>NC_048303.1:111508297-111687758 GCF_013100865.1 Trachemys scripta elegans | reverse complement strand
CCCAGGCGCACACCTTAGAGGGAACTATCCGCGGACTACCTGAATGAAGCTCGCAGACCACTGGTGGTCCACGGACCACAGTTTGAGAACCTCTGTTCTATAGCTTCTGTATTTGAAACTAAGGCCCAAATCCTGCAGTGAGCACTGCATGGTCTGACAACTGTACTTTCCTGCAGTCCCGATGACATCAGTGGAGGCTGCTTGTAGATTCAAGGTCTATATGGTCTTTGCAGATCAGGGCCTAAGTTGCAATTCAGGGAATTGGATTTAATTTCTTTTTATTTATTTTTACTTGACCATAATCAATTATGTAAATTCCATAATATTTTTAAATGACCTTTCATTTCTTTGGGTAAAAACAGAAAAATGACTTAGGCACCAGTTTTGGCAAATCTGAGTTTAAAATATTTTAATTTTAAAATAAACTTGAAAATATTTAACCTGATTTTGGAAAGTAAAGTCCCAGGTTCAGGAAAGTATTTTGAGTGCTTGTTTCAATCCACGTGTATTCAGAGAATGTGATGAATTACCTCTCAGTATGACCCTGCTTAAGCCTGATGAGTTGTCTCTGAGCCAGTGTGAGTAATGAGTCATCAGAGGCAATTGCCTGTAGGTCTTGTGATCGCCCTCAGGCCATTCAACCAGGGTTCAGCCAATCCTCTGGTGAGGACCCACCTGAGTAATCCCAAGGAAAGTATATAATTTCCTGAGGGCAGCAGTCTCTCCAGTCTGCTCAAGGTCACAGTCTGGCTGGGAGTACTCCTGTTGCCAGTAATATCAACAGACAGCTCTTGTTCTAGCTCCTGACCATACCTGTTTCCATGCTAGCCAGCCCCTGCTCCAGCCTGCGTCTGTTCCTGCCTCAGCCAGTTGCCAGGTGATTCTGACAGAAACACTTAAACCACCTTTTTAAGCACATGCTTAAGTGCTTGCCCAGATAGGCATGCTTTCCTGACATAAATGGCCCATGTTAAAAAAGTGGGGTGTTTGCAGCAACATGAAGAAATGAGGCAAAAGCTAAAATGACTTTAAAGAACTTTGATGTTCCAGTTGGACTTTTAATTAAAACTCTATAGATCTAAACTTCTCAGTAGTTAAATCTTCTGGTTCTGCTATAGCTGCTGCCTAATATCAAAGGGAGCAGTAATAAAGAGAGTGTGCTGTACTTTAGTTAACACATTTTGGTCAGCCAGCCATGAGCTGGAGGATTTTTATATTCCTTGTTTTGTTACCATAGTTGCATGGCAACCAAAAGTTATTTTAAAGAGCATGTTACCTCTCACGTTGGGGGGTAGGGGCAAGGGAAGGGGTGAAAAAGGTTATTTTGTATGGACACCTTGATATACAGTGTAGGGTTTTTTCGTTTGTTTGTTTTTGCTATAAAAAGTTTAATTTTTCCACCATGCATTTTTCCCATGCACATAGATAACATCTACCCTTTATCCATTAATGCATATCCATTAATCTGTAATGTCTGGATTGTATCCTCTGCAGAGACCAGAGGTGATTCCTTGAGCTGTCTGACTAGTTAGCTAAAGGGAAATCCCACTGGTGTTCTCAGGAGAACTTTGTGTCTGGCTTTTTGACTTTTAGGTTATCCAGCATCCTGTTTGAGAAACTCTTGACATTAATTGATGTAGGGGTGTGTGCAGAATGCATGTCTGTGTTTTTAGCAACTGTTAGCAAGTAAATCCTTTCTGCTGCTGCTTTGCTTTATCATCTTGTTAAGTGGGAAAGGGAGAAGATCCCCTGTAGTCATTGGAATAGGAGTTGGGAGCACTACAGACCCAGAGCAAATATTAAGGTTTGGAAGCTGGACTCCAGGATCTGTGAGGTTTGGGAGCTGGACTTGCACCTATCCTGCCAAACTCCTCCCAGCCAACAGAAAACGCCTGGGAGGGTTCTGCAACAGGGAGAGCTCAGAGACTTCCTCGGTGTTAGCCCAGTCCAGTGGAAGGGGGTGATCTGACCATTATGGGAGAGACCGTGACTGTTGAACAGTCTAAAAATCCTTGTATTTCACTTCTAGCTAAAGCTGGTTGTTTTCACTGCTACAAAGCACTTTCTTGCCATGACAAAGCCAGGACTGTCAGTTTAATTCAACAACAACAAAAACCCAGCAGATTCCTGGCACACATTTGCATTGATGTGAAAAATTTTCATTAGAAGAATTTTATATAAACCACCATTATTAGTTTAAGAGCATATAAACACAGAAAATATACATACACATTTGGCTACTTTGTGATGGCTTGATAAAGCCTGTTATACATTCCTAAATTGCATGTTTTACTTGCTTTCCTGTAATCATTAAACTCATCTTCTTACAAAGGACTTGTGCACACAATGCCTTAGTCATCACTAGTTGGGGAATGAATTCTAACGCACTCTAGAATGTTGCATGCTAACTGGCCTGTGTGGATCCGGCAGGCGCTCGCTAAAAAGTTCCCTAGTGCACATTAATGTAGTATCAGGCTAGGAATGTATTATTTTTTAAATAAAATCTGACATACTTGTGAAATCACTTCATTGTAGCAGCTGGAGCTTATAAGAGCAACATAAAATATTTCAAGATTTGTGAAATTGTGAGAGATGGCAACACTTCTGAACCAACAAGTATTCACACAAACAACAAGGAGTCTGGTGGCACCGTAAAGACTAACAGCTTTATTTGGGCATAAGCTTTCCTGGGGGAAAAAGCCCACTTCTTCAGATGCGAGAACCAATACAAGTTGGGTTTTTTTACCCATAAAAGCTTATGCCCAAATAGGGCTGTTAGTCTTTAAGGTGCCCCCGGACTCCTTCACTATTTATATTAAGCATTTGAAACCATTATCAGAAAGCATTTTTTAAATGATAAATTGCAGGATATTTCATGGTTGTATAATTTTTAATCCTTACAACCTCTGTGCGGTCTTAAAATATCTAACGTTAACCAACACAGATGTAATAAATCAGACTTGGATAGAAATGATATGTGTGGGTACAGTGTCTCCTTCACAGAACTACAGTGTTGCTAACTGAGTGTATATCTTGTTTTCTAGTAGACATCTACCCTGGAAACCATAGAAATAGTTCCAATATTAGAATTATTTCTGTTTTGTTCTAGAAAAACAAATAAAGGGTCAAAAAGGAAGTGTTGTTGTTTTTGCATGCATCTGTAATTCAAATCACAATATTATTTGTGGATAGTATTCCTGACGTCCAAGATGTGCTTACAAGCACATTGGCAATCTCGAAGTATGATCGATTTTAAAATGGAGCAAATCAGGGCTGAAAAGCCTGTAGAAATTGCCTGGGCTGCACCATCCAAAACGGTCAACCAAATAACTTCATTTCCTTTCTTTGTACCATGTTTTACAGTAATATTTCAGATCTCTTTGGAATGATTTGCAAACGAAAACAATTGAATGGTTACCTGTATTTCCACAAATAGATTATTTCCCAATCAGTGTAAAGAACTTGAATCAACATTGAAAACCTGACTTCTGGAGACAGAGTGGAATTAAATACTGAATGACATCATTCTATTTCCTCACTGTAATAGAGTTTGCTATTGGGAACATTCAGTGGTAGGTTAGCAGGCCATGCTATTTAGCAGAAAGGAATTAGAGCCATTCACTAAACTTGAACTAAAAAGAGTTGTCACCAAGTAGTGAATATTCAAGAAATAAAGGGTGAAATGTATCCCTGTACGGAGGCACAGCACAAAATCTATTAATCACTTAATCTCTCATCAGACCTTACATACATAGACCTCATGTTGTCCTTCCGCAGAGCGAGTGGGATTTCACCCATATTCTGTCCAGTTTGTGTGGCTAGATAGGGGGAGTAAAGAGAGCACAGGGAGATACTTGCCCCCTCTCCTCACACATCTGCTCAACAACAGAACAGGAATTCTGCCTGACATTCACCAGAGGGGGCCTGGTTTTCAAGGCTGTATTTGTTGTCTTTGATTCAGCAAAGCACTTACATGCATGCTTACCTTAAGTTTGTGAGTAGATCCATTGGAATAAATGGAGCTATGCACATGCACAAGTTAAGAATATGCTTAAATGTTTTAATAGATCAGAGCCAGAGTGTTCTGTGCTGCATAATCGATCCCCATGGTCCCAAGAAAGCATGATGTGCCCAGATCCCACACCCAGTTAATACATGAGCATCAGAGCAACAGTTAGGCATGCTTAGCATCACCCTGAGCTAGTATACCCTGCTCTGGCTGGATTTCGCTTGGACTATGCTGTATTCCACACTGCACAGCTTCAATCAGTAAAGGCAGGATTTTTACCATATATTTGTGCAGAATATAGACTGTAATGTGTTCTTATTATATCCAGAGCAAAATACTAATTATGCACAAAGACGTCCTTGATGTTTCACAGACAATGAATTTACTCTGATCATTGGAGTTACTTACTGAATTATAAGAGACTTTCAGACCATAGAAACGACTGCTAACGAGCAGGAGAAATTAAGATCTTCTGGATTTTAATTTGGTCATAATACTCAGACAATACTACTAATTCTATTGTAATGTACTCACTTCAAAGATATTTATCTTGATTTACACCTGTGTATAAGCAATTACAATCTATAAAAATAATTTACTGAAGATGAAAATGATCGCAATATCACTCTGAAGGACACTTCAATGCTGATAAATAAGAGTGAATGAAGAGTAGTACAAAAATGACAAGTTTTGCAGTCAGCTAATTGGGATAGAAATGTTTAATTAACAAAAAGATGAACCATAGAACACAGACTGAATGTGGAATATGTATCTCCATCTTGTGCAATTCTGCAATTTTGAGAGGCTTATATCATCACATTATCGCTTACTAAAAGTATAGCTAAAGGCAGAATGGGAAACATCTACATCTTAAGTTATTGCATATTGTAGTAAGCACTTGGGTCTGATATTGAGCATACGCCAACCAGTAAGGATATGTCTACACTTGGAGCTGAGTATACGATTCCCAGTCTCAGGAGACATATTAGCACTGATCGAGCTAGAGAGCTAAAAATAGTGTAATTGTGACAGCACAGGCAGCAGAACAGCCTACCTGCCCTGAGTAGAGCCCTGCCTGCTGCCTTCTTTTTTTAGCACGCTAGCTCAATGCGAGCCAATGTGAGTGTGTTTCCTCGAGCTGGGAATCCTCCCTCCAGCTCGAAGTGTAGATGCAACAAAAGGAATAGGGGCTAGGAAGATAACATGCCATATATTCCATAACTGTCTACTGCAGGGTTTCTTGCACCTTCCTGGGAAGCTGGGAATGGGCAAAGGGGTGGATCGCTTGATGACTACCTGTTCTGCACATTCCCTCTGAAGCACCTAGCATGGGCCACTGTTGGAAGACGGGATACTGGGCTAGATGGATCTTTTGGTCTGACCCAGTATGGCCGTTCTTATGTTCTTACAAACAACTACACTGGTCACTGTTGGAAATGGGATACTGGACTGGATGGACTCCTGGTGTGATTCAGTCTGCCAGTCACTACTATAGTATATAATAATGATGCAGTAGCTGCCTGTCTGGGATCCCCTCTTTGCTCAGTTAACGCCCTGTCTGTGATGTAATAGGCCTTGGGGAAGGGAGGGTGGAGTGAGATTGCAGCTGCCACACTGGGAGGGAAGGATGGGGTGACTGCTGTGCCTGCTCCAGAGTGCTGTCCCGTTCAGAGCTCGCAGGGGCTATGAGGTGCTGCCGGCAGCAGCTGGCTCTGTGAATGCCCGCTGTTGGTGACTCTCATACATTTCTTGAGTAGAACAAGCTGGAAAAATAGACATTTGGTATGAATTTGTATGCAAAAAATGTCCCTTCTCCGCCAAAATTCAGGTTTTTTTTCAACCAGTATTTTTATTCCTGAGCTGCCTGTGGCTGTTCATAAAATAGTGAGCAGCCACCAAAGTTAGCCCCCAAATCACAACATTTGTGCTGTTTTCACAAGTATTGGCACCTCTTCTTGTCCAATTTAACATCCCTTTGAGAAATCCCAGCTTTGAGAACTTGGCCAACTTTGGCATGGTTACTTTGACCAGCAAGGAAACACATCAATGGCTTTTCTTTCTTTTTCTTTTCCTTTTCTTGCTCTCTAACTAGAGTCTTGTGTTTTAATGGATGTAACTGGATTGTGCTGATTTGACTGTATGGTCTAGTTTCCAGAAAACACCCAATTTATCACTACAGCTGTGTGGAAAATAGTATGTGTGTGTGGGGGGGGAGCGGGGAGTGTGTTGGTGTTTTGGTTTTTGTTTGTTTTCCGTCCTTCAGAACATTTCAGCCATGTAGCAACAATTTGAAAACCGAAACCTTTTGTCCAAACCCAAAAACGTTCAGCCAAAAACTTGTTTGAAAACCAAACATTTTGATTTTAGAAATGTCACTGGGATGCTTCATGGGAGTTTTCATTCTGATCCCTCATGCCCCCATTCTCCTCTGTGGCCCAGACTCCCTGAGTGGATTACATCTCCCATGATACTCCCCAGTCTCCCCTGTGGCAGAGGTGCCACAGTGCTGCATGAAAGATGTAGTCTGGCTAGGGAATCAGGGTCATGGAAGGTAACGGGTGTAGGAGGCATATGAACTACTGCTCCCTAGAGATATCATGATGGCATTTCTGAATTCGCTTTTGTTTTCAGCAGAACTTTTTTTTATTTTATTTTATTTTTTTTCAGATAAAACTTTGTTTTTTCTTGGTGTTCAGTTTGTCAATTAAGTCAAATATTTTGGTGGATATGAGATGCTTTTTGCAGTAAGATTCATTTAGTTAACCTATTTTTTTCATCAAAAAGCAGTTTCAGTGGAAGGTTTTCAAGGAGTCCTAGTTAATGTGGTATATTTAAATATATGTAATATTTTTGATGGCATGGCTATAACTTGTTTAGTAGCGCATATATGTGGAATAATTTTTTTTTTCTTCTGGGAAGGCAGGCCAATTAGCAGCTATAAGAGAGAGGGCTGACAGAGTGAAAACCAACAGAAAAACCTCTATCCAAGTCATCAGCTAATATGTAGGAGTGTCTTAGCAATGATTCAAAATGTTTACAGCATACATTATTGAGGCAATTCTGGTAGCTTAATCTCCTCCGAAAGCTAAAATAAAGGCCATAATATAAAATTTTGCATATACTCTGAGGACGTTACATGTTACTATGAGAGACTTGTTTGCCAAGAACTTTACCTGATTCTATTCCCAGGCTGTGGGCCAAATCATCTCCTGTTGTGCTTTCAGTTGAGGAGGGGGTGCAGAGCAGGCAAACACTGACCAAAATGAGTAAGAAAGCATATATGGTAGGAGAGGCGCTTTAGTATCATTGCAAGCCCCTTTGTCTGAGCTGAACAAGTTTCAGGCACAACCAGACAGGGAGGTTTGGAGCTGAATGATGACCAGTCTACATGGCTGTGATATTCCCCAGGGTACAATCTGGACTGTTGAACATCTGTCTCCCCTCAATTCTTCAGTCTAGGGTGCCTTTTACTCTGCTTTGCTGTGAGAATGACCACTCCTGTCCAGTTCTTATACAGCCTCTAGCAGGAAAATTTATTCCTAGCTGAATTACATGGATGTTCTGACCAGCCACTGATGAATTATATACAGGGCAACACGAGCAAACTCCCAGTCCCAGACCTTCCCTTGGAAATGTGCATCTTGTACTGCCCAGCTCTCTACTGGTCAATGCAAGCTCATATAAAGTCTGTCCTGTCATCAGTGGAAAATAATATGCACTAACCTTATCTCAAGTGCAGGTTCCCAAACACTTCAATCCAAACACACTGATTGAGATAAAACAAACAAATTTATTATTAACTACAGAAAGATAGATTTTAATTGATTACAAGTAATGAGGCATAGAAATCGGAATTGGTCACAAAGAAAATAAAAAGATAAAACACAAACGAATACCTAATTTAGCAAGCTAACTGGATTCAAAGCAAAGGTTTTTTCTCATCACCTGCTCTTTGCAGTCTTTACTGGCTGAGAGCCTCTGGGTCAGAATCCCTCCCTCAGTTCAGTGTTTTTTTTCCAGGTGCTGCTGATGCCATGAGCAGAGAGAGAGGCAGGGGAGAGAGGTAATTTTGTGTGTGAACACTCTCTCTCTCTCTCTCTCTCTCTTCTCCCTTCCTTGAGGAATATAACCAGCTGGGGTTCATGTGACAGCCAGTCTGTTTACATGGGAACCCCCAGTTTTTCTATTGTCAATATGTAACGTTCTTGCTTACACCTTTCTTTCTGCTGAAGAATGGTTGTTTAACTAGGCGGTAGTTCACTTGACTTTGTTGACATCTGGCTAAGTGTTTGGTTTGATTTTTGTTTCTGAGGAACTGGTTTGTGCCTGCTTTTCTAAACTTGGAGCGTGTTATAGCAGTGTTACACAGTAGACGCTTATAACTTTGTATACGATGTTGATACACATATCTTACCAGGACAATAATGTTCAGTAGATGAGTTTTCAAATGATACCTTACAAGGCATACTTTGTACAAAATTTATCATGTAAATGGTCTTGTAAAAAGGATGAATATGGGGTGCAGACTATAACATGCCATTATTCCCCTGCTAATCTGCAGCAATAGTGTGGAATTTTGCTTGAAAATTGATGTTGATCATATCGGCATATCCCCTTCAGAGAGGTGTACAGGGTACTGGGTGGGGGGCACTGGGAACATAGCTCCTGAGAAAGCTGAATTGCCAAGGGGGACTGAAAGCAGAGTGCTGGGAAGTGCAGAGGAGAGGACTTATCCCCAGATGTAAAGACAGCTAAGAGGTTTGAGGGCCATGTCCCAAAACTGCATAATGACTCAGAAAAATCCATGGGCGTGGTTCTGCTCCTACTTATGCTGGTGTAGATCCAGTGTGTTGAGTGGTATTACTGTGGATTTACACCCTCAATGTAAGCACAGAAACTAGGCCCATGAGTTTTTCTTATCCTTTTGTTTCAGAGCACCATTAGACAATAATAGGAATGATTATTAAAATATGCTATTCCAAGATGCATAGGAATTGTTAGGGAGTGGGGTGGGGAAGCACTCAGTGCTAAGTACCAGTACATGATTCCTTCAAAAAACAAAACCCACTTTTAATACATTTCTTAATGTTATGTAAACTTTAAGTACGTTATTAGCCCAGATGCAGATTTTTTTTGGCATAGCACTCCTCATCCTTCTTCATACCTAGTCATTTTCAGAAAGCTGTCAAAAATAAAGGAAAGCAAGATAGATTGAGTTCCTAAAAGTGTTGAATTTATAAAAGAAAACAATTATTCTGTTCTTTCATGTTACTTACACAGGGAAAAGAAATAGTTGTCATGTAATTGCTATGGTTGTCAGCCAAGAACAATTAAGCTGAATCCTGTAGTCAAGTTTACTGAAACAATGGATGCTGTTTTGCTGATAATTTTGCCACTAGTTACCATTGCCAAACTCTGAGCCAGATTCTGACCTCTGCTTCCCTTTTTAACTAGTCTCTGGGGCTTTTTTTTCTCTCCACCCCAGCACATGCATGCAAACCCACAGGGATCCTGTCAGCATTAGCGTATACCAGCTGTCCCACTGAACAGTGAAACTTCTCTGGGTCAGCGACCAGGTCTAACGGAGTCTTTTAAACGCTTGTGATGCAAACTGTAGTGCTTTGCTTCAACACTTTCATTGCTTCCTAAGCTAGCTGTGTGAGAAGGAAACATTTTCTCCCAAGAGGAAATACAATTCTCCTAAGAAGGGTCTAGCTGTCGTAAATATTTTAATGGTGGCCCCTGGATGTCTTGGTAGAGGCCATCAATATTTCAAGTACTAATAGGTTTATTTAAAGGGTATTCATACAAGTAGGGCAGGAGGCATTACTAAAAGTGTTCAGCAGCTCAAGGTTCTGTAGCTTTACAGGCCTATCTTGAGGCGTTTATCCCAGGAATTCCCCTGCTACAAGTTCTCACTTTCTCTGCCCCAGAGTGCTGTATCCTTGGTTTTTCTTTTCTCTTTTCTGCTTTGAAACTGCATTTAATTTTCATGAAAGGTGCTGGGGTTTGATAGCCTGAGACACAAATGGTTTCTGTTTTTTCCAGACAATGGGAACAGCACAGGATGTGCCAGTGAAAAACCTTACCATAGCATTCTCCTGCCAGTGTGCTAGTGTAGAGGGACTTTCTCTAGAAGGCAAAGGATTATTGTTTTGCCTCCATGTCCAAGCAATCCTTGGCAATGTGAGAAGTGATGCCAGCTATGTTACTATTTGTGATGGTGTTTGTTGTTAGGCATCCATAAAGATTTTGCCTGAGACTGCTAACCCCTTGCACATAGGGTATCGGCTATCTAGATAAATAATATTGAACTTTTTATACTACACAATGCCTTTAACAAACATCAAAACTCTTTATGAACTACATTATGTAATAAAAACTGTGTATATACATTTATATAAAAAGATGCACTAAACAGTCAAAAATGAGGAAATAACAATTAAGGGACCAGCATTAACTCAGTCCCTTTCTGTGTATGCATTATGATAGTCTAGGTACATGTCAATTACCAAATTTGTCAGTGCCAATTCTCATAATTTCCGCACAACATTAGACACACTTTGAGAATGATAAAATAAAACTTTCCTTATCTGTATGAAGTAATGACTAGTATTGCCAACAGCAATGTACCGATCAATTCTTTTCAGGTATCCGAGGAGAAGGAGGAAACAATAAAGCCATATCACCTGCCCATATGCAGTCGTTCAAATAGATCAAAATAGGCAAGGGAGTTCCAAGACCTGAATGTATCCTAAAGATTCAGAAACCAGAAGGCAAATTAAAAGAACCCAACAGTTTTAGAATCCCATGATTTGAGGGCCGACTCATTTTTATTTATTTTTTATTTTTTATTTTTTTGAGTGCTTGGAATTGGTTAAACGTTTATCAGCTTGTTGGTTTCATACATAAGTCAGTATATGTAAATAAAACGGAACTGTTGGAGACCATGAATTAAGGGCAGGAAAGTGGAGGAGAAATGACTGGGTACGGATGAGGAAATGGTAATAGCCTTAGTTCCTTCTCTTTTTCCTCCCAATGCACTGGACTGGCAAAGCTGAGTCTGTGTAAAAGGGGAAGTAATCAGTGGTGCAAGTAGATTTTAACTCTTATCGGTACGGTACTGCCCAGCCAACCCCACTCCCCCACACACAAAAAAATCTTCCATGACTAGAGCCCGGCGTGGATACAAATGTGTACCTGCGGATGCCAATATTCGCGGATCGAAATCTGTATCCGCTGAACCGCAGGACTCTCCCGGGAACCGCAGTGGTGAAAGAAGTAGAACGTGGGGTGGCCCCATGCCAGAGCTCCTCCAGCGCAGCAGTACTGCGTGGAAGGGCAGGGGGAGATACAGCAATGCTGGGGGAGCTGCTGGTGTGGGGGCCATCCAGCAGGCCCCACCCCACGTTCTGATCCTTTTGTCACTGTGGTTGCCGGGATTGCTCTGCAGTGGTCAGCAGATACCAAATGTGTCTTTACGGTATAGCATACAGGCAATAAATATGTTAATGGTACAGCATACCGGATCATACTGGCTTCATCTTTTTCCCTATGACACACTGCCACATTTGGGATCAGCAGAGGTACCTGAGCTGGGGCCCCACTCATGTAAAAGAGAGAGCAGTGTCACGATGTTTTCTATGGGGGTCCACCAATTTTTGAACTTTGTTTGCTCTGGACCAAAACAATTGAAATTTGGTGACCTTCCGGGCACTCTGCAAAGCTCATTTTTTTTTCTCCCTCATAGTGAGGGCTTGGGAGGATTCTGGTGGGAAGTTGTACAGAACTTAAGTATGTCGGCAGCAGCTACATTAGGAATGTTTGCTATAGAATGAAAGGGGGTTACGTACATGTGTGTGTGAGAGAGAGAGAGAGAAAAAAATCTTATGGAATGAGTATATAAGGGAAAATAAATATATATCTGCAGGTATAAACCAGTAGCAAATCACTTCCCCTTTGGTGCAAGATAGGGTTGGACCAGGGTTTGAAATAGTCAAAATTCCCTGCCTTGTGTGTTCCAGGGGTGTCACACCTATTCACTGGTCCTCATTCAGGGCAGATGATATTGTTAAAATCTAACTCTAAGGGATCCACTCTACCTGCATATCTGTGGCACTTCTGAATTTTCAAATCTGAAATTCAAATCTAAAAACTAAATAAGTAATTTAAAAAAAAATTGTCATCTGTATTGTACTGTAGGAATAAAATAGTATGTTAAGCTCTCTTTCATTCTGATCTGATCAGATATATCTCATTACTTAACTTAAGGCTTGTTTGATTGTCCCCATCAAACTGATTTTATACCAACTTATGGAGTTAGGATCACATTTCTGTATCTGCAGGATAACTGCTTTGACATTTTTCACATTTGCTTAAGTGAAAATGCTTAGAATAACATTATAGACCCCAATCTTTCAAACCTATACATACACTTAACTTTAAGCACATTGAAGTCAATTTCCTGGATCAGGCTCTTGGTTTTTTCCAATATGCTTCATTTCCAATACTCCTCCATCATAGTTAAACTGTCTTTTCTTAATGCATTTGTAGTCAATTGCTTGACCACACTTTTTGGTTCTTTATTAAATATACTCAAAGACCAAGTAACTAATGTCCGTCAGGTTTATTAATATGGTACAAGAAAAAGGTTCTATAGGTTACCAGTCTCTGAAGAACAGTTCCCTGGAGCAATGTTGCAGAAGGTGTGCTCCCCAAAGTTATACCTCTAAATCTACCCTTTTATACCCTACTTGTTTACCAGTAAAAGGTACCATATACATCATTTTAAACTACATTTAACTAGTTAGCTTTTTATCTTGTTTTTCTGGTACCATGATGTACCCCTTGTCTTTGTTCTGAACCCACCATGCACCCCGACTCTCAATGCACCCTTATTTTTTGTTCTGGGTACCTACATTCCAGGTACTAAGGGGTGTGAACATACCTCCTGGGCCTGTACCAGGCTAAATAGGTTTGTGAGGGTAACTCTCTTTCTGTTGCTGGGAGGAAACAATTATATATCCTAATACTGATGGTTTTCCTATGTACTTCAGTCAAAACTTACTTCAGTATATGCTAGGAGTTGTGGAAATAAAGCTGGGTCAGTTGCGGGGGGATTACCTTCATCTGTATTAAAATTACTGAGAATCTGCCACTCTGGGCAGAACTGCAGTAGGTTCCTTCCCCTCCGCCTCCACCCCTCCCCCCCCCCGAATGAAAACCAGCTGTGAGCCTGCAAGTGCTCTAAAGAAGCCGTTCTGACTATATACAGAACTTTGGCTTTAAGGCACCCTATTTGATTTAACTTGCTGAAATCTGGATGTAGTAAATCTATAGGTTGTTGGTCTTTTAGCCAGCCTCAGCATTTCTGACCTGTCAAAGTCTGTCATAGGTTTGACTGTACTGTGAGATGGGCTGTTTTCAATATAGTTTGTCCAGAGTTGATCCGTCATGCAATAATATATCACTTTTCTATTGGAACCTGGGTCTTTCTGTAGAAACACAATTGTGCTTTGGATAACATTGTTTCCAGTTACTGAGCTGTAAGCACCTGGTGCTGGAACCAGACAAGAAAGTCAATACAATAGGTCAATACAAGATGAGATGTGATACATCCGGTTTAGATCATGCATAAAGGTAGGCAGGAGCACTTGACTATATTGGAATTGGTCAGGCTACAGGGTGCAGGGAAACTACTGACTTATAGTCACAGCAACAGAAATAAAAATTTGTATGCAGTAGAAATTGTGTTAGTAAAACCTAGTGATGCTCCCCAGATTTTTCAATTGTATATCTTCTTATTAGAAGGTCAAGATTTGGTATTCATTCCCTGAGTCTGTTCATGGCTACACACACACTGAGTTCAAAGAAGGCTAAACCATTTGGACACTTCATTAACTATTGGCATATTAAACCTTTTAGGCAAGTTTTTAGCAGTGCCTGCAGTAGTCAGCGTAAATGTGTTATGTACTCTGGTGCAATTTGTCTTGCTACATAGAGTTGGATTGTTTATCTGAGAGGTGTATTTATTTGTGTAACTGAGTACAAAATCTTTAAGAAGAGTACAAATATTGTGTATATAGATGTGATCCCTACTGAAAAGCCTGTACCCCGTCTGTTTTCAAGTAGTTCTGGGTTTTTTGGTGTGCACTCTTAAAGCATAAACAAGTATACAAAAATGTATGTTGTTTATAAGGGGAATTAAAATGCCATTCCCTTTTTGTTTTTAAATTTCATAAGAATGGCCATACTTGGTCAGACCAAAGGTCCATCTAGCCCAGTATCCTGTCTTCTGACAGTGGCACGTGCCAGGTGCCCCAGAGGGAATGAACTGAGCACATAACCATTAAGTGATCCATCCCCTGTCAAAATAAGCTATTGGGGTGAGCCATCTAACATAAATGACACTCCTATTTCCGTATCCCAAACATGATATACAACATATTCAACAAACATATTTTCAAAAGCTGAACAGGTACTTACAATTTTCTTTCCATAGAGCAGAATTACATTGGGCATTTCAATAGCTGCATTGTTTTTTCCACTGTCAAGAACAGACAGTGCATCAATGAAAAACCCAAGGAAATCCCCTGCTTGCAACAATGTACCTGATAGTTGGGGGATCCAGCTATTTACCTCTCTCCGTTGTGAAAACTGACTGTTTATTTGTACCCTTTGATTCCTGTCTTGATTGATTACTGATTACTGATCCTTGAGAAGACTGTCCATCTTATCCCATGACTACTTAGTTTTCTTAAGAGCCTTTGGTAAGGTGCCTTGTCAAAGGCTTTCTAAAAATCCAAGTACACTGAGTCAACTGGATCACCCTTTTCCATATGGTAGTTGATACCAAAGAAATCTAATAGATTGGTTAGGCATGACTTTCCTTTACAAATGCTGTGTTGACTCTTCCCCCAACATATCGGGTTAATATATCGTCTGATAATTTCTGTTCTTCACTATAGTTTCAGACAGTTTGCCTGATACTGAAGTCAGGTTTATTGGCCTGCAATTGCTTGGAGTGCCTCTAGAGCCTTTCTTAGAAATCAGCATAACCTTAGCTCTCAGCCAGTCATCTGGTACAGGAACCGATTTAAGTGATCGGTTACATACCACAGTCAATAGATCTACAGTTTCACATTTGAGTTCTTTCAGAACTCTTGGATGAATACCATCTTGTCCTGGTGATTTATTAACATTGAACTTATCAGTTTGTTCCAAAAAAATCTCTACTGATACCTCAATCTGGAATAGTTCCTCAGATTTGTGACCTACAAAGAATGGTCAGGTGTGAGAATCTCTCTGACTCCCTCTGCAGTGTAGACCAATGCAAAGAATTCATTTAACTTTTCCACAATGGCCTTGTCTTCTTTGCATGCTCTCTTTGTACCTTGATTGTCTAGTGGCCCCATTGATGTTTGTTTGGCAGACTTTGCTGTTAGTTTTGTGTCTTCTGCTAGTTGAGCTTCAATTTTTTTTTGCCCTGCTTAATTATACAGTACTTCATTTGCTAGTGTATATGCTCCTTTCCATTTTCCTCAGCAGGATTTGACATCCAGTTTTTAAAGGATGTCCTTTCGGAGCTAACTCCCTCTTTTACTTTGTTCAGTCATGGTGGTATTTTTTCGGTCGTCTTACTGTTTCGTTTGCTTATTTGGGGTATACTTTTGTTTAGTTTGAGCCTCTGTTATAGTGGTTTTTTAAAAGTTTCCATGTAGCTTTGAGACATTTCACTCTTGTGACTATTCTTTTTCATTTCTGATTGACTAGCCACCTCATTTTTGTGTGGTTCCCCTTTTTGAAGTTCAATACTCCCGTGGTGAGGTTTTTTGGTATTTTCCCCTTTATAAGCATGTTAAATTTAACTACATTACGGTCACTCTTACTGAACAGTTCAGCTATATTCTCGTCGTGGACCAGATCCTGTGTGCCATTTAGGACTAAATCAAGAATTGCCTTTTCCATTGTGAATTTCAGGACTAGCTGCTCCAAGAATCAGGTATTAATGGTGTCTAGAAATTTTACATCTGCATCCCATCCTGAGGTGACATGTTACTAGCCAATAAGGAGATAGTTGAAATCCCCCATTATTATTGGGTTTTCTATTTTTGTAGCCTCTTTAATCTCCCCAAGCATTTCAGAATCACTGTCACCATCCTGGTCAGATGGTTGATAATATATTCCTACTGATATACTCATATTATTCAGGCATGGAATTTCTATCCATAGAGGTGTTTTGGTACTGTGTGATTCATGTAAGATCTTAACTATATTTGATTCTATGCTTTCTTTCACATGTAATGCCACGTCCTCACCCAGCATGACCTAATCTGTCATGCCTATATATTCTGTACCCTGGTATTACAATGTCCCATTGGTCGTCATGCCATCTAGTTTTTGTGATGCCTATTATATCAATATTGTCATTTAATATCCAGGCACTCAAATTCATCCATCTTAATAGTCAGACTTCTTGCATGTGTATATAAGCACTTATAAACAGGGCTTTAGAATGGAGCAGCTCCAGAGCAGTGGAGCTGCAGGTTTTTGCCTGGAGCTGGAGCGGAGTCGGAGCCAGGGCCAGCTCTAACTTTTTTGCTGCCCCAGGCAAATAAGAGTGCCGCCGAAATCACCGCCCTCTCCAAGTGCTGCGCCGCCCGAAGCCTGCGTCCCCCCAAGACCGCGCTGCCTGAAGCTTCGACCCCCCTCCGATCGCCGGGCCGCCGAATCCAAAAATAAAAATAAAAAAATCGAGCGCCGCCCTGCCCCAAGGTGCCGCCCCAAGCACGTGCTTGGTCAGCTGATGCCTGGAGCCGGCCTTGGCCAGAGAACAGCTCCAAAGCCCTGCTAAAATTTGAAATATTTAGTTTAGTTTATGTGATGTGACTGAATGGACCTGTTTTTCATTTGATGCTGTCTCTTCAGCTCTTACCTGTACTTCATTAACTTCTGTCCTCTCCTCTTTATAGAATATCACCTTGAATAAATCCTCCCCTCAGAGATGTATGTTCCTCCGCACCTGTTGGCTTTTCCCCAACCCTTAGTTTAAAAATGATCATGCAGATCAGCTTTGAGATATATTTGCCTAATGCCACCTGATGGAGGATGTTGTGACTCAGTGGAATTGAACCCTGTTTCTATGTTGCCTCACTTGTGTAAGAAGGAAATAGTTCTTCACATTATGGTTATTGAGAGTTTGGGTTTTGATAAAGCAGTAGTAGATTTACAAATGCCATTTCAGCAGGCAATCCATGGCCTGTCTCCAGTGGACTTTACTGAAACAGTTCATCCTTCCTATTCTCATTCTGTCAGTTTACATGGAAGATTTGGGTGGCAAAAATCAGCCACCTAAATCCATATTAACTAAGAGGTGTTACATACTTCTGAAATTGAGGCCACTTTTGTTTAAATGCTCAACTATGGATCTTAGAGAGACATGTTGGGTGAGGTAATATATTTTATTGGACCAACTTCTGTTGATGAGAGACCATCTTTTGAGCTATACAGAGGTCACGTTCAGGTATAGGAAAAGTACTCTGAGTCACAGCTAAATACAAGGTTGAACAAGTAGTTAGCACAGGCCTGCACAAAATGCGGCCCGGGGGCCACATGCGGCCTGCGTGGGCTCACTGTGCGGCCCACAGGGGTTGAGTAGATGGGCTCACTGTGTGGCCTGCGGGGGGGTGAGTAGGCAAGTGGTGGGGGGGGAGGGGCTGAGTAGGCGAGCGGGTGGGCAGTGGCGGGGAATGAGTAGGCGAGCTGGGCAGATGGAGGGCTGAGGTGGCGAGTGGGCGGGCAGTGGCAGGGGGGGCAGGTGAGCCAGTGTCTGGGGAGAGGGAGGCTGAAGAGGTGACTGGGTGGGCAGTGGCGGGGGGTAAATAGGCAAGCCGGGGGAGCGGGGCTGAGGAGGCGAGTGGTGAGCCGGTGGCTGATCTGGTCTGGCTCCCATCCCCTCCTCCCAGGGCCAGCTCCAGGCACCAGCAAAACAAGCAGGTGCTTGGGGCGGCATTCTGGTGCCGGCCATCATAGGTGCCGACTCCGGGTATGGGGGAAAAGTGCCCTCGCCGCCCCAACTCGCCTCCGTTCCGGCTCCGCCTGCTCCCCTGAGCGCGCCACCGCTGCTCTGCTTCTCCCCGCTCCCTTTCAGGCTTGCTGCACACGAAACAGCTGTTTTGTGCAACAGGGCTGGGAGGGAGGAGAAGCCAAGCGGCGGGACGCTCGGGGGAGGCGGTGGAGGTGAGCTGGAGCGGGGAGTAGTTCCTCTACCCCCCCATTACTTCCTGCTCTGCCTACTCCCCTGAATGCGCCGCCGCTCCGCTTCTCCCCCCTCCCTCCCTCCGAGGCTTGCCACGTGTGAAATCGCTATTTCGCGCAGCAAGGCTGGGAGGGAGGAGAAGCCGAGCGGTGGGCGTTCGGGGGAGACGGTGGTGGTGGAGTGGAGGTCAGCTGGAGCGGGGAGCGGTTCTTCTACCCCCCCCCGTTACTTCCTATGCCCCCCCACTCTAGCTCACCTCCACTCTGCCTGCTCCCCTGAATGCGCCGCTGCTCCACTTCTCTGCCCTCCCTCGCCTGAGAGGGAGTGGGGAGAAGCAGAGCGGCGGCACGCCTGAGGGAGCAGGCAAAACAGGTGAGCTAGGGCGGGAGGTCACGGGGGGCCTGCAGGAAGCAATGGGGGGGGGAGAAATGCGGCACACCGGGGGAGGAGGCGGTGCTGGGGATTTGGGGAAGGGGTTCGGAAGGGGTGGAGTTGGGGTGGGGCCCGGGGGCAGAGCGGCACGAAAAGAAAGGGGAGGCGGCCAACAATTTTTTTGCTTGGGGCGGCAAAAATTCTAGAGCCGGCCCTGCCCTCTCCAAGGGTTGCAGCTGTCTGGAGGTGCCTGCCTTCCATGCCTTCCTCATTCACACCTCATTCATTCAACAGGGCAATTGATTACAAAGTGGGGGGAAGATCTTATTCTACTTCTAGCAAAAAGACATTTTTCTTTTATCTTAATTATACTACCTTAGGGGCCCGCTATAACATATTACTGAGGTTCAATACTGCTGTTTTGGTGAGGTGGCGCTGGGGAAGGAGGGTTTTTTTCCCCGCATGGCAGGTGGCGCGGGGGTGTGTGTGTGTTTCGGCAGCACTGGGGGGGTTGTTTCCGTGGGGCGGGCGACGCTGAGCGGGGGTGTTGTGTTTCGGGGGACCTAGGTGGCGCTGGGAGGGGGTTGTCGGCACTCAGAGGGTTTCGGCCCTCAGCTGTTTGCTTTGGAGTAATATGGCCCTCGCCGCTTTACGAGTTGTGCAGGCCTGAGTTAGCACATATTTGAAGAGACCATTCAAGGTGTAATGGCCCATTCCCACCCCTGTATTCATAGGACAAAATCAGGGGATAGATTGGTTACAGATTTTTGTAATAAGCCATAAATACAGTGTCTATATTAAGTCCATGATTTTTAGAGTCTAGCAAAGTTATGAATTCACGCTCATCTTTTGAAAGCAGTGTGCAGGATTTCTTTGAGAAATTGGTCCAATAAAAGATATTCCCTCACCTACCTTGTTTTTCTAATATCCTGGGACTGGCATGATGAGAACTATATTGCATACAACTGTGGATCTGTGTAAACAACATTGGCACTAACTTTCCAAAATTTATACCTAAGTAATTTGTCCAAGGTCATACTGCCAGATAATGCTCAGATCTGGAATAGAACTTCATACTCAATTCAGTAAATCATTGATCACATATAGTTAGATGTGAGGAACCTATATTTAGGAGGTGTAAGATAAGAGAAGGTGAATGTGACAGCATCAGTTCCTTCTCGTGTGGAAGTTTGTGGACTTAAGTAGAAGTGAACAATTTAATGGTTGCAGAAGAAAATGAAGCTTTCAATCAACCTAAGACTACTGTTGCGACTACTGTACTCTAATATCTAAATGAGTCAGTCTTAATTTGAATCTCAGTCCCCTGGCATACAGAAAGGGACTCTAGCCACCAAAGTAGCTTTCAGGTATCTGTCCCACCCTCCCTCTAATGTAACCTAAGTGTGTGTCTTAACAAGAGTCCAAGTAGCATCAGCCTGAAGTCAAACTCCATATCGAAGCATATTTTCATCAAGGCTAGTCTAATACTACTACTGTATTATAATGGTGCAGTAGTGTCAATATAGCGAAGATTGTGCCAGGATATCCTTTTTAACCAGGATGGAAATGGCCTATAGAAAGTCTGTGTTTTCAATTGGAAGATGAATAGCACATGCTTATTATACTTTATGAATTGCTTGAATTTTTATGGCAGTTGGATGGGAAAAAATATGATTAGTTAAACCTGTTTTTAGTGGTGTCAGGTGACTAAAATGTCTTTGTCTTTTTTTTTTATAAAATACGGTAGGGTTTGAAATATGAAAGTAAATGTGGTTGATTCCTTGCTATTAGTAGACTGGAAAAACTTTTAAAATTGTAAGAACTGCCATATTGGATCAGAACAATGGTCCATCTAACGCAGTATCCTGTCTTTTTGACAGTGGCTGATGCAGATTCTTCAGAGGGAATGAACAGAACAGGGCAATTATGAGTGATCCATCCGTTGCTTAGTTCCAGCATCTGGAAGACAGAGGTTTAGGGACACGCTCAGCATGGGGTTATGTCTCTGACCATCTTGGCTAATAGGTAAAGCTACATTTTAGTCATGAGTATTTTTAGTAAAAGTCATGGACAGTGAATAAAAATTCACATCCCTTGACCTGCCTATGGCTTTACTATATACCCATGACTAAATCGGGTGGTGGTGGTGGAGGGGGCGGTTGGCAGGGCTGGCAGGCTCCCTACCTGGCTCCGCACCTCGACGGAAGTGGCGATATCCCCCTCCTTCTCTCCTAGGTGGAGGCATGACCAGACAGCTCTGCATGCTGGCCAGGCAGTTCTGCATACTGTCCCTACCCCGAGCGCCGGCTCCGCAGCTCCCATTGGCTAGGAACCACAGCCAATAGGAGCTGTGGGGGTTGTGCCTGCGGGAGGAGGCCACATGCAGCCTCCATCTAGGATCTGAGGGATGTCGTCGCTTCTGGGGAGCCCCCCACAAGGTAAGCACCACCCAGAGCCCTCACCCCCTCTTGTGCCCCAACCCCTAGCTCTGTGCCCCCTCCCACACCCAAACACCTGCTGCTGCTGGGTGGGGGAGACTGGTGGCCCAAGACAGCCCCAGCAGTGGCTGGTGCGCCTGGCCCAGTGGCTGCCTGAGCTACTCAGGCAGCTCTGGGGTCATCTGCACCGGCCACTACAGAAGTCCTGGAGGTCCCGGAAAGTCACGGAATCCGTGACCAACTCACAGCCTTACTAATAGCCATTGATGGACATATGCTTCATAATTTTACCTCATTCTTTTTTTGAACGAATTATACTTTTGGCCTTCACAAGATCTCATGGCAATGAGTTTCACAGGTTAATTAGGTGTAGTGTGAAGAAGTACTTCCTCTTGTTTGTGTTAAACCTGCTGCCTATTAATTTCATCAGGTGACCCTGGCTTTTTGTGTGTGTTAAAAGGTAAATAACACTTCTCTATTCATTTTTAGATACCATTCATGATTTTATAGATCTCTATCATAGTCTGCCTTAGTTATCTCTCTCTATGATGAACAGTCCCAATCTTTTAAATCTCTCCTCATATGGAAGCTGTTCCATACCTTGGATCGTCTTTGTTGCACTTATTTGAACCTTTTGGAGTTCAACTATATCTTTTTTTTTTTTTTTTCCTCAGATGGGGTGACCAGAACTGGACACAGTATTCAGTGGCATGATATTTTTTCTGTCTTATTTTCTATTCCTTTCCTAAAAGATCCTAATATACCTTTAGCCTTTTTGACTGTTGCTCCCGCACATTGAATAGCAGTTTTTCAGAGAAATATCCATGGTGACTCCAAGTTCTCGTTTTGTTGAGTGATAACAGCTAACTTTTATAAGTGTAGTCGGGATTATTTTTTCCAGTGTGCATTACTTTGCATTTATGAGGTTTCAATTTCATTTGCCATTTTGTCATCCCATCATGCCATTTATTGAGATTTCCCCAGTAACAATTAAATCCAGTTCTGACTGACATCTTGGATAACTTTATCATCAACAAAGTTTGCTACTTCATTGTTCTTTCCCTTTTCCAGATCGTTAATGAATATGTTTAAAGCACAGGTCCCAGTACAGATCCTTGGGGAGAATCCTGCTCTTCATCTTTCTCCATTGTGAAAAATGACAATTGATTCTTACCCTTTGTTTCTTTTTGTTTTAAAACAGTTACTGATTCTTGAGAGGACCTTCTGTCATCCCATGACTACTTACTTTCCTTTAGAGCTTTTGGTCTGGGACCCTGTCAAAGGCTTTCTGAAAATCCAAGTACACTGTATCAACTGGGTCACCCTTTTTTTGCACATGCTTGTTGACACCCTCAAAGAATTCTAATAGATTGGGGAAGCATGATTTCCCTTTACAAAAGACACTTCCCCAACAAATCATGTTTGTGTCTGATAATTCTGTTCTTTAATATTGTTTTCTATCAATTTGCCTGGTACTGAAGTTAGGCTTACCTCCTTGTAATTACCAGGATCACCTCTGGAGCCCTCTTTTAAATAATGTAGCTGATGTAATGCCAATTTTTAAATTGCAACATGTTTTATGCAAATAGCTGTTTAGGTTAAAGTTACTGTTTTCAATGTGAACCTTCATTCACTGATACTGATGAAGGTCAATGTTGTTAGCGGTGAGCATAGGATGATGATAGTTTAGGAGGTATGCTGGAACAAAGATAGAGGACTTTGTCTGATGGGTTGTGTCGTTCTTTCTGCTTCCTACCAAACTGAAGGGCATCAGAAGATGCAATTGTAACCCACCAGGGCTCCTGAAACCCATGCACTGGCTAAACCACAGCTAGTCCTGTAGCTCAGACAATAGAGGCTCATGCTTTGTTCTCGCTCCAGAGGTCCTCAGTTCCCCAGATACATATAACAATTTAAATTTCTGTGGACCTCTGGAGCATCAAATAAGCTTCCCTGCCTGAAGCAAGCGTGGCCCTTTGTGCTCTTCTTGTGGCTAGATGAAGATGTGTAATGAAACACCTAACATGGGGATCGATATGAAAATCCAGAGGTGGATAAGGAATTGGTTAATGGGGAGAATGCAGCGGGTCGTATTAAAGGGTGAACTGTCGGGTTGGAGGGAGGTTACTAGTGGAGTGCCTCAAGGTTTGGTTTTGGGACCCATTTTATTTAATCTATTTATAACTGACCTCGGAACCGATTGCAAGAGTGGGCTGATAAAGTTTGCGGATGATACGAAGGTGGGAGGAGTTGCAAATTTGGAGGAGGATAGGGATATTCTGCAGGGAGACTTGAATGAGCTTGTGAATTGGAGTATCAGAAATAGGATGAAATTTAATAGTGAAAAGTGTAAGGTGATGCACTTGGGGATGACTAATAACAATTTTAGTTACAAGATGGGGACGCATTGGTTAGAAGTAACGGAAGAGGAGAAGGACCTAGGGGTCCTTGTAGACCGCAGGATGACTATGAGTCGACAATGTGACGTGGCGGTGAAAAAAGCCAATGCGGTCTTGGGATGTATTAGGCGAGGTATATCTAGTAGGGATAAGGAGGTCCTGCTTCCGTTGTATAAGGCGCTGGTGAGACCTCATTTGGAGTACTGTGTGCAGTTCTGGTCTCCCATGTTTAAAAAAGATTAACTCAAAGTGGAACGGGTGCAGAGAAGGGCGACTAGGATGATCATAGGAATGGAAAACCTGTCGTATGAAAGGAGACTAGAGGAGCTTGGGTTGTTTAGTCTGACAAAGCGAAGGCTGAGGGGGGATATGATTGCTATCTTTAAATATATTAGAGGGATAAATACAAGGGAGGGAGAGGAATTATTCCAGCTTAGTACTAATGTGGACACGAGAACGAATGGATATAAACTGGCCATGGGGAAGTTCAGGCTTGAAATTAGACGAAGGTTTCTGACCGTCAGAGGGGTGAAATATTGGAACGGCCTTCCGAGGGAAACGGTGGGGGCGACGGACCTGTCTGGTTTTAAGATTGTTAGATAAGTTTATGGAGGGAATGGTTTAATGGTAAAACATAGTAGCCAAGGAAAACCAAGCAATGGTACGTAAATAGTATAATGGCCAACAAGGGTCAGGCTAGAGACTCTTGCCTACATGCTCGGGGTATTACTGATCGCCGTATTTGGGGTCGGGAAGGAATTTTCCTCCAGGGTAGATTGGCTGAGCCTCTGGAGGTTTTTCGCCTTCCTCCGCAGCGTGGGGCAGGGATCACTAGCAGTAGGGTCTCTGCCGATTGAAGTCACTAAAACACAGGATTGGGGACTTCAACGGCAGAGTCCAGGGAAGGGTCTTGTGGCCTGCAGCATGCAGGGGGTCAGACCAGATGATCATAATGGTCCCTTCTGACCTTAAAGTCTATGAGTCTGAGTAATTGCCCCAAGCCTCCAAAGCAAAATATGAATAAATACTCAAGATACAAATGCTAAATATTATATACACACACACACACACACACACACACACACACACACACATATATGCGTGTGTGTGTGTGTGTGTGTGTATATATATATATATACACACACGCCCCTAGTTTTTTTAAATGTCTCTGGTATTTGTGAAGTATCAGGTTTTTAGACACCTGACACATCAAATACAGAATAGTTTAACTCCAGTTAAAATTGGCCAGAATATAATCCTAGATTGCTCTGTATTATTTAAAACCACCATAAATAATTTGTCATACCACATGCTTAAGGAAAAATACATACTTTAAAGTAGAATAAATGTGTAATCTTTTTAAAATCATGGCAAGGAGCATTCCACAGTACCACTCTGACACACAATCCACAAAGCCTTTTTCTATTTGACCTCAAAGGGTGAAATGGGTAGAGGGTGTTGGAAGCTCAGAAAGGTAATTAGAGACATAATCTCTAGTAAGCTCACTCAGGGAGCGGAGGGCATTCTGCATCAGATTTACATCTCCCCTGACCCTGAATTTATGGTTCAGGTTTTCCTTTTTTATTAGCTGAAATGCTACCACCTGTATGAACCAGCATAAATCCAGGTGAGTTCCTTCCCCCCCCATGCCTCTTGCCTACGTGGGACCGGATTCTGTATTCCCTATGCACCAAAACCCAAGGAACACACGATCAGCTCTCATTGTTATCACTGAGCAAAAATTCAGCTGTAAGGGCTGAATCCTGAGAGTGGCCAAGTGTCCTTCACTCTCACGGATATCAACAGAAGTTGAGGATATTCGGCATCTTTTGAGGATCAGACACTAAGGGTGCAGCAAAAGATGTTTTGTCCTTTCATTTGCCCAGCCTGAGTGAATCGTTTAGAGCCAGATTCTCAGCTGCTGTAAATCAGTTTAGCTCCACTGCAGCCAACAGAGTCAGTCAGTGTACAACAGCACAGGATCTGTCACTAGAAGAGAACATAGCTCACTTAGACACTCCTAAGATTTTTGGATGATTGGGTTTTCTTTTGCTTCATAAGGGAATGTTTGAAATTCTTCTGAGGCTACAAATCCAACTTGTCCAATGAGCATTAAAAGGAGAGGTACATTGACCCTGGTGTAATTTTAGCGACTTCAGTGGAGTGACAGCAGGGATGAATTAGGCATTTATGTAATATAAGCACAATCCATTTACTACCATGGCTTGACCTTCTGTGTTGAGACTAAAATACCATTGTGTATTCCTCCAGGATTCATTTAACTTTTAAAGACAGTTAATGAGGCTGAGTCAAGTCAGCCCCTTGATACTTGGACAGAACATAGTTCTTTATGCACAGCACAAATGGGCTCTCATGTTTATTTTCTGATGCAGTGTTCTTCTCCTCATTTCTGGTTTTCATCAAACTAAAGGGGGGGTTTGCTGGGCTGGCAGGCTTCTGGCAGGGCCTCTGGCCAGATCATGGGGTGTTCTGTGTGTCTGCTATGTCTACTGAAGAACTCTCATTAAAGTAAAAACAACAAGGAGTCTGGTGGCACCTTAAAGACTAACAGATTTATTTGGGCATAAGCTTTTGTGAGTAAAAACCTCACTTCCTCGGATGCATCACGAAAGCTTATGCCCAAATAAATCTGTTAGTCTTTAAGGTGCCACCAGACTCCTTGTTGTTTTTGTAGATACAGACTAACACGGCTACCCCCTGATACTTCTCATTAAAGTAGGTGAGCACTGACAATACTCAGAACTTCTTATAATCAGGCCCTAAAAGTACAATTGTGAAAACTGTTTCTCACTGCTTTTTTGCTCCATGAAAAATGAATAGATAGTTCATGCAATTGATTTAAAAAAATGAGAGTAATTTCTAGGGTGTTTGTCATATTAACATATCTAAAAGGTCATTATTGCTTTTGTTTTGCTAGAAGGCCATTTTTGTTTGTTTAATAAAAAGAATGGCATGTAACATCTCTTAGGGTGCAGAGATCAAATTAGCAAATCAGTGTTTTGGGTCGGAAAAGTAGGCCACTGGTATCCCTTTTCTTCTTCACTCTGCTCCAAAGTCTACATTGGGGTAGGCAACCTATGGCACGCAAACTGATTTTCAGTGGCACTCTCACTGCCTGGATCCTGGCCACCGGCTGTGGGGGGGAGGGGAGAGCGCTGCATTTAAATTTAATTTTAAATGAAGCTTCTTAAACATTTTAAAAACCTTATTTACTTTACATACAACAATAGTTTAGTTATATATTATAGACTTCTAGAAAGAGACCTTCTAAAAACGTTAAAATGTATTACTGGCACGCCAAACCTTAAATCAGAGTGAATAAATGAAGACTCAGCACACCACTTCTGAAAGGTTGCCGACCCCTGGTCTACACATATGGCAGTGGATCAGAATATGCCATGTTCCTGGATCTTCGCTTGATGGACAAAAAGAAATTAAATGATACATAAAATCCAGCCCAAGCTTTTCCCTAGGCATGGCAGTTCCACGGGTTCCTCTCACAACTGCTCAACCCACATCCTATGTCCTCTCTATTTAAAGAGCCATCCCTATTTATCTTCTATATAAGAGAGGTAATGGTCTATCTATTTCAGTGAGTCAATAAAACACATTTAACACTTCCCAGCAGAACCATCACCTGCTAGCAGGGTTGGCATTTCAGGCAATCTCTGATACTTGGCAGTTTCAGACCTGTTCCATTATGCTTATTTTCTTTTATCTTTCAATTGCTATCATGTTAAAATGTATATATTAACAGAACATTTTGTGGCTTCACTCTTCTTTAGATGCAGATACAAAGCACTTACTTATTTTAAATAAATCAAGAGGAGTATAACCACATATTTGTGAGACCATATTTTTCCTAATATATCTTTATTTTTTTAGTTCTTTTAGATTAGATATGCTTGTTTACTATTACAGACTTTGTTCCCTTATGAATTTAAGGACACGTTTGCTTCTGATTGCTCTGGATTCAGCAGAAAGAACACTTTTTCTAAGCTTGATGCAAAGAGATAGGAGTTCTTTGTCATACCAATCCTCATTCTTTTCAGAATGACTTTTTTTTTTTTACATCATTTACTAGCAGTCAATCAAACTCTGATATATGATATGAAACGTTTTTCCATCTGCACCAAATGCAGGGGATTGCTCTGCTGAATGTTTAAGGTGGAAAGTCATAATTAACAACTTTTTCCCCAGGAAAAAAAATGACTACAAAGCATGCCCTCTACAGATTAAAGTATCCATTACATTTTGTAGATATTATTTTACTGTCAATGCTTTCTTTATTCCTCTTCCACCAAAGAGAGAGAAAATAAGTGTTTCTATTATAACTGCAGTTGAAAACATCCGTGTATTCTTGAAGCAAAAGAGAGACCGTGACTATAAGCTTAGCTGGTATAAATCGACGTCATTCCATTGGAGTCAACGTAGTTCCATTTGAGCAAATTTCTCTAATGTGGAGGAGTCTGTGGTTTTTCTTCAACCAGTTATTTTATTAGGAATCTCTCCTGACAATGTGATGAGTTTGGCAAATTTATTTTTGGGAGAGATGACCAGACCAAAGCTAAAGAAGTCCAGATTTTTTTAAGGTATTTAGGCATTGCTCCACTCAGCATTGCAAGGCTAATACCCAGATTTTAAAAACTATTAGGCATTGTTTAGTCAGTTTCCCAATGCACCTGATATATGGGAGACTATATATAATTTCAAAAGGGATTTAAGCACTTAGGAGCCTAAATCCCATTGACTGTCTATGGGATTTTGGCTCTTAAATACTTGTATGCCTTTTTAAAATGAGTCAATGGGATTTAGTCCCCTATATCACTTTTAAAATGGGCCTCGGCTATCTAAGTAATTTGGGTAGAGTAACACATAGCTACCTTTTAAAAATCTGGGCCCAAATTCGGAGGTCATATTTAAGGTGGTGTGAGACTAACAACCTGATCCAGTACTTACTGAAGTCAGTTACACTACTCACATGCATGTGTGCAAACGCTTTACTGAATAGAATGCATTCTAGGGCAGAGACTTAATCATGAGTATTATAATTACATGGAAATGAGTCACACTGTTGTAAAACTGGTTTAAGTGAAAAAGGAATGAAGCCTTTGGATCTAATCACATCTTTGTTCTTTAATTTTGTTTGGTCGTTTACAATCTCTTGTATCTTAAAGTTACATGAGAGAATTCATGAGAATTATTTTTAAAACGCTGCTGTAATTTGCTATATAATTACTAGATTATAAAACCTTTAATTATGAATCTGTACTTCACATCTCAGAAAATAATCCTAAATTCTATTGCAAGAAAAGAGCTAACTCTTTTAAGTGTGAAGCTCTGGATTTTATTTAGTCTTTTTTTCCCTATGATGATGATTTTTTCAGTTAAACAGTTATTACAGCCATTAATCACCCTGGGGTAATTTTTGTATGCAATCGTAAACTAGACGGACAAGCTCAATTGTACTGCATTTACAGACTGATATATAATCATCTATTTGAACCCATTTTCTTCGGGTTAATTTAAAAATAAAAGTATTTCTTTTAACAGATGCGACGTGTGTGGTGGGAGGGGAGTCACGTGCTGCCACATTTATGCTAGGTTTTTTTTTTTTTTTCTATTTCTTTTTTTGTGGGGAGTGGGTTCAAAATGTCATCCCCCACTATTAACAGTTACGCCTTGCTTCTGTCCTTTAAAGTAACTTTAAAAAGGTATTGTTTTCTGATTATTACCATACATTTATTAAAAGTAAGAACTATGATGCCTTATGTTGGAAGATCTTTTATACCTATTAAATTGGAAGATGGACATAGATGACAGACCCATCTGTCCATTTTATCACAAAGAAGTTACACTGCACTTCCTCATGATCTGCACCTTATAAGAACTGGTAGGGCATTCTCTATCCTAGTTCTTCTAGTTAATTGTTAATGGAAAAGCAGAATAAGCAGAAATTAAGGAGATCTCCTGCTCTAATCAAATGATCTACGTATCTCTTCCATCTCATATTGCATATTTCTGTCTTCTCACATTACTATCATTCTCATCCACTCTTTTCCCCAACACTTCTTCCCCCCCCCCCCCCCCCCCTTCCCCCCTTCCTTGCCTCCCATTTGCAAGGTCAATATTTTACCAAGAGTTACTACACCATGGTCTCTGATCTCTTGTACCTTATTTCCTCTCACAAATACAAAAATAATAATAAAAATACTGTGGAATCTTATATCACTATATGGGACATGTTGATTGGTTTTTATAATGATGGCCACTGTGTTACCCTCTTTGACCTTCCCTTTCTTATCAGAGAGTTGGGAAGAAAGTTTTCCCATTTCCCACAAGCAGAGACTCAGTGAAGTGTTATCACAGCTTGTCAATCTTATAGCACACGATTATTCACCTCACAGTCTTGGGTGCATAAAAGAGCTGAGGGCACTGTGCATCTCTCAAGAGGCTCTGAGCATGTTTCAGCATCTTGAGCTTGAGTGTGGCCCAATGTCCTACAATGATGAACCTGATTTCGATTGTGGCAGCCTTACTCCCATCTTGGCTTGATCCCAGGAAGTGCCTGCTTTGGGGGCATGTGGTTATAGAATTTCAGTTTCTTGGGAAGAGGGGGTTAACGCTTTCTCTGCCAATTACTGCATAGGCTGTGTGCACTCTGCCCTGCACACCATCAATTAGATGATGTATTTGCTTTCGTAGTCCACAGTTAGTAAAATTGTCTAGTGACACTTACTAATTGGTGTCACCAACAGCTCTTTGTTTGATCAATTAAGACTGTGATAGTTTTTCTCTTGTAGCTGCCATCAGCACATTGAAGTCGGGCACCAAAAGAATCATTAGATATAAAATCCCATGAGCACAGATGGGCTTAGGTCACAGAATTCAGCAGTTAGATGTTCAGTGTGTTTGGATCTGATCCACTGACTTTCAAAATAAATGTTTCACATACAATTACATGTGACAAAAATCTTTTGAGCTTAATGTGAAGAAGTTGTAAAAAAAGGCAAATCCGGTCCTAGGATGTATCCGGTAAGGCATTTTCAGCAGAAATAGCAAAATATTAATGCTGTTGTGCAAGATGCTGGTAAGACCTCATTTGGAATATTGTGTACAATTCTCATTACCCATGTTCAAGAAAGATGGATCCAAGCTGGAACATGTGCAGAGATGAGCTACTAGGATGATCAGGGGCATGGAGGGCCTATCTTATGAGACCAGGCTGGAAAAGCTTGACTTGATTAGTCATGCAAAAATTAGAGTGAGGAAGGGATGTGATTATTCTTTATAAATACACCAGCGTATAAATACCAGGGAAGAAGAGTTAAGAATGTAAGAGTTATTACGCTAAAGGACAAAGCACAAGAACAAATGGGTATAAACTGGTCAATAACAAATTCAAGCTGGAAATAAGAAAAAGGGGTGAATTTAAAGAATAACCTCTCAATTAATTCCAATTCTGCAGTTTCACGTCGGAGTCTGTTTTTGAAGGTTTTTGTTGTTGAAGAATTGCGACTTTTAGGTCTGTTATTGAGTGACCAGAGAGATTGAAGTGTTCTCCTACTGGTTTTTGAATGTTATGATTCCTGACATCAGATTTGTGTCCTTTTAGTCTTCTGCATAGAGACTGTCTGGTTTGGCCAATGTACATGGGAGAGGGGCATTGCTGGCACATATCACATTGGTAGATATGCAGGTGAACAAGCCCCGGACTGTGTGGTTAGGTCCTATGATGGTGTCCCTTGAATAGATATATGGACAGAGTTGGCACCAGGGTTTGTAGCAGGGTTTGGTTCCTAGGTTGGTGGTTTTGTTGTGTGTGGTATGTAGTTGCTGGTGAGTATTTGTTTCAGGTTGGGGGGCTGTCTGTAGGTGAGGACTGGCCTGTCTCCCAAGGTCTGTGAGAGTGAGGATCATCCTTCAGGATAGGTGGTGGATGGTGGAGGCAGGGCCGGCTCCAGGCACCAGCGCAGCAAGCTGGTGCTTGGGGCGACCAATGGAGAGGGGTGGCAGGTACCTCAGTCCCTCTTGGAGGGAAAGACCTGCCGCTGAATTGCTGCTGAAAAATGAAGTGGCGGCGGTAGAGCTGCTGCCGACGTGCTGCCAATTGTGGCTTTCCCCTTCCCCCCTCCCCAGCTGCTTGGGGCCACAAAAACGCTGGAGCCGGCCCAGGATGGAGGGACTGGGTTCGGTAGCCCTGGGGGTCCCTTTGCTTTATGTCTTATATGGATAGAATAGTTCTTGTATTTTAGTATATTTTAAATATGCAATTTTAAAATCGGACTTTATATACTGTAAATATCTATTTCTATTTTACAGCAATGGTAAACATTTTTTTATTATAATAACTACCTGGTATTTGTATTCTCATGACATTTTCAAATATTCTCCTTCTGGTCTGAAATGTTCCCTTCTTGGACTCAACTTATGTGTTTAGCATGTTGGTGTTTTTTGTTTGGTTTTATTCTTGAGCTTGAATAAAATCCTGTCCACCATGTTAACGGTGAAGTGGGGTAGGAAAATACACTTTTTTTAAAAGTTGAGAATATTTTTTTTCCTCATAAGTACTTGGAAAAATGTTTGGGGCCAACCTTTTTTTTTAAAAAAAAGAGGCTAAAGTTAGGGAACCAAATCCATATCTAGGCACTTAAAAAAATAAGTGCCCTGACTTTCAAAAGTCAGTGAGGAGTTCTTGGATGCTCAGCAGCACTCTTAAAATCAAGCCACTTATTTACAAAGCTAACTTCAGAGTCCTATTTTTCAAAAATCTTGACCTGAGGTATCTGCATATGGCTAAAGTACCAGGAGGAAGGACTTGTGTGCAGAGTGGTTTTGGTGGTGCATTAAAAATATAAAAATAAAATTTTACGTATGACCATACATAGATAATAGACTTCTCAAGATTTTAGTAAAACCCAATGAACGTCTTCCATGCACCTGCTTTATGAGTTCACTTGGAGTCTGGGAGAAGTGCATATTTATCCAGCTTTTGGTGAGGGAGAAAGACCGAATTAATTAAGGAGGACAGCTGGGATCTTTGCCTGACAGAGATTGCAAATGTCTAGTTGCATGCAGCAAAATCCTCCAAAAATGAAATTTAACATTAGAAATGTTAGGGAAGCATAATTCGCCACAAGAATTACTGGTTGACTTTCTGTGGCCTATGTTCTACAGGCATTCAGACTAGGCGATCATGTAACCTATGAAATCATGATCGTGTGTGAGGAAAAAATTGACTTCCTCGGTATTGGCATCTTGCTGCCATTTCTGCACGTTTTTCAGCAAATTCTAAGATGCCATTCTCTTCCCGTTCCCCCCCCCCCCACTTTGTTTTTATCAACATGAAGATAGTGCCATCACTAGGTAAATCAGTGTGCTGGTGTCCTGTTAACCCAGTCTTGCAGCAATAAAGGTAGGGATTTACCCTTCCCTCAAGCCATTTACCACTATGAGGTGCAAACATTGAGGTCTAATTGGGACCATTTAAATGCTAACATATTTAAACATGCTATTAAGCACAGGGAGTTTCTTTCTTTCTCTTTTAAACAAACAAACAAACAAACAAACAAAAAAGACATTACATTAACCTAGTTCCCTGAAGTTAACATTAAGATTATACATGTAAATGAACAAAACTCTGCAGATGGAAAAACGTTAGACATTTCAATGCAAACACACCACCAGCAAATTACTGGGAAACCACAATGCTAAAATCAGTCACTAGACAGGACTGATTCAGTTCCATTAAGCAATGTGAACATTTATATTAAAAAAGAGTAATTGCTACAGAGTTCAAACAAAATGTTTAATGTATGTAGGATGTGAACACAAGGAACCCTTGCTAATAAGTTTCTAGACATGCATTTGCAAAATATTATGAAAAGTCTTCTGAATGCTGCTGAGAATGAATATCTGAAGCCATATGTAGAGCACAGGCGTTTATATATCTGGGTATGTCTACACTGAATTAAGTGCACGCAGCTGGCCAGCATCAGCTGACTTGGGCTCAAGCTGCAGGGCAGTTTAATTGCAATGTCCAGGTAAGGACTCCCGCTAGAGCATGAGCTCCTCCCTCCTGGGGTCCAAGAGCCTGGGCTCCAGCTCTCTCTCCACCCCAGTTAAACAGCCTCATAGCCTGAGCCCTTCAGGACCCAGTCAGCTGACGTGTGCCAGCTGTGACTGTTTGTTTGCAGTGTGGACATACCCTTTGTGCCTTACAACACATAAGGAAGTTGGCTGTAAACAAGGGAATGTGATCTAACACAGAGGTGCAGTTGTGCCTTTCTAGCTGATCATACTTGTAGGCCTTGATCCACAGGGGCGGAGCCCTGTCCTCACGAGGAGCTCTGCTGAGTTCACGGCAATTGTGCACAGGAATAGGGGTCCAGCCGCATCATCAGTTTACTGCACTGAATCCAGGGCCGGCTCTAGGTTTTTTGCCGCCCCGAGCAAAAAAATTTTTTGGCTGCCCCCCGTCCCAGCCCTGGGCTCCTCGCTGGACCCCCCTGTTGCCCCAGCCCTGGGCTCTTCCCCTTCTCCTCCCACCCACCCACACCCCCTGCCGCCCCAGCTCTGGACTTCCTCATTGCCCCCCCCACACATCTCCTGCCGCCCCAGCCCTGGGCTCTCTCCCCCCCCCACCTACACCCTCCTTCCGCCGCAGCCCTGGGTCACTGGTACCTCGCTCCCAGGGCAGGTCATTCAGCAGGAATTTTAGATGTGCACAGAACACAGACAGGATTGGTTCCCATATGGTTACAGAACTGCAGTAAAGTGGAACAATTTTCAGCTTGTGTGATTGGAGGATATCTGGATGCATATTATAAGACTGTTCTACATAAATGAAGAAAAGTTGAGGTGCCTTTATTATTCTTTTGTTCCACTCTTTCTTTCTATGGGGAATTTGCCAATGCAATATCACTGTCTTCCTTTTAAACAAACAAAAACAAACAAAAAAGGCAATGGCAGTTGAAAATAGCAATTCCAGTCCTAATAACCACTGGGAAGCATTTCTTGCTCAATTGTATCCGACTTTTTCTACAGCAAGTTACAGTGGATCAGTATATTTGATTTGGGAGAAATGAAGTAACAGCTGCTCAAACTGAGCTTGAGCACTCCTGAATTTTGAGGTGTTCAAATCTGGAAGGCAGGTGCTGGGGGGGGGCAGGGAAGGGAGGGGGCTGTGGCTTCACAGGGGAGCATGGCAGCATGTATTCAGCAGTGTGTGTGGCGCTGCGCGGAGCCAGACACACTGGTCTGAGTGGCTCAGTAAGGGGGTTGGGGGTTGAATGGGGCAGTGGTTCGGGGGGGGGGGCAGTCAGGGGCAGGGAGAAGGGGGGTTAGATGGGTCGGAGGGGGACAGTCAGGGGACAGGCAGCGGTTGGATAGGCATGGGAGTCCCGGGAGTTTGTCAGGGGACAGGTAAGAGGTGGGGAAGTTGCGGGGGGTCTCAGGAGAGGGGGACAAGGACCATTGGGGCTTAGATAAGGAGTGGGATCCTAGGGAGCAGTTAGGGGCAGGGGTCCCGGGAGGGGGTGATCAGGGGACAGGGAGCAGGGGGGTTGGATGGGTTGGGGTTTCTGTGGGGGGCAGTCGGAGGGAGTGGATGGGGGCAGGGTGGGGCTACCCTCCCTCCCCGTGGAGTGTCCTATTTTTTAATATTAAAATATGGAATCTCAACTCACAGTGCAGCTCTCCATTCATAGCAGGCTGCAGCATGAGGTCTCAGCTACCTCACTCCCTCCCCCTCTTTCCTGTTGGTAGTGGCCAAGGGAATGCTGGGAAATGTAGTTCTTTCCCTGCTCCAGGGCTGGCTCTATAGGCAGGGAGCTAACCAAGGAACTGCAGCTCCCAGGGCCCCCTGTTGGTTCTCAGCTCCCATGCTGGATCCCTGCCACCCCTGCAAATGGGCTGCCCCAAGCACGTGTTTGCTTTGCTGGTGCCTAGAGCCGCTCCTGACTGTAACCTTAGTTGATCAAAATGTAGACCTTGGCTAATAGTGACATACATTTGTGACCTAAAATAGATAATTTTCAGCACAAGGAAATATTAATGCTGAAGCTTACTAAACTATAGGAAAGATCCTGTAGGAAACACTTACCCTAAGCAGATTGTTGTACCCATGAAACGAAGAGACTCCATGAAGAACATTATTGGTCTTGCATGGAAGGTTCTCGGATACTACAGTGATGGGTGACAGTATAAAGCCTTAAATGAATGACAGAGATGATACTTAGGCTACACTCTTGCCTCAAACATTGCACATTTCCTAGTTTTTGATGAACACTGTGGCCTTTATCCTGCAAACAGTGCATGAATAAAGTCACGCAAACACGATTAGGTGTTTGCAGGATTAGGACCTCCAGTTGCTAACCATATTGCAGGAATCAAATAATGGGGCGGTGAGGGGAGTCAAATTTTAAACGTTTCTAGGACCACAGGAAGGTGTGCCTGACAGTGATGTTTGAAATAATGAAATTTTAAAGCCTACCTCATATGAGGGAAAGAAGCTGTAAAAACGTAGAAAAAATTTCATTTATCATTTTCCAGATATTACCACTGTAGCTTTGCTAAGGGCTGCTTGATCCTATGAGCGAAAGAAAATAGCCTCCATATAGGCTGGCTGACAGATCCAGAGGATTTCAAACAGTGGTATTTTAAAATGACATCATACAGCAGACACTTGTATTGTCGTGGAATGTCATTATCAGCATGAAAACAGCAACATTTTCCTGACCATGTCAAAGTCCCACTTGGATCACATTCACAAAAATTAAGAGGACACCATGATCTTGATATCTAGCCAGTTTTAAAATATGAGTTAAAAGTAATTTCAGGACTACAGCTGCTCTTCAGTCCCTCTGCAGGTATTTGTAATTTTTGGAACCTCATTTTCTTATCTTCCTCTTCTCTTTTGCTATGTGAATGATCCACAGAAACAATGGGGGAAGTCAGCAATAATGAAACTGAATAGACCTAACATCCTATCTAACGCACAAAATAAACTTCATGGGAAAAATATGAGAAAAATAAATATTTTTTTTCCTAATCTCTTCCTTTACATCTACAAATACAGCCTAAGATTACGGTATCTACTTATATCTATTTCTATATCTGTATTAGGAGGGAAGGAGAGAACTTTACTATCCTATCAGTAAGTAAATTGAAAAGAACCATTTTCACGGTGTGAAAACTGGTGGCTTTGCATGCCTGGACTGTCAATTCAGTGGAGATCTGTCTTGCTTTCTAGAACCCATAGGTTCTGGAGCAGGGACTTGATATTTGGTAGCGGGTGGCCTTTGTGCCAGGTATGGGCCTTTTGCTGACCCCATAAAAAAATCTGTCCAAATGTAACCAAGTTATAAGCCTTTGGAAAATTGCAGGTCACACATGCTCACAGACTTGTTAGTTTTAGCAGCTAAATTTCCCCAAAGATTCCATCCACACCAGCATGGTCTATCCTAGAGATGAATTCCCCTGCAATTGCATAGACCAGGTCCAGGCACATGAACTGAGAGCAGCCTGGAAGAAGCAGCTTCCTGATTTGAATGCAGAGGTGACAAAAACTGGACCTGCAGGCAGTGCGGGGAGTAGATTGGGAGACGGAGCTTGGGGCAGGTGGGTAAGAGGAAAACTGGGTCAGGAAGCTGGTGGTGGGGACATCGGGACTGATTGGCAAGGAGACTGGGAAAAAGAGCTGGGTTGGGAAGGGGAAAATGCTGAAACTGGACAAGGAGTCTTGGGAGTGAGATTGGGACTAGAAGCTAGTGAGGAGGAGAGATTGAATGAGGAGTCTGGGGAACTGGCACTGGCTTGGCAAGGAGACTGGGGACAAGGAGATTGGGGGTGTCACTGTTAATCAGTTAACTGTAACTCTCACATCTCCTGGCCTTTTGTGCGTATACCATCTAGATCTTGGGCTTTGGCCCATCACCTCTTTTCGGGGGCAGGAGAGGAAGGGGAATACACATTTCTCCCACCCTCATACCAGGTGATGGATGGAAGTTCCCTGTGTATCAACTGTGATAGCCCTAGCAGGTCTGATTTGGACTCAGACTCTATGCTTCTACTCCACCCAGGGCAATGACTGAATAGTGCCAAACAGCCTCCTTAAAGCAAAGTATCACTCGCTTACATCAAAAGCATTTCAGAGAAAACATACCTTAAAAACTATGAAGCACACTACACGTGTATCTAGGTCTTCCCTATGGCTTACCATTCCTTGCATCTGGAAAGTCCAGTTCCTTCAATTTTTTCCACAGACCCTATCTGGGCAATCTCTCTGTTCTCCCTTTTAGAGAGACTTTTTGACTCTCTTGACCTCTAGTTCCTAGCATACTGGAGACAACTATCCCCTATACAAGTTAAATCAATACATTGACACAGGAAGGTCTTACAACACTATAGAGAATAACTTGCCTTCAGTGACCTGATCCAGTGCAGGATACATCCAGTTATTACAAATCCATATTTATTGATTTATACAAAGCAATTCCTGCAGTATTCATAATCTTGTTGTCATGTCAGCTCCATTTCTGACATTGAGGGAAACTGGGAATGGCTGGGCATGGAGACTGGGGTTGGAATGAGAAACCAGGGGTGGGGAATAGAGAGGACTGGGACAAGGACAACTTGGAGAGGACAGGTAGAAGGCATCATTTTGGGGGGAAATGGACAGAAGTTTTCCTGTCCACTACAGTCCGTTCCCCCAGAGCCTGGAATAGAACCAGTGATTCCTGAAGCTCACCGTTCATTTTCTGTCAACAAATACCTGTGAAACCCACTGATAAAGTATCCCTCTCTGTCCACACAGAGAATGACAGCCTAGTAGTGCTACCAATTACTCCATTAGCTCAAATGGCAGAGAACTGAGTGGTGGGTCCAGCCCCGCTGATGACCCATGTGAGTATCAGTAGGATGCCACATGGTGGATTTTTTTTTTCCAATTTGCTTTTAAAAACCTAATAAAAATCTTATGCACACACACACACAACTGTATTAAAAGGACATTATTCAGTGCACAGGATGGACTTGTTATGGGAATGAACAAGTTTAATAAAGGAAGCTGTTGTCTGTGGGACCTCTGCATCATGTGTAGCCAGATATTGGAAAAGTGTATAGTGGGTAAGGCAGGGGACTGCACGAAGGGAAAAGACAACCTCAAGGCTAAGGCTGTTGAATGCTGCCGGAGAGAATTGGGTTCTGTCTGCCTTTCACTGAATTTCTATGTGTTGCTTGTAAGTTGCTTAAACCAAACTTTTCATGGTTAGTCACGAACTGTGTGCTCATTTTCTGGGTGCTTAACCTGAGACATTGATATATGATTTGCAGAAGAGCTGAGCACTCTCTGCTGCAGTTGAAGTCAATGGGAGCTGTGCTTGAATATATAAAAAGATTCTATAATGCAAAAATATAATGAAAATCAGGTCCTAGGAATCTCAGATGCAGCACCCAAAATTAGTGGGTACTTTTGAACTTCACTCCCCATGTATATAATGGGGGTAATACCACCTGTTCACTTCAGAACAGTTTTGTGAAGATTAATTGTTTGCAAAGCACTCAGATACTATGGTGATGAGGGCTGTAGAAAAGTCCAGGAGAAAGTTAATCATCCTGTCATTATGGCAGGATTTGAACAGTGTGCATGAAAACTAGGCCTGGGGCTACACATTGAAAAATAAGGAGAACAAAATATTGATGAGCTGCTCATTAATTGAGCACCAACCCATGCACTGAATGAATCAGGAGTCCTTGTGGAAAAATAGTTTGTGATCATGTAATAAGACCATATTATAATGTATGCGCACAAGGGGGTTGAATTAAGGTTGCATAGACAACCTTCATTCTGGCATTTCCCAACGTTTTACTGCTTGGCTTTGCACTGTTAATAATGTTCATTTAATGTAGGATTTTTGTGCATAAGCTAAAGTGAATATATATGTATAAGCAAACAAAATATTTATTTCTAAGAATATGCCAGTAGTGGCAAGAGATTTTTGGCATAGCAAATCAAAATTGCCCCTGTACTAAGTGCTGACTACACTACGGTATAATATATAAATGTATCCTACGTTCTGTTCAGAGGATATTATGTCTTGTTGACATAGCGTGTCTCTCATAGTAACATATTGAATAAAACTTTGAGACGAAACAACTAAGTATCTGCAGTTTCTTCATATTCTTATCTGATATATTCCGGCACATTGACATAAAACCATGTATCTAATTTGTATAATAATGTAAAGTAAAGACACATTTTTAATGTGATTCCAATATTTCCCTCCTCCCTCTAACTTCCTGTCCTCTGCCGCCTTCTCTTGTTGTTGTTTTTTCAAAAAACTAAACTCTGTCTTCCTGCTCTGAATGATTCCCTGTTTAAAGCCAGCGCTTGCAACAGTTCAAGAAGTGTACCGACACAGTAATGTTTAGATATGAAGCTCTTAATTGTGTTTCTCAGCAGTGACATATGGGTCTTCCGACAGACCTCTTCTCGGGCCTCTGTGTGTAGCTGCACGCTTGGCTGGTCTGGTCGCTGTAAAACTGCTTTGGAGGCTGGCAGAGGTTCAGCTTGCTCATAGCCATCCTAGCAGCCTTGGATGGTGTTTTATTTTTTTGCTCTCCTGTGATGGAGAATGGTTGTTCCAAATGGCAGTGCCCAGTTCAATGATAGAGAAGCATTTCAACTACAAATTTAGAGCTGAACGAAAGAATATTAACTCCATAATATTGTGGCTTCATTGCTTGGTAATGAATGTCATACCTGATTCCTAGCATGACAGCACGAAAGCTATTCAGCACAGAAGCTTTCAAAATGACAGACTGAAAAATTCACAATAGAACATTGGAGAGGCAAAGTGGTTGGAAAGTATTAAGCAGCACCAGTGGGAAACCCTGGAACTTATTAGACTAGGAGGAGTAGCATCTGAGGCCATTAACTCAAACTAGTCGTCATTCTCCTTTAAAGGCCTTGCACCAAATTAGCTCTGGTTATGCTCTAATGAAAATGGGGATATTTTTTAAAGCTGATTGTTTCAATGGTTTTATACAAGGCCTTTCTAGAGAATTTATCTACTGTATTTTAGTTAATCAGATGGCTTGAATCCTCTGTCAGCCTTCCATTTCTCTTATAATATAGTGTGCACTTGGTGTATTATAGCTTTCTAGTAATAAAATGAGCTGTCATTTGCACACATTCTGTCAAGAAACAATTCATTTTTATGGGAACATAAAAGTATTACCTTTTATACTTCTCTCAGGTAAAAGTAATTTGGATATAAATAAATCTTTGTAAACATATTTTTCATTTTCTTCTGCTGGTAGCTTCCCACACATCAAGTGAAATGCACTCTCCCTGTATGTGAATTTAATAAAATCAACAAAATATGCCTTCTTATACTACAACATTTTCATTGGAGATACTAGAAATAGAATTGCAACAGATTATTCACCAGTTATCTTCAATGTACCCATAGTAACTGCATACCATAGTGAAATAGGCTGGCAGTGTGTCCCAGCAAAAGCCACCCAGTTTCCTGCAGGGAAATATTGGCTGTCTTTACTGAATTCATGTTTCAGGTAGCTGCTTATCCCACTCAGACATAATGGAGAAGGAAGTAGCTCTCTAGAGTGGATCTAAGGTTTCGGCCGGACAGTCATGTTGAAGGAACCCTATGAGAGAGGTTGTGTGACTGAAGGAAGTGCATTTGTGTTGCATTTTCTCTTCTGAATAAAACCAACCTTTTATAAAAAGAGCCTTGTGTTGATTCATGCATCCTGTGTGGAAGCATGTGGTAACTAAATACGTGCAGACAGGTGACTGATCAGGTAGACTGGTAGCTGAAAAATGGGTGATGTGACACAAAGAACACATCTGCATTTAGCAGCACTCTTCCCTGAGATCCATTAACTGCATTCTATCTATTCTCTAATGGATTCCTCTGAACTCCAAGTAACTAGTACTCTTAGTACTGGCAGACGAATCTTGCACGGCATGCACACAGCTTTTCATATCTGAAACCAAAGCATTCCATCTTGGTTAGTTAATCTGCCTTTTTGAGGGGCAAATCGTGATGATGGGATAGGAGATTTATTAGAATAGATGTGCAAGTATAGGGAAGGTGATCGAGGAGTAGTAATCTTCCTCTGTGGCAGATTGATTGGGCCAAATTCTTATTTCAGCAACATGGTGAAAAGCCAGAATAATTCTACTGAAATAATGCCATTGGCTTTACACCAGTGTTAACAGATGCAGGATCTGATTCTCCTTTCACATTGATTTTACTCTGCTTTAACTTTCTGGAGTTCAATGAAATTACTCCAATTTATACTGATGTGAGAACAGAAATAGCTATTGATGTCACTAGTGGTAGAAGAGAGGAGAATCAGAACTGCAGAAACTGGCCCAGTGCACTTACGAGAGCACTTGCGCTTCTTACATGTCAGTTATGGTCTGTTTCTGCACCCTTCTCCATAAAGGGGATGTAGATGAGCAAGAGACAGGTAGCAAAAGTAATACCACCTGTTATTTGTTCTGTCTGGCATTAAAACCGTTCTGTTCGGAGAGGAGCTGGAAGAAATATGCGCTCTGGGGAGAGTGGCATTCAAAGCATGCTGGCTGATGGGGTTTTAAAATTGTTTTGGCAAACATGGTTAAACAGTCAGGATGGGGAAAGTGGGCCTTGATTGTTTTTCTCATATTCCAACATTAGTTCATTGTTGTGGATGCTTCCACGTTGCCTGGGCACCATTGCCAAATGCTTTTTGTGAGATGGTGGGATAAGCAAGTTCCCCTCACCCACTTGCTAGCGCTGAACCTGAGTTCCCTCTTCTCTTAGAAGCCCCCACTTATAATGGAACTGCGTGGATTCTCTGGGTCCCTATTTCACCTATCCAAAGAGAAAGCTTGTTTCTTACTAATACAGTGTAGGGACAAAGCAAATAAAAAGGTATATATGTGCCGGGGTTAAACAAACAAAACTTGACACTATCTTTGGAAGACATTATTTTACATGCAAGTACTACAGCATTCTCCTGTCATTCCAAAAACCACTACAGCATCACTATTGTCCACTGTTGAGTTTTAGATCATTATGCTAAAATGAAATACTATGATACTTTTTGTTTTGTAAGGGGTGTTTGATATAAATAAAAGTGGAAGTTGCTTTTAAGATTCAGGATGATCATCAGATCAGGACACTTTAGAGCCGAGGGATGCAGTTGTAGGTATTTCTTTCTTTCTTTCTTTTTTTTTTTTCTTCCATTTCTGGAACCCCAACAACATATTTCATTTCTTGTCCAGGACAATCACTGATTTATTCCATCTCTGATTCATTGCCTTGGATATATTCTGGGGATTCAGAGAGCAGCAATGAATTATCGCCAGATTGCTGCTATCACACCTAACATGTGCTGAGAGTTATTTAGCTCTTATCTCTATGGCACCTCTTCCCTAGTCTGTTCAGTGGACAGCTTGTACAGTCATTCAGCTTGAATGCTAACATTTTATTTTGTTCAAAAGGCTGATGTGTTTTCTCGGTTTGGTAGTTAGCCCTGACACTAAGCTGTGTTCCAGGATGGGTTGTTAAGAGGGGGCAGTATCCCAGAGATACAGCAGCACTGGCAGTCCATCCCAGTTGAGGATTTGGTCCTATAAGCACACCCCTCCAGCCAAAGTGGGACCGTGGCTGTGCTGCATGAAACTGAGAACAGTATGTAATGGGAGAGGGGAAATGACTGAACGGTTTGGGACTGGGGGTATGGGGGGGGGCGGAGAGAGAAAATCTCTCGTGGTGGTGGGAGTTGTGCTGAACGGGACCAGAGAGAATCAGGTGTCCTTGGAACAACTGCCCTGCCCTCCCCTACCCAAAGGCATGTTTTTCTGTCTTCTCAAAATCTGTAGGACTCTCTCTGATCTTAAGAACAATTACTTGCAGCACTATTGCTCTTTAGTGTCAGCTTGTTTTTGTGTTTTGTTTTTTTTCTTCACTCAAGCTGCTTCTGCCCTTATCCCCCCCCCCCCCCTTTTTGGACTACATGAGTTCAATACCATATTTCAACACCAAATTCTGTAAAGCCGTCTACTCTAACCTATTCTGCCTCTCTCTCTGTGAGGCATTCTGTGATGCTTTGTAGTGTAGGATCCATCTTCTATAAACCACAATTGCATGCCCGTGATGCTGGGGACCGCTTTTCCTTGGGAAGAGAAATAGCAAACCTTTGTCACAGTAGCCGAAGGAGCATTTGCATAGTGCTTGTTTTCTACAGCACTCTCTGTGCTGAGGATGTTCAGTGGAAGTTGGTTCATATTTATTGGTGTTTAATTGTCAGTGGTAATGTGTGGACGATATGGCCTTGATTTCATTATTATTCTACTTGGAACTCTAAAGCCACACTGATGATCTGCTGTGGCAGGAGCTGATAATGAAACAGAAAATTATAAATATTTAATTCCAAGTTGGGTTGCTATTTTCTTTGGATGGATTATGCTTCCTGTTTGCCTGGGCACCATTGCCAAATGCTTTTTGTGAGATGGTGGAATAAGTAAGTTCCCCTCACCCACTTGCTAGCGCTGAACCTGAGTTCCCTCTTCTCTTAGAAGCCCCCACTTATAATGGAACTGCGTGGATTCTCTGGGTTCATATTTCACCTATCCAAAGAGAGAGCTTGTTTCTTTCTGTACTGCCCAGCTACTCTCACTATAGTGGGGGAAGGTTTGACTCCTGTGACTATATACAACTGCCGTTCAAAAAGCACGGTATATTAACCTTGAAAATCTGGGCACATGTTGCATGTCCAGAGTTAACTAAACCTCAAGTTTAAAACTATTTCAGTCTGTAGTTCACTTATCAGCATCTCTTCCCTTTCTTCATTATTCCGTTACCAATTAAAATGAAGGAAACGGTGTAAAAAGCAATGCAAGGTGGAAAGTTCACATAGGTGCTATTTTTTGCACGTTATCTGAACCTGCTGGAGTGTGGCTGATGTATCAAACCAGTTCTGGTAAAAGGCTTTTAAAATAGATGATGGCTGTGATGACACCGTCATAGGTGGGTTTTTTTGGTTTTTTAAGAAGAAACCTGAGAACAAAATTCAAAACTATCCACAGAATAAATGAAAACTGGGAATGCTAGGAGGATTTAATGTGCCACTAGGCTTGCAAACTTTCCATACGTGGCTGGGTTAAGATAAAGTGTGACATCAATTAAATAATGCACAGTCTGTTGGGAGAATATATTCTCCCTTCACAGTGAGATGGACTTAGTAGTACAATAAATCTTCTTATCTCTCTAACGATATACAATCCAATAAATAGAGCTTCCTGTTAGTGATGTTTGTTATTCCTGTTTGTTTTCAGGCCAATTTAATGGATTACTTTTAAGAGTAAACAATGTGTTTTATGTGAATTATGTAGAAAATTGGTTTCCTTTGTGCTAGCATCATTTCCTGTGATGTGCTCCCAATATGCATGTGACATCTCGAGGACCTACTGGTTCCCAACAGTTCAACTGTGCAAAAACTTGGAACTTGCCAAAACACCAAATTTCAGATACATATATGTTAGAGCTAGTAGAAAAGTTCCCATCAACACTGAGAGTACTTTGCCCTCACATCATGTGTGGGGAAAATCATGGGAAAAAGATAAATGTAAGACTACTGGAATACTTGGAGCAAAATATAATTGAGGTACCAAGTGGTTTCAGAAAAGGAAGATGGATTGCTGACCATATAGGGAGACTAGAAATGAAGATACAAAAAAGCATAAAGATTAAAAACTTTATAAGAAGTCGTCCTGGACATTGAAAAAACATATGACATGCTATGGAGAGACGGCCTCCTATATAAACTAGCCACAATTGAAATAAAAGGGAAAATGTTTTAGTGAATAAGGATTTTTTCTGCGGGAACTTGACAAGACAGCTAACAGCCAATGTAAGGGACACAGTGTCTACACAGACACTGCGTCACTCTAACTAAACAGACATAAGCCTTTCAACTCTCGTGGAGGTGGAGTTATTATGTTGGTGTAGTAGGGTATTTACATCAGCAGGAGGAAAACTGTAGTGTAGACATTGAGATAATTGAGTTGACAAAAGCTGCCTTCTGTTGACCTAACTCTGTAGTGTAGACCATCCCGTAGAAACTTAAAAGTGCTTCAGGGTCATGCTCTGCAATTGAAAAGTGGCAAACTGATAACACCAAGGTGTGTGCTGCAAATAGCCCCTGGAAAAGCACCTATAAATCTAAGGATGAAACTATTAGATCTAACCTTTTGGACACAGGTAAAAGGGATTCTTGAAAACAGAAATACACAACAGATTTATGAGGATTGCTGGGAGCTTAGTAGACAAAATGGTATGGATTGCCTCCGACTATCAGTGTCGAAAAAGGGGTAAAGGAGAAAGGTAACAAAGAAAATATGAGAGAACAAAAATAATTTAGCCATGGGAAATCAAATTACAGCTGGACAGTTATTTTGCCCCCATTGGTGAATTTGGAATAGTATGGGGACCAAAACAAGGGAAGGAAAAAAACACACAATGACCATTGAAATATCTGAATTTATTTATGAATATTGGAGCCAGCTTTGCCAAGTCTATACAGATGGATCAAAAGATGACAGCACTGGTAGAGTGGAGCAGCTTTCTGAGTTCCTAGTGTTGGAATCCAGAAGTCTAAAAGACTATTGAATTATGTGACCATTCTGACAGCTGAACTAATGGGGATAATGTTGGCAGTTACCTGGGTAAGAGATGTGCGACCAGCTGCAGCTGTAATTTTATCTGATTCCTTGTCAGGCAAATATGACCAGAACAGGGACTGTAAAGTAGATATGACATTTTCGAACTACAGAAATAGTGCAAGGAGGTACCTGTTTAACAATGGCATGGATTCTAGTACATAGTGGAATACCTGGAAATGAGATGGCTGACAAAGGAGGCGGGGTAATGCTCTAAAACATGAGACTGGATATTATGATACCTTAAGCAGAGAAGAATTTGAGTGTGATCATGAAGGAACTTCCAAAGGAATGGCAAAAACTATTCTATGGAAAGAAAAATTGAATGGGCTTGGAATCAAAGATTGTTCCCTGTTGAGAATCGTGAGAATGTCCGAAAAATGTAAGTGTCTGTGTGTACATGCATGCATGTGCGCATGCGCGCGCGCGCACACACACACACATCCCTCTTGCTGCATTTCCTTAAGGATGCTTGCCTGAGTGAAAGGATTTGCACGGGTAGGGGGCTTTTATTTAATCTCATTTGCTGACTGTGGACTGTTCATTTGGCTCACCTGGGATCCCGAAGGGGAAGAAACAGCCAGAAGGCCTCAGCCTGAAAGTTAATTGCCAGCCCCACTAGACTGACCTGTCCCACAACGCCTGCTTGGGTGGGTGCTTGCACTCCCCACATAGCTCCTTAAGGAGGCGCCCTTCCAAGGACAGATTCGTGACATGGGTGTTTCGTTACCAAAAGATGAGAATGAGAATTGTAAAGCAACTTACCCAGGTGAGTCTGAGACCTTTCATCCAGAATATGCCGCTGCCATAGCTGCTGCTATACTGTAGCTTCTGACTAGAGCTGGGTTGAAAATGGGCTGGGGGAACAGTATTCTGTCAAAAAAATCTGATTCAATGAAAATGAAGCATTCTGTGGGAGCATGTTGATTCTATCAAAAGTTTTGAAGGAAACCAGGCAGGAAGGCAGGTGGGCTGGCAAAATGGCCCGACGCTTCCCAAGATAACTGGCTCCCCAGCTCCCAGTCCGGTGGGCTGCCATGGAAATGAGGCTCCCATATTCCTGGGTTGGCCAGATCCCCAGGCTGCTCAGTTCCCCAGCTGCCCACTTGGCAGGCACCCCAGGAGCCAGGCAACCTACTGAGAAGGTAGGCAGGGAGCTATATAGCCTACCTGCCAGGTGGGCAGATAGCAAGCTAAAATTTTTTGTTTCGGTTCTCCTGAAATGGAATTTTCTAGCCTTTTCTTCCTTAAAAAATATTGAGACGTAGCCTTTTTTTGTTCTAATTTTGACCTATTTTTTTTCAAAATCTTGAAATTATTCCAGAAGAGAGAATCCCATTTCTGCCCAAACCCTACTTCTGACACTTGTAATTACTCAGTTCTATCTAAATACCAAATTCTGCAACCTATATTTTCGCTGTGTAATACTTACTCGAACAAGCAGTACCACGGGCTTCACTGGGACTTCGAGTAACTGTTACTCAGCGTAATGGTGGAAAAATTGAGTCAGTAAATTAACTCAAAACAAGAAGCTACAACACACTGGAAATTCATCCTGTATTCATGAATCCTGGAGCTCCCTATCAGCTTATAGCAGCTCTAACTGTTAGAGCTTGGATGAAAGTTATTTAAAAGGCATGGAATAAATTATAGTGAAACTGGCAAACTGAACTGGGAATCCAAAACATTACAGGAAGGTACCGTAGAATTCAGTGGAGGTGGTAGGTCTGAAAATGATGTGGAGTGATCCATGTATGAAATACCTATGATTATTATCATTGCTGTTCAAAGAATATTTAGATCCAATTATTTTTTTCTCACCTATCTTTTCTGATTTTAGTTTCCATGAGTGTGGAATAACCCACATTTATATTTTGTTAGGATCAAGTCCTGCAGGTGCTAGTCACTTCCTGAGTGGTGATGAATACCCTCAACTCCCATTTACTTAAATTGGACCTGCTGGACGCTCAGTACTTTTTAAAATGACACCTCTTATTTAGGCACCTGAACAAGAATCTAGGAAGCTGACTTTAGACACTCATTTTCTGAATATCACACGGGATTGTGGATTTATTAGGAATATAAATATTTTTAATTAATGCTAAATTCCAAGACATGGGGGGAGAAGGTCAAAGCATTATTGAGTCTGGAAATAAATGAATACCTGCAACAGAGAGAACCAAAAATAAATAAAAAAAAACATTAGAAGAATTTTTAAAAATTTCAGTCACTAAAAACTTTGTATGCAGTATCTTTAAGTAAAATTGTTTTTAAAGCCCCTTAATCCAATTGCCAAAAGTGGGCACTTGGCACCATAAATCTCACTGGGAGTTAGAGATGTCCCTAAGGGGTGCTGGGCCCGGGATAAATCAGGCTATATGGGTCCCCCAGGCACCCCTAACCACCACCCATCCCCACACCCCCCCACACACACAGAGGCTGGCCTAGTGTCCTCTCGCACCCTAACCCCACATGCTTTGGGCTAGCCTATAGGCTCAGACTCCATGGGTGAGCCGCAGCTGGAGCATCCACGGGGGGAGGGGGAGAAATGGTGGGTGCTGAGCACCCACTGGCAGACCCCCTATCAGCTCCTGCCCACCCCCACCCACAGCGCCTGCCAGTGGCCCCACAGATCAGCACCTCCCCACTCCCTCCCTACGCCTCCTGCCTGCTGCAAACAGCTGTTCTGTGGCGTTCAGGGAGGCTGGGAGGGAAGGGGGAGGATCAAGGATGCAGCGCACTCGGGGAAGGGGGTGGAACTGGACGGGGAAGGGATGGTGTGGGTGGTAAAAGGTGGATGGGGTGGGGCCTTGGGGGAAGGGGTGGAGTTGGAGTGGGGCCTGGGGCAGAGCCAGGGGTCTAACACCCCCCGGCAGTTTGAAAAGTCAGTGTCTGACACCACACGACAGACTCACACTGAAGTACAGGGCCCCCCAAAGCATGGGGCCAGGAGTGTTCGCCCTGATTCACCATACCCAAGGGACAGCTCTGCTGGAAGTCAAAGGTTCTTGGGCTCCTAAGTCAATTAGGAACTTTTGAAAATGGGACCCTTTACCCCAAAGTTTGATGGGGAGCAAGAAGAATCTCCCTGTTGTGGTAGGATGTGGCACACTAAATTGAACACGGCTTCAAATGGGGGTGAAAGTTAGAAGGTGGTTTCAGTCATAACCACAGAAGATTATTCTTTCTATAATTATTGTATTTTGCACTTATGCTGTAACTTTTATACATCTTCTACATGAATTCGTGTAGACTGATACAACAGTTCAGTAAAAAATGAAAATGTATCATTTTAATAATATAGGCTTTAAAGTTGACTATAAAACTGTGGTATATCTTCATTACACTGAAGGATATATCTCTTTAAGCTGTAGTAAAATGTAAATTGTTGTGGTAAGTATTTAGCAACCCAATTTAACTCTCATACTGATGCAGTGCCAGTTTTTACAAGATAGTACCTCACCCACCTTGTTCCTCTAATACCACTTATTCGCATAATTCCCATTGGCTTCTGGGGGACTGCTCATGTGAGCAAATGCTATTCAGAATGAGGGTAATGGTAGTTGTTTGCATCAGGAGCAAGACCTGTTTTCTTGTTGTACATGAATCATGACTGACAGGTAATAGGAAAAACTCCCATTGACTTCAGTGAAGCCCAGATTTCACCCGTGATACTTACATAATGATACATGTCCCAGAAAAACACAAACATCATGCATGCTTTTGTAATTCCTTGTGTAGCCCTGAAGAGTATCAAAAGCTATTGTTGCTCGTACATTTTATCTCGGGTTGTTATATTTTTTTAATGGTTGTAGTGATTAAAACCCTGACCCTGCAAACTTTCACACATGCTTAACTTTAAGTATGTTAGTAGTCCCATTTGAAGTCAATTGGTGTACTTTCTTAGTTAAAGTTAAACATGTGTGTAAAACTTGGTAGGATTAGGGGCCTTCGATATGAAAAGCAGAACTGTATGGGTAAAATACATAGGGAATCTTTTTTCCTGTCATTAGGGTAGTTTGATAGATCTATGCTGGTTCATCCCTAAGAATATATAAGCTGTATTTTTAATTACTTACCTCATGCATATTGGAACAAGTACAAGGCTCATTTCCATCATAATTGTTTGAAGAGGTGTCTTTGGGGATCTCCAGACTATATTAACTTGAAAAGAACATGAGTTCTGAAATGAACATTGGGACAAAATACATCCAATATTGATATTTGAAAAGAAAACATTCCTTTTATAGAACTACTATGCTGGCAAAATGTCTTCTTATAGTCTTTACTGTGCAAATTTCTTAAACTTTTTATATTCTATATATATTTTGAATAATTACATCTACTTGGTGTAATTATATGTAGTCCTCTAATATTTTTTTTATTTAATGCCTTCTATCTAAAAGGATCCCAAAACACTTTTCAAAATTCATACATGCATAGTGCTACTAGCCTGGGCACTGGTTCAGTGCTGACTCGCTGGGAATAGTGCCACCTACAAAATCACCAACGCCTCTTCTTGCCCCAATAGACAGAGGTTGAGAATCCCTGCTCTCAAGCCTACCATCCACACTGTCAGTATTATTCTTTTCCCCCTGGAGACTTCATGTACTTATTCCCTCCCAATTTTTCTTTGCCCCTTCTAAAGTTTATCATCTTTTTAAAAAGCTCCATCAGGAGTTTTAAACAGTATAACAATTAAAATACAGCAAAGATTTCTAAATGAATTAAAATTGAAAGACACACACAGACAACCTGTTGGTGCAACTGATTGGGAGCAGAGGATTCAGTTTTCTCATTCAGGAAAGTACCCCTTGTTTTGGGAAAGCACTTAAGCACTTGCTACCTTTTGAAAGTAATAAGTCAACCAGAGTCAAGCACTTGAGTTAGTGTTTTCCTCAATTGGGGTCTCACTCCACTCTGGAGACTCTGCCTGATGAATATGCAAAAAAGACAGCATCCAGCAGCTCTTTTTCCCTCCCCCATGTTGTCAATTTTTCTTGGGATGGTCATTTTGCTTTCTAACTGCAATCACTGAAAAGATATCAATTCTCTTCACACTTTACACTAATCAAAGCTAGAAAAATCAGGCCCAATATGAGGTATATCTGCAACTGGTTAAAACATCAGCTGAAATTAAAGGTTCTCAACTGTTTGTTTTTCATCTTTTGGCTAAAATGAAATGTTGTATCAACTAAGTATCAGATGCCTCCTCTACCAGGGGACTATGTAGCACATCTGATGTTCCAAGACATCTTTTTTATTTCTAACTTCTACAATTTTATTTGAATTCTACTTACTTTGCGCTCAAGTAGATCATGGAATGAACAAAAAAAAAGTCAATCCTGGAGGAAGTGGCATATGCTGAGGTATATGATTCGTTGTTTCATGATTGGCAGTTTAATTGCTTATCTCAGTTCATTCCTGATGACTGCCGAGGGCTGGTATTAGGCGGCTAAGAAAGGTATGCTGCTGAAAACAAATCTGTTTTGAAAATTCCTGCAACAAATCTCAACCAGATTTAAGGCCCTCACTCTCAGTAGTCACGAGAGAAGATTTAAATCTCAAACTTTCTACAGACTGCAACATAAATGCAATGTATCCGATGGACATGAATATTTGTTAGCAACAGTGGACCAGATGCTCAGCTCAGCCCTGGGGTCAGGCAGTGCAAAGGGGGGAGAGAATAGCTCAGTGGTTTGAGCATTGGCCTGCTAAACCCAGGGTTGTGAGTTCAATCCTTGAGTGGGCCACTTAGGGATCTGGGGCAAAATCAGTACTTGGTCCTACTAGTGAAGGCGGGGGGCTGGACTGGATGACTTTTCAAGGTCCCTTCCAGTTCTAGGAGATAGGATATCTCCATTTATTTATTTATTGCTAAGAAGATGGATGTGACCACCTGAGAAATCCCCCAGCATGGGGAGCTAGCAGAAAATATATCATTAACCACTGCACCACTCATCCTACTAGGCTGTGGCATGTGGGTGTTTTGAGGGGGCCATGTCAGGGCAGGCAGACGGTGTGGCTGAAGTATGCTTTGCTCCAGCTTTGCTCAACTGTATATCGTCCCAACTGGTAAAAGATAGTACAGCCCTAAGCTTAGCGTGACCAGATGTCCCATTTTTAAAGGGACAGTCCCGTTTTTTGGGACTTTTTCTTATATAGGGGCCTATTACCCGCCACCCCCTGTCCCATTTTTCCACAGTTGCTATCTGGTAACCCTACCCAAGCTTCTCTAATCAATGCCAGGGCTCAGGATGCCATAAGAATCAGGAAGCCTGGAGCTGTAACAAGTTGTTTCACAGTCCCCCTCTCTGCAGCTATGAAGCAGATTAACTATACCACTATGTTTTACAAGGAAAAGCAGAACCGTTAAGCTATATGAAGATCAATTACTTTATATTTTATATAATTACAAGATCCAATGGCTACAAGTTGAAGCTAGACTGGAAATAAGGTGCAAATCTTAATGGTGAGAGTAGTTAACCATTGGAACAATTTACCAAGGGTCATGGTGGAATCTCCATCACTGAAATTTTTTTCAGTCAAGATTAGATGGATTGTCTAAAACATATGGTCTAGGAATGATTCTGAAGAAATTCTGTGTTTTGTGTTATAGAAGAAGTCAAACTAGATGATCACAATGGTCCCTTCTGGCCTTGAAGTCTATGAATATTTTAAGTTTTTGTATTAGGATTGGTACCTTTCAACTAGAGTGTATAATCCTGAGTTGGGATGCTTTGCTATTGTATCAGTAAGGCTAGGACCACACTACCCGCCCGATTCGGCGGGTAGAGATCGATCTTCTGGGATCGATTTTATCGCATCTCATCTGGACGCGATAAATCGATCCCAGAAGCGCTCCCCCGTCAACTGCGGAACTCCTGCTCGCTGAGAGGAGGAAGCGCTGTCGAGGGGGGAGCTTGCCTGCGCCGCGTAGACCCGCAGTAAGTAAACTTAGTTCGATCTAGGAAATGTAGACTTCAGCTACACTATTCTCGTAGCTGAAGTTGCGTTTCCTAGATCGATCCCCTGCCCCAGTGTGGACCAGCCCTAAGACAGGCATGCATGCAAGGTCTTAGGTTTCACTAACCTAGTTCTGAAGTCTAGTCATCAAAAATGTTGCTATTTTTAAAGACTGGAGCCAACATGTCCCAAGTATTACCTCTCAACAATACCATTAATTCTGAATAGTCTTCCAAAATGTTGTCTGGGAACGCCCCTCTTCCTCCATACTAGATCTATTAAACTGCATTGGTTCTGTTCAGGCTCCTAGAGACACATCTGTATCTTTTTCCTCCTTCCTGTTTTAGGTTGCCATGGTATTATTTTTGTATGTGCAATCGAATCATGGATGCAGATACAGTATGATGAATTTGTAAATAAAGGACAATGTTTTTTAAACTGAAGGGAGGATTGGGGGAACAGAAGTCTTTTTCTGGTGGAATTAGTGCCCTGTTTAGATTACACCTAAGTGTGTGTGTGTAATATTTGTGTTTGTACAGTGCATAGCAATGGGGTCTTGATACGTGACTGAGGTTCCTCGGTGCTACTGCAATAGAAATAATACCAGTCAGTATTCAACTCTATCCCTTTCTCCTGATTACTGAGTTTGAGCAGTGGTTTTGAAAGATGCTTTCTTCTATAAATGAAATTATTTGGTTAAATCAAATGAAGAATTACCCTTTTTGACCTAACATGAGTAGATGCTCCTAAATTCTATAACATTTGTTCAATTTAACGAACAATCATGTTTTCATACATCTGTCCGCTCTGTCAACTTGTTGTACCTGATAAAAATTAAGTTGTCTTCTGTCTGCTTTGTATACAAATAACATCAACAGGCAGTTAATCACAAATTATTTAGATTCAGGAATTCAAATTAACTTGAATAACTTTAAACCAGATAGGAGACAACTTAATTTCATAAATTGCAGCGAAACTGTAGTGCCAAAGGCAACTTGAAACATTGCCATCTTGTAAATTCAGCAAACCTTTGTCTTATCTAATTAGATTATAAACCCTTCATGGCAGGAACTGTCTCTTTCAGCACTTACCATGATGGGAGGCACAATCTGAATTGTGCAAACAATTGATTTTTTTGTTTCTCTGGCCAAACCAGGGGAAAAAATTGTTTACTTTAACCCAAAATACAATGTTTAATTTTGTTTTAGAATTTTTTAAGCATTTAAAAAATAAAACTGAAGAAATATTCTACATGAAAGGGCATTTTAATTAAAAAATAATAATCATGAAAACCTGGGCTCTTTTTGGTTGAAACAGTTCAGCAAATTTGACACACATTGGGTTGACCAACATACATCACAAATCTACATTTTTAAGTGCGTGTGCATGCGTGCGTGTGTGTGGAGGAGGGGGGCGTTGTCTGAAAATTTTCCCCCAGCTTTAGTGACCATCTGAGTTCGGGCCTCTCAGAGCTACTGTAATACAAAGAATGATACCTACATCTCTCTCTAAACTCACTGGTTGCAATAGTCTGTCTATTCTGATTCAAGATAATGTGTAAGGCATCTTCTAATGCAACTGGAAAGTTTAAGGGTAATCATTGGAAACTGGACAAAACAATGTAGTTCTGCTCCATGCCACAGCAAAGTAAGTGCCATGGAGCAGAACCACGTGCATTAGTTTCAGAGGGGTAGCTATGTTAGTCTGTATCAACAAAAACTATGAGGAGTGCTTGTGGTACCTTAGAGACTAACAAATTTATTTGGGCATAAGCTTTCATGGGCTAAAACCCACTTCATCAGATGCATGAAGTGAAAAATACAATAGGCAGGTGTATATATTACAGAACATAAAAAGATGGGAGTTGCCTTACCAAGTTGGGGGTCAGTGCTGATGGTGCCAATTCAATCAAGGTGGAAGTGGCCTATTCCCAGCAGTAGACAAGAAGGGGTGAATATCAACAGAGGGAAAATTATCTTTTGTAGTGACCCAGCCACTCCCAGTCTTTATTCAGGACTAATTTGATGGTGTCAAGTTTGCAAATTAATTCCAGTTCTGCAGTTTCTTGTTGAAGTCTGTTTTTGAAGAATGGCCACTTTTAAGTCTGTTATCGAGTGTCCAGGGAGATTGAAGTGATCTCATACTGGTTTTTGACTGTTACAATTCTTGATGTGTGAATTGTGTTCATTTATTTTTTTGCATAGAGACTGTCCGGTTTGGCCAAAGTACCTGGCAGAGAGGCATTGCTGGCACGTGATGGCATATATCACATTGATAGATGTGTAGGTGAACAAGCCACTGATGGTGTGACTGATGTGGTTAGGTCCTAAGATGGTGTTCCTTGAATAGATATGCGGACAGAGTTGGCAACGGTGTTTGTTGCAGGGATTGGTTCCTGGGTTAGTATTTTTGTTGTGTGGTATGTAGTTGCTGGTGAGTATTTGCTTCAGGTTGGGGGGCTATCTGTAAGCGAGGACTGGCCTGTCTCCCAAGGTCTGTGAGAGTGAGGGATCATCCTCCAGGACAGGTTGTAGATCCTTGATGATGCGCTGGAGAAATTTTAGTTGGGGGGCTCTAGGTGACATCTAATGGTGTTCTGTTACTTTCTTTGTTGGGCCTGTCCTGTAGCAGGTGACTTTTGGATGCCCTTCTGGCTCTGTCAGTCTGTTTCTTCACTTTCCCAGGTTGGTATTGTAGTTTTAAGAATGCTTGATCGAGATCCTGTAGGTGTTTGTCTCTGTCTGAGGGATTGGAGCAAATGCAGTTGTATCTTAGGGCTTGGCTGTGGACAATGGATCCTGTGATGTGGTCTGGATGAAAGCTGGAGGCATGTAGGTAAGTATATTGGTTAGTAGGTTTCCGGTATAGGGTGGTGGTTATGTGACTATTGCTTATTTGCACTCTAGTGTCCAGGAAGTGGATCTCTTGTCTGGATGGTGGCAGCATTAGCACGTCCCTGTGTGTCATGAATATTTAAATCCTCATGACTTACTATAAATCTGTACATCTGTAATAATCATAGCAGCTGCTGGCTCTGTGTAGGTGCAAGATAGAGGTGTGAAGTCTTAAGTGCTTTTGGACAGTGAGTAGCAGTAAACAGTCTGTGTGAAGGAATGACAAGGTTCCAGGTCAGAGAGGGACAAAGCCAGTAATTCTTACATAGAGGTAAGATTCAAGTCTTGAAAGCTTTCTGTGGAAAACGTAGGAGCGGTAGGATTTTGGCTATGTCTGTGTACCTCATGTTGGGCCCAATCTTGCAAGATGCTGAATGCCCTCATTTCCTGCTGGCTTGAATGGGAGTTGAGAACACCAAACACCTTTTGGAATCAAGGCCATTGCTAGAAAACTGCAGTGTCATTTTAAAGGCCCAATCACCAGCCGTGGCAAAAAAGAAACCAAAAATCTCTTGAATAAAAAGAAGGCAGTAGCAGGAACAGAGGGAAAAGAACTAAAATGTGAATCATATTATAGAGCAAGTGAATTGTGTTTTTAAATTTATCTCTTTAACAAGCAACTGAAGTAGATAAGAGAGGAGTAGATGGCATATAAATGAACAGCGGAAAACAAAGCAGAAGATGAACTAGATGTGTAGCAAGTGTATGATGCAATGTTTGGCTAGTTAAGAGCTCAATTATGCTATTTAGGCACAGCCTCAAGTTTAAGACAGCCCCCGTGAAATTAAGGGAAGGATTTGCCTCAAGAAGACAGCATGCTCCCCTCAGCTCCATGGAATACAAGACGAGGCAGCCTTCTCCACCCCATAAGTGGCTGTCTCCTGCCCACTCGGCTTTGGGGAGGATGTGTGCTCTCGGGGACATGTGGAGGGAACAGTATTATTCCCAGTGTGCCCTTCCGCACAGATTTTGCAGTTTTCCCTGACCCTTGTGTGCAATGTGGCTAGAGGCAATGTTCCTCTTCATCTGGCTCCCAAGTTTACACAGAAATGTTTGTGGGGCTTATGAGCTGTGCTGGCAAAGGCTGTGAGTCCTCCAAGTCCACTAGTTCCAGAGCAAAGAAACAACAAGTTGCAATGGTGAACTCCCTACAAAATGTCTGTGCTGATGTCACATCACAAGGAAACCATCCAGCCTTAGTACACAAGAGTCTTTGGTTAATTGGAGTTGGGATAGATAAGTTACATGAATACTGACACATGGCAAAGTTTTGTTTTGTTATGTTTTTTAAAGGGGGAGAAGCCAAAATTTTGCTGTGGATACATGTGTTTGAGCCTATTTGTGGAACAGCAAGAGGGGCAAACATATCCCTGGTGTAACTCCATTAACTTTAGTGGGTTTACATCAGGAGTCAATTTGGCACATAAAGCCACATTAATGTTGCATAGTATGAGTTTAAAAGTCAAGGCACTTTCATAGTAATGAAAGTTAATGTATCAAATGTATGCTCTTCAGGAATGATACTCTCCTACTTAGATATGGAGTGAGCTCTGGCCTGGTGCTCTGAAAAGGAAACAGACACCCAATCTGAGACTCAAGGCCTCTCTCCTTCTTGGTCTTTTCCCCAGTTTCTCCTTTTCTCAGTTTATGCTCCCCTGCTCCAGTGTTTCTCTGTTGGCTAGAGTCTTTATAGCTTGTCTGTCTCTGCTTGAAAGACAAAATAGCCCCCCTCCGCCCTCTCCCCCCCCCTCCCAAAATACAAAAATTCAAATAGCAAAACTTCTCTGCCCTGGGGTTCCTTCCTCCGGGTCCTTCTCAGAAGTCTTGGCAGCTATACTGCTCAAATTTCCCCTTACCAGGGTTTCTTCTTTGTAGGCATCAAGACTCTCTCCAAGGCCCTTTAATAAAGAATCCTGATCTGTACAGTTCTTTGCCTATGAATGAAAGATCCATAAGTATACCCATGAAAAAAGTAGTCTATATAGTCTGCCCCCTTCCCAGCATACCTTCTGGTGACAGCCTTTAATTCCTATCTGTCCCTCTGGAATAGAAGTCCCACCATCCCCTGGTGCTGACAAGACCATAAATCATCAGTGTCTTTAATCCGTATTTAGATAAGTGAATTGCACACAATACTAGCTTAGTTTACTAAGTAAATCACTTGTGCTTTTGAATCTAGTTATTGAAGTAAGCCTTGAAATAAACATGGTTACTTTGCAAATTTGACAAATAGCACCATAATCCGCATACCTCTCAGTGACTATTGCATCACAATTATTCTTTATCATTTCACTGTGATCGCACCCTGAGGTTGTGGCCCTATTGTGCTCAGTCGTCCTCTTAATATATATTTAATTTAAATAGACAAGACAGGTAAAGGATGGGGGTGGGAGGGATATATATTATACCTAGTTTACAGAAGGGGAAGGACCATCCTTCCTCTGTAATATTATAATTTCTAAATATTGTAAGCATTGCATGGTCATGCTGTTACATTATGTTGTAAATGGCATGTGAAACGTGCCCTTCATATGAGCCTTTCAAAGCGCTTTGCAAACATTTAATTGAACTTCACACCACTCTGTAGAATAGACAAAAAGTATTTAATCCAACAGGGAGGTTGAGTGACTTTCCCAATATTATATGGCAAGTCGATGACATGGCTGGGAAGAGTTACCAGGGGCTAAATTTAGCCCTGGTGTGAGAGCAACTCAAATCAAGTTAATGAAGTTGGACCCTGCTGCTTCCAAGTTCTCTGCTCTGACCACTAAACCATCTGCAATAAAAGCTGGTGTTTAAAATATCAGCTTTTATAGTCATGTCTCAAAAATTCATATACTTAGAGTAGCCTTTATATAAAATGTGTATATTAATGAAAATTACTAATGCAGTAGGGTCATGTTTATGTAATTTTATTATCATTGTGAGCACTTTTAAACAGTTCATTGATCATTTGTATGACTTCATAATGGCATGCAGTTGGAAGCTATCCAAATATGAATTTACAGAAATGAAACGGGGTAGACCATAGGTGTGATCAGATTTTCAGACTGTTTGCAGTGTTTGTGGGACTTCCACTCTCATGTTGTTAAATTGCTCTAGTTCGTTTTTCATGGTTTGTTTATTTCAATGCCACGTCTTATCTCAAAGTCTAAGAGATTGGATGCCCACTAGAAACATACCCTCTTGATGATGAATCCCTGTTTAAAATTACATTTTGAAACCCATCTGTTAGTTGGCTTGGAATCCATTTATTGTGTGCCATGCTAATTTTATATTGTAGTTTTTTAATCAAAATGTCATGCCGTACCATGTCAAACACCTTAAGAAGTTCAAGTATATTACACGGTTACTATTCCCTTTTTCAACCAAATTTGTAATCTCATCAAAAAAAAGATTATCAAGTTAGTTGGACAAGATCTATTTTCCATAAACCCATGTTGTTGGCATTATTTACATTATGCTCCTTTAATTCTTTATTAATCGAGTCCTGTATCAGCCACTCCATTATCTTGTCCAGGATTGATGTCAGACTGATAGGCCTATAATTACCCAGGTCATCCCATTTACCCTTTTTAAATATGGCACAACATTAGCTTTCTTCCAGTCTTCTCAAACTTCCCCAGTATTCAAAGACTTATTGTAAATTTACAAGAATGGTCCAGCAAACTCCTTATTCAGCTCTTTAAAAACTCTTGGATGCAAGTTATCTGGATCTGCTGATTTAAAATGTGTAACTTTAATAGCTACTGTTTTTCGGCCTCCTGAGATACTAGTGGAACAGAATGTTCTCATTAACGTATGATGAGAATATATCATCTCTTTTCCCCTTAATACAGAACAGAAATACTTATTGAACCCTTTTGTCTTTTCTCTATTACGATTAATGATGATACCATTTCTATCTAATAATGGATCGGTATCAAAGTCAGTATTCTTTTTGTTCATAATATACTTTAAAATACTTCTTACTATTGTTCTCAACTCTGCTGGACGTAGATTTCTCCGTGTGTTCCTTTGCTTCCTTTTACAGTGTTCTATAGTTCTTAGTAATGAATATAAATAAGAAGCTATCAACTTTCCCTTTCTTCCAGTTGTGTGTGTATGTATATGTGTGTGTGTGTGTGTGTGTGTGTGTGTGTGTATGTATATATATATATATATATATATATACACCTGCCTTCACTTCTCCTCTACACCAGGTTGGCTTTAACTAGTACAGCCTTCTTCCTCGATAGTGGGATTGTGGCTTTTGAGGCGTCTAGTAAAGAGTTCTTAGTTCCCAATTATCATTCACATTTTTCTGATTTGAACTCTTCCTCACAGCTGATTTGGCTCATAACTGTTTTCAGCTCTCTGAAACTGGCCCTTTTAAAGTAGCAAGCCTGCATATTACTTATTTGGAATTGATTCTGTTTGCACATTATAAATGTCATTAAGCCATGATTGCGTGTACCTAAGGTACTAGTAACTTTTAGTTTTGTTATCAGTTCCTCTTTAGCTGTCAAGAAGAGGCCTAATATGGAATTCCCCTGTGCTGTATATATCACTTTTGGGTTAAGAAATTGTCATGTGTAATGCTTTGAAATTCTAATAGTATTTTTGCGCTGGCTGCATGAACCCTCCAGCATCTATCGTTCACGCTGAAGTCCTCTATAATCATGCAGCCTTTTTTCCCTACACATTCTAGATAGGTTCATAAGGAGTCAGTCATCCTGTTCCCTAGTGTGATTTGGTGGTCTGTGGCAGACATCAATTAATACCTTGTCTTGTGTTTTAACTGTTAGGACATTGATCCGTAAGCATTCAAAATCATCTTCTTTTAAGTTATCAGTGACTCAGAAACCAATAATGCCATTTTTGACAGTGGCCCTCCTTCCACCTTTTTGTCTACTCAATACTTCCTAAACAGGTTAATATTCCAATCATGCGGCTCCTCCCACCGGCTTTCAGTAATACCAACTAGATCAAATTTATGCTCATAAATGAGCAATTCCTGTTCCTATTGTTTGTTGTCCAGAATCCTAGCATTGGTGTATAGGCTATTACAGAATTGCTTCTCTTCATGTCCTTTGGTTCCTAGGTTAATTTTATTCTTAACATCTCAATTTTGTGCTAAATGAGTGCTCATATCTTCTCTGGTTTTACACTCCCCTTCTGTTGTTAGTTTAATGCCCTTCTGAGTATGCTAGCCAGCCTGTTCCTGAGCAAATTGGCTCCCCTTCTACTGAGGCGGAGGCCATCTAAATTATACGGCCCTCTCTGCCCATAGAAGGTCAACCAATGTTTCACAAAACCAAAACCCTGCACCACTTATCTAGCCAGCAGTTTACTTCCAGAAAATCCTCAGGTCTGGAGTAGGGGAAGGTCTCTCACAGTAAAATTAGAGTTTGATCCTGAAAGATGCTGAGCACTGTGAAACACATAACTGAGCTTAGCTTTAAACACGCGAGTAGTCTTACAGAGTTTCAAGATGACAGTTACAATGGGTTCTGTGGCTGAAGACTGTGGGCCAGGGGAAAATCATAATCCAGCTACTGTCTTTATTACCATGACTTAAGAGACACTGCTGACTTGCCTACCTGTCAATTGCTTTTCAGCTCTGAAAACACTAATGTGGGGTGATGCAGGGCTCCACCTTCTCACCCCTCTTATTCACAGGCTATAGAGAAAGTCAATCCAATTGCTCTGTTACCTATGTATTATTTACCTTTGTTTTCATTTTGTCACTCCTCTAGTGATGATTATTGAATTTAAGTATTTCTCAACCAGCAGCCCTGGGGCATATTGTAATGTGTCGTTATCTCCATATGCACCAGATACAATATTGAAATTTGATCATTAAAACTATTCACTGCAGGGCAAAAAGAGATTAATAAGAAATAGAAATGTAATTCTGCTCTCTCCTCTTTCACTCTTATTACTTCTTATTCTAAGCTCCCTGTAGGTACTTGATTCTTCTGTTTCTTGTCATTGTTGATTTCTGGAGACCCTTGTCTGTGGAACACACCATATTTGCAGCCACTAGTTAACATCTGTGTGGCATACAGGGTCACACATGGTATTGTAGAGCCTCGCGTTTACACTTGTATTTGACTGTTGGGATTACAACTGATAAAACACTCAATAGTTGCCCTTGACTCCGAAAGAGCGGTCCAAGAAAAACCAATGCAAAGGCACTACTATAATGTTATATTCCACATATGTATAATTTCCTTAACACTCTCAGATTTGCATTCTACAGGTACCCAAGGCAGATAGCTTATGTGGTTCCTTTTTCTACCAGTTCGCTTGGTATCATGTCTTTCTTGTTTTGTAATGCTAGGTTCCCACCAGTCACTTTTACATATCAATGCTTGGTATTTGGTCACTTTTGAAAATCTGAGCCCAATGAGGTTTTGCTTGCCTCAAATTTTGGGTGCCCCAAATTAGGCACTTTTAGGCTACGTATACTCCCTGGTATCACTCATTGAGCTAGTGCACTAAATAGTAATGTAGCCATGGTAGCACAGTAAGTGGCGGCACAGGCTAGCTACCCTGGGTACAAACCCGACTAGACCCTGTGAGTATATTCTTAGAGCAGCTAGCTCAGGGATCGGCAACCTTTGGCCCATGGCCCGCCAGGTAAGCACCCTGGCAGGTCGGGCCAGTTTGTTTAGCTGCCGCGACTGTAGGTTCGGCCAATCGCGGCTCCCACTGGCCGCACTTCGCCGCTCCAGGCCAATAGGGGCAACGGGAAGCGGTGCAGGCCGAAGGATGTGCTGGCCGCCGCTTCCCGTCGCCCCCATTAGCCTGGAGCGTTGAATCGTGGCCAGTGGGAGCCGCGATCGGCCGAACCTGCAGACGCGGCAGGTAAACAAACCGGCCTGGCCTGCCAGGGTGCTTACCCTGGTGGGCCGCGTGCCAAAGGTTGCCAATCCCTGGGCTAGCTCATGCTGCAGCTTGTCGCTCCCCACACTATGCTACTATTTTTAACACACTAGCTTTCATCAAGCTAACATCAGTATGTGTGCTCAAGCTGGGAATCACACCCCTGGGTCCAAATGTAGATGTAGCCTTAAAGGTACTGAAGCTCAGAAAATCCCTCTGAAAAATCAAGCTCCTTTAGTGTCTCAAGTTGAACACCCAACAATCAAGGCACCTGAAATCTTAAGTCACTTTTGAAAATCTTGGTCTTCAGCTTCCCCTTCAGCAGGTAAACCCTTAGCTTCCATTCCCATGTGGCCATAGCTGAAAGACATCTGATCCATGGAATGAAAAGGGACTGCCAAGGGGAGGGAAGGTGCTGTGGTATTTGGAGGAACACCACAGCATATAGCCACACAAGCGACATTGTTTTACTAGAGTCACAATGGAGCAGTCATTTGCCACCACAGGAAATGCACCCTAGGTGGCAACCTAATACCAGGGCTGCCCCACTCTTCTGGTCATAAAACTGTACTACCTCCAAGAACTTAGTGGGCTACTGTAGGGAAGAAAGCAGAACACTACAAATCCATTTCTCCACAGACCTGGTTAAAAAATGCTAAATATATTTCATCAAGAGATCATCTAGTCAAGTCCCCTGCACTCATGGCAGGACTAAGTATTATCTAGATCATGCCTAACAGGTTTTTGTCTACCCTACTTTTAAAATTCTCGAATGATGGCGATTCTGCAATCTCCCTAGGCATTTTATTCTGGAGCTTAACCACCCTGACAGGAAGTTTTTCCTAATGTCCAACCTAAACCTCCTTTGCTGCTTTTTAAGCCCATTGCTTCTTGTCCTAGCCTCAGAGGTTAAGAACAACAATTCTTCTCCCTCTTCCTTGTAACAACCTTTTATGTACTTGAAAACGGTTTTCATGTCCCCTCTCAGTCTTCCAATTTTTTCCACTGGAAAAGAGGTTTGTTTAATATCTTCGTTCAAAGGTCATGTTTTCTAGACCTTTAATCATTTTTGTTGCTCTTCTTTAGACTCTCTCCAATTTGTCCTCATCTTTCCTGAAATGTGGCACCCAGAACTGGACACAATACTCCAGCTGAGGCCTAATCAGCCCAGAGTAGAGTGGAAGAATTACTTCTTGTGTCTTGCTTACAGCACTCATCCTATTACATCGCAGAATGATGTTTGCTTTTTTTGCAACAGCATTACATTGTTGACTCATATTTAGCTTGTGATCTACTATGCCCCCCTGATCTCTTTCCACAGTACTCCTTCCTAGGCAGTCATTTCCCATTTTGTATGTGTGCAACTGATTATTCCTTCCTAAATGGAGTACTTTGCACTTGTCCTTATTGAATTTCATCCTATTTACTTCAGACCGTTTCTCCAGTTTGTCCAGATCATTTTGAATGATAATCCTATCCTCCAAAGCACTTGCAACCCGTCCCAGCTTGGTATCCTCCACAAACTTTATAAGTGTACTCTCTATACCATTATCTAAATCTTTGAAAATATTCAACAGAACCGGACCCAGAACCGATCCCTGCGGGACCCCACTCGTTATGCCCTTCCAACATGACTGTGAACCACTGATAACTACTCTCTGGGAATGGTTTTCCAACCAGTTTTGCACCTACCTTATAGAAGCTCCATCTAGGTTGCATTTCCCTAGTTTGTTTATGAGACGGCCATACGAGACAGTATCAAAAGCCCTACTAAAGTTAAGATATAATGCATCTACCACTTCTCCCATCCACAAGGCTTGTTACCCTGTCAAAGAAAGCTATCAGGTTGGTTTGACATGATTTGTTCTTGACAAATCCAAGCTGACTGTTACTTATCACCTTATTATCTTCTAGATGTTTGCAAATTGATTGCTTAATTATTTGCTCCATTATCTTTCCGGGTAAAGAAGATAAGCTGACTGGTCTGTAATTCTCCGGGTTGTCCTTATTTCCTCTATATAGATTGTCACTATATTTGCCCTTTTCTAGTCTTCTGGAATCTCTCCCGTCTTCCATGACTATTCAAAGGTAATCGCTAATGGCTCAGATATCGCCTCAGACAGCTCCTTGAGTATTCTAGGATGCATTTCATCAGGCCATGGTGATTTGAAGACATCTAACTTGTCTACATAATTTTTAACTTGATATTTTCCTTTTTTAGCCTCTGATCCTACATCATTTTCACTGGCATTCACTATGTTAGACGTCCAATCACCACCAACCTTCTTGGTGAAAACCAAAACAAAGACGTCATTAAGAATTTCTGCCATTTCCACATTTTGTTATCCCCCTTTCTCCCCCCTCCCAAGTATCAAGCCTACTCTGTCCTTGGTCTTCCTCTTGCTTTTAATGTATTTGTAGGAAATTTTCTTGTTACCCTTTATGTCTCTAGCTAGTTTGATTTTTGTGCCTTGGGCCTTTCTAATTTTGTCCCTACATACTTGTGTTATTTGTTAATATTCATTTTTTGTAATTTGACCTAGTTTCTACTTTTTGTAGGACTCTTTTGATTTTTAGATCATTGAAGATCCTTTTTGAAATTTTTTCCATTTATTAAGTAAAATTTTGTTGACAATTTCTGATTTTCAACAACAAAATTAAAAAAAATATATTTTGTTTTAGTTTTGCAAACCAAAAGTTTTCAGTCCCCCCCCCCCCCCACACACACACATACTCCTTTTCAGTGGCTAACGTGAAAAGGGAAGAAACAAGAGAGGGAAGAGAAATGAGGGGGAGAAAAAAACCCAAAGAGTGAGCACACATTTTTTTTCATTTTTAATTTATAAGAAAAGCTGTGCTATAGAAACAAATATTTCAAATACAAATTTTAACCAGTTGTACTTTTTGATGTATATAAGCAGCTTGTTGTGTAACAATAGGAGGTGGAATTGTATGCAACTAAAGATTTAAAGGTTGTTTTAGTAATGTTACTTTTGATTACATGTACCAGTCTTGAACTGTTATGTTGAAATGTTTGGGCAAACTCACTCTTCTATTTATTTTATCCAGAGAACCAAAGGATGTGGAGTTTGAGTGTTTTTTTATTAAGGTGAGCCTGTCACTAATATTTAAGGAACAATTTCAGTCAGCAAAACAAAGCTCTTCACACCTTTCAGTGGTGATAATACAGATGGGCCATCAGGGCACAGTAGCTGGTGTTCTTTTACTAAAAATTACACACTTTTTTGGTTCACTATATGAGTCATTTTGTGATTTCAATAAGGAGGGACGTCTTCCATTTTACCAGCAGACAGGTTCAATACAGCTAAAGGCAGCAGCAAAGTGGTAGAAATGAGATTTACAACAAAGTTAGAATCACAATTTGCTGGAAAGAAACAAGCTTTTCATCAAAGTGGATTTACTGTTGCTCCAGCGCATATGTCTTTGCAAATCCGCATAACAGGAGCAGGCAAATTGACAAGCTTTATACCGTACTGTGGTAGGGTTTATAGGGATGTGCTAGGGCATGGTTTTAATAAGCTAAAAGGAGATTTGTGTGTGTGTATACACTTTTTCCTTATTGTAAGCCACCAGAAATTGATAAAATGTGACCTAAGCAAAACATTTGAGGCTGCAGTTTGAGCCATTACTCATATGCAGGTAGTGAGACTGCTAACGTGAAAAAGGGCTGAATAATTGGTCCCAATGATAAAATTCAATAGCATTTTCCTTTACCTCGACTATTCTCTTTACCAATGTATTGTGATAAGTAATTAATTTCAGAGAGACAGAAAACGTAGCATAAAGATAAACATTCAATAAACAGATTGCTGAAATAATTATAGTCCATTAAACATCGTGAAATGATAATTTGTTTGAATGTCTTTTATTTCTATTCAAGATGCAGTCAAGCAAAATAGAAATTAAGATACTGGTGTTTGCGTATATCAAAATTCCTAATAAATTCTGTACTTAAACTCTCTATATAATTAAATAAAAATATTCGGAGGTTGTTATTGCTGCTAAGCACTCAAAAGTCAGGCAATGCCAGTGTTAGCATTGTATATGCATCCTTTAACCCTTAACACTACCCATTGTATTCTTTCATTATAATACAATAATCAACTGTATGAACAAATACATCTACTAAAATAATACATGAAATATCAAAAGAGCTTTGCCTCCACCTCTTCTTTCCTTGGTCATAGTTTTACCTCCGGAACCATTAGCAGGATATTTTCAGAAGAGGGTTCTCTCTTTCCTGTAGCACTTTTGTCCTCTGGGTTGTTCTGCAGAATTCAGTGATCATCAGGGTGCTACTGCAAAATGCATTGGTGCAGGCAGATCTTAAAATAAGGCTTTCAGTTGAATCTCATTAGAGGACAGTAAGTCTACTCGGTGGTGATTGTGTGGTGTTGTGTTTTGCAGAAAAAAACCCAGTAGGGATTAGAGAAAATCTTATACCAATAATAAAATACCATAGAACCAGTGATGTTACCTTTTCAAAAAACATGAGGGACTTGTATGCTGTTTGGTTGTTTTGATTTATATGTAAGCAGAGACTGAATGAGCTCTCCGCTGACATCTAGTGATGAGCTGTGGAAGAGGATTTCAGGAGCTGATCTCGTTTGCATGGGCACACCCACCCTGCCTGCATGCTCAGCATAATGGGATTGCTTGCCCAAATGATTGCTTTTGGCTGGTGTTGGATCCCAAGTCTCCTTGCTATTGTGGCAGGAGTAATAAAGCGTTGTTATCCTTGTTGTGTGAATAGAAGGCAGCAGAACTGCACTTGGCATACCCCAATGGAGGGACTCACCCTCAACTGAAGGAAACTCGCTCAGCAAGGGACATGGGTTCCAAAGCCCAGTGAGTTGAGAGAGGATGGGACATGTACTTGTATCTGGTGGTGTGGGCCCTGTGTAAGGACCCCAGACACCATTTTACCCTTCCTCTCTACACTGTGTAATAACAGAGCTAATTTAGACTCAATTGAGTGTCTTGTTACATGCTGCAGAGCTAAAGTTACTGATATCTAAATCTGGGTATTAGACCCGCTTAGGGACAGTGTATCTGAGGATCCCCCACTAACAGCTGGAATCACTGAGAGCAGTGTTAAGTGTTGGGCACTGAAAACATCTCGGCAAGCGGCCAGCAGGGCAGCTGGTGGAGTGGGCCAGAGGAGGGTCCCACAGAGAGGGAAGGCAAGAGAGTACCTAAGCAGTGGAGTGAGTGAGGTGTCTCCTTACACCCCCTCCACCCAGGGTGGGAGATGAACTCTGCAGATGCACCTCTGAACTCTGGGTCTGTACTGACCCAGGACAGCAACTGGGAGTGGGGGCGCAGAGAAGGGACGGGCACATTAAAGGGACTTTTGGGTTGCTGGACTTAAGAACCTGAGGGGAAAAGGATACTGCCCAACTTACTTGGGGGTGGGACTTTTGCTCATGGTTTGTTTGAGAGCTGTTCGTGGTGTTTTCCCAAATTAATACCGAATTACGGCCCTCCTTTTATTAAAAGTGTTTTTGCTACACTCAGGGCTTGTCTCCACTTACTGGGGGATCAGCGCTCTGCGATCGATCCACCAGGGTCAATTTAACGGGTCTAGTGAAGACCCACTAAATCGACCGCCGATTGCTCTCCCATCAACTCCAGTATTCCCTTGGAAAAAGAAGCATAAGGTAAGTTGGGAGTTTCTCCCAGCGACCCAGCACGGTATAGACACCGCAATAAGTTGACCTGAGGTACGTCAACTCCAGCTACATTATTCAGCTGGAGTTGAGTAACTTAGGTTGACTTAGCCCCGAAGTGTAGACCTGCCCTCAGTCTTCGTGCTTGCGAGAGGGGAAGTCTTGCCTCTTACAGGAGGTGATGTGTAATTGTCCCAGGTCACTGGCTGGGGGCTCGAGCCAGTTTTGTGTTGTATTTTTGAAAAAGAACCCCTAGATACTGAACCTGGCTGTTGTTGCTGCCGACTCTGACTGCTAGAAGGGTTACATTTATAATGCTGGTGGGGGGAGAAAGCATCTTTCCTCGGCCCAAGATGCATCTTGCATAGGTTTGAAAATACAATGGCATGTAAAAATGCAGCTGCTGCAAGAACTAGATATAAAAGTTAGCCATCCAGAGATATCACATCAGACTATCCCCATTATCCAAACCATACCTTGCTATGCTGTATTAAAAGCCTGGGTAAAAATGGGCACCATATGTAAATTCATACATAGAGAAAAGATATATATATTTTTTTATTATACTGTGATGGTGGTGTTTTCCCTCAGGAATGTTGCAGAATGGGTTAGAAAGGTCATGGAGAGTGAACAGAAAAGTATTCTTGGTGCCCGGAGATAGCCCCAGGGTAGACAGACACTTTTGTGTGAGGACTCTGGCTATATTAAAGGATTGCTTGATTTCAAGAAAACGGGCCTGCATTATCCAGTACACTGAATATGTAGCTGTCAGATCAGTGATTTATCCCCACTTGGCACAGATGTAAACTGCATTGCCCATTCTCACTATTTGTTCACGATATCCCATCTTTACTTAAAGTCCTAGCACCTGGAATCATGTGATTTTAAAAGTTTCTATCCCTCATATTTGCAAAACAAAACTTGAAAATGTCACCCGAGTGTACTCTAATGACTCAAAAGGCAAATGAAAAGACCCCCAAATTGTTTTAAATCTCATAATTTTTAAACCAATCATGTTTTTTGAAGGGCTGACTAATTTTTTGTTTTGTTTTTTGTTTTTTTTTGGTTTAATATTTGGAATTGGCAGCACTGTGTGAATGGCAGCACAAGCTGCAGGGCAGTGAGAAATATCCGTCCCAATGTGGTGTCACCTCATTCTGTCAGGTAACCCTCATGCTATGGTATGTTAACTGGTGCTGCTGGTACTAAACTTTACACTACTGATTATATCAGTTTAGTGTCACTGAAGTTTTTTTAGTACAGTAGGTAAAAACATAAAGTTTTACATATTTCATACAGTGAAAATCAACAGTGCCAATGTCAGAATTTTGAAACGTCCGCAGCTGACAGAAATCCTGTGTTATTTTGGAAGAGTCTAATTATTTTGAAAAATGAACAGATGGATTCAAAGAAGAGGAAGGAGATTATATTTGGAACAAAATAAACAGCAATTTTGTTTGTTTCATCCCTGGGTGCCATCAAATCTGATGCTATGTTAATCCTGTTGTTTCTTGTAGCTTTTTCCTCCCTTCCCTGCACATCTTGTGCAATATACCATGTAGTTCCTGCTGCTGCTTCTTCTGCACCCTTTGACACTCTACCTAAAACGCCTGAGACTTGTCTATACCAGCACTCGCACAGTTGCTATCATTGGTATTGGACAACAAATATAACATTTTGGAGTGCTGATGCACCATGAGATACATTTTCAGACTTGTTGAGAGAGAGTATTGTATCTGTATGTGGGTAGACAGTTAAGGTGTCAGTGCATGGCACTCAAGAATATGTTGCATAGGTCCTGTGTTTTGTAGATCGTGTAAGACTTGTATACTGCAAATGACTTTGTGCCACTCTTTATATCAGCCTTTTTGACAGTATTAGAAGCAAAACCTTTTTTAATGGTTTAAAATCATTACAAGTGGATATAAAGTTATATTAAATTCCTCTTCAACACTGTGAAAGAACTGTTAGATGGACCTCTAATATTCCTCCAGTCCATTAGAAGTGACTGAAATGTTAGGATATACTTTTTCTGATAGACTAGGTTAGAGTCACCAGAAAGATCACAAGTATAGCTGGCATGACCATGGAACCCTTGCTAATGTGAAATGGCCTTCTTCATAAAAAGTAGTCCTACAGGAGTTGTTAGTCAAGAATTGATTCACGTGAGTAAAGATTGGGATTTAATTTGAATCATTGAGTAGATTCTTTTCCTACTATCTCAAGGCAGTATTTCTCACTGAAATAATAAATAATAATAATGTTATTGGCTCAAGCCAATAGAGTTATGTTTTACCCTTAAAAGTATTATTTGTAATTGATTTTGGAATAGCTTGAGCTGCTTGATTTCTATGATTAGCCTAGCATTTCAACTCGTGCCATCCAAACGTCTCAACCAGAAAAAAAATCTCAGAACCTTTTTTAATGCTTCTGTTTGTCATTGCGGTCATGAACAGACTTACTTTGCATGTAGAACAGAATATTTTGTTGGTGTTACATGTGGAATTCCAGGATGGATTTTACTGTGGAACAATCCAGGCTAGCTGTAATCTGAATGTGGAAATGTGGGGAAGTTTGTTCCTTATGGAACAATTACAATGATAGACTGTACTATGGTCTTGATTAAGTTTTTTATTACAGGAAAAAGTGACTACTTGTGAAATGTTTGGTGTAAGTGACTTGCCCAGCATCACATAGGAACTTGGTGGCAAAAACAGGGTAAATCCAAGTCTCCAGGGTGGCATTCCAACTGCTGTAACCATGAGACCGTCTTTTCCTCTTCCTGCAGTCTCCTGCTTCATTCATTATACACCTCCCAACTTCTGCAACAAAGGAAGTAGAGGTCCTAGAGATAACAGCCTTTCACTGTACAACCCTGATTCATCTCCAGAGCAGATCCCTCTGGTGCACTGAATGGGGCAGGAGTCCTGTGTGGTTGGTTTGTTTGTTTTAAATCTTGTAATAAAAAACTGTTTACCAACGCATATGCTCATAATGCAGGGAGCTGAATTAAAGTTGCATGGACCACATTCACTCTGGCATTTCCTAACTTGAGAGTACTTTAATCCTTAACTTTGTATTTCCTAACGTTTCATGGTTTAATATATTGATGAGAGCAACCTCAACTCATGTGAAGTGAAGCTTTGTGTTTGTGAATATAGACAATATGTAGACTAGTGGTGGGCAGCCTGTGGGCTGCCCACAGTCCATCAGGTAATCGGCTGGCGGGCTGCAAGACAGTGTTTACACCAACTGTCCCTAGGCACGGCCTCTTGCAGCTCCCAGTGGCCGCGGTTTGCCATTCACGGCCAATGGGAGCTGCGGAAAGCGGTGGTCAGCACATCCTTGCAGCCCGCACTGCTTCCCGCAGCTCCCATTGGCTGGGAATGGTGAACCGCTGCCACTGGGAGCTGCAGGCGGCCGTGCCTGCAGATGGTCAATGTAAACACTGTCTCGCAGCCCACCACGGATTACCCTGATGGGCCGCGTGCGGCCCACCACTGATGTAGACTATGATTATCCAGTTAACAGTACCCAAGTGCTAGATATTCAAAGGCATATGCTTGCACCACTAGGACACTGATTTTAGCACTCAGATAATTGGAAGTAACCAGGAGAGTTTCTGAGTTTGCCAAGGCCAGACTATGCTAATAAATAAATTGCTATCCTGTTTGTTTCAGTGCTTTGCTGCTTTTGTTCAAGCAATCTGAGGCCCCTTCACAGCTCCACATGTTCTCCTCTTCAGTATCCATTCAAGTTGATTCTGTCCATTAGAAAAAAGTCTTAAGTGGCTGCTGTGTGACCTGTTTAAAATTTATGCTCTGTTTTCATCCTCTGTTTCTTCTAGAACCTAAACATTTCAGGAAGATGAATAGAGCTTTGATGACACAGTCCTATATCTAGCTTTGCCATTCCCATTAGTGGGATTAGGAACAGGATCTATATATGTCTTTGTAGAACTGCAGTATATATATATATATTTGAGACCATGTATCTTTCACTGTAACAAAACCTGTATACAGAATTATATAAATATGTTGTCTAAGATTTATTTAAAACCTTATTGCTTTTATTTTTATATGATATCTGTACTTATACCTCTCAGGAATTTTGAACAATAAATACCTCTACAAAATTAAGTACAGAACAGACAAATAATTTTAGTCAGAGTTGTAACTTCCAAGGGGCAAAATAGAAATATATTCAGTTGGGTGGTTTTACAGCTAATATATGATCAAATTGCAAATGCAAGTCTCTGCAATGCTTATCCCTCTGTGATTGTGAATTTTTTTTTTATGTTTTTTTGTAAATTAGTTGATTATAGTAGTTATAATTAGGAGCTATTGGATGGAAATGCACATCATCATATGCTTGGTAGTTGGGCAATGATTTTTAGCAGGGTATGCATTTTAATTGCCTGTCTTTTATTCTGTTTATGTATTTCAATTTCCACCATACACCATAACTGACTTCCATCGTTCTTCTTCCCTGATGGCCTTTTGATAGTTTTTCTAGTATGTCCACATAGGATTCACTTGTGTAATATGTGGTCATGTGTTCTTCTAACAGCTAGTCCACAAGGTAGGCAGCAGCCTACTATAGCTACCAGAGTTACTTCTCCAATGTGGTGCGGAGATCTGTGCTATGGATCTGATGGTCCTTGGTTTGAACTTAGTTAATTACCCATGCCATGGTCATTGCACCTGGTTGTTGGTATCAAAACATAGAATTGTCTTCTTTGTGCATCGGAGACTGTTATGAAGTAAAGAAATGCAGTTTAAAATAGTCTCAGATATAACATTTTTATTTCCTTATGTTGATAGCTAGTGATTGAATCCTGGAGTGACAACTATGTAGATTTAGGCAGGGAAACTTCTGTATCCACATCTTCTGCAATAGAGATTGGAGACCACGGAAATGTGATTACATCACTCCAGTATAAGCAGGAATCTCAATTCAGTCTCCATTAAATTGGAAACAGTTGCACTATGGCCCACGTAGTTTAAAATAGCTCCCTTAGTTCTCATATTTTAGTTTTTCCTGTAGTTCATAGTCACATAGTGGGATTTGCAATTACCTCCTCTACCTCCCAGTGCTATCTATATCCTTCCAGCCAATCCTTTGAAGTTATCCCTTTCTAATACGGTAAATTATGTGATTAATTGTAGTTTAGCACACCTGGAAATAGCCAAGTTTATGATTTTTCTTATGAAGAAATAGTAGAATCTTTGTAACTGCATCTGGCAATAAGGGATTCCAGTATGATGTGCTACCTAAATGGATCAGCTTCTAACACCCATAACACAATCATGGTGCACTAGGATGTAGGGCATTGGATTTTAGGAACTAGACATTTCCAATGATGGCAGTGTTGCTGTTTGGACTTTTGTATCTATGTCTCCAGGTTAATGTAAAGAGCTAATGACTACAGTACTATCTGAAGTTAAGCCAATCCAGGGATATGGCTTACTGGGATTTTAATTGATGGGATGTTAATTAATGGCAGAAGGTGGCTGTCAACACTGAACATATAGGCAGGGAGATCAGGACAAAAGTGTGAACCCAAAGTGTAGATAAGATTAACTTTATATCTCTGCACTGGTATGCAAAATGCCTTGCCTCTAGACCATATAAGGATCATTGTCTTAGTCTGTTTTAACCGGTTGTACAAAACTTTTTTCAATTGAAGCATATTTTGATGTGACTTACTGTTTTTTCCCCCTCAGATCTGATTTTACCTTTTTAATAATAATTTTAATGAAGTTTATTTTTTCCTAACATAAGTCATTTAGAATGCTGAGAAAGGCAGGAATTATGTGGATTAATTATATTAAATGCAACACCCCCCTTCTCTTTAAACCCTTTGTTTTCTATGCATTGTATGCATTCAAATCAAATGCATAGTTTGGAATAAAGAATCCAGGAATGTCTACGCTGCAAGATCCCACAGCAACATTAATTTGTTCCCAAGGCACATCACATGTATCTGCTGGTCCATATTTAAGAGGAAAAACAGTAGAGAAAATGTTATATATGGGCAATATGGCCAAGTCAGTGCTGTTGAAAGATCAATAACCTTTGCATTTCTCATCTTTTCTGTAATATTACTCTCCCTGCAGGGCCTACAGATTTTTCTTCCCTCTCCTCCAATGCCACAGACAGGAACACAAGTGTGGAAATCAGCAGAGAATGCTGAGTGAGGCTGTGTATCATTTCCATGCATCTGTAGAGAAGATAAATTAATGTAGGTCCAGGAAGGATGTGGTCCAGCTGGGCTCAGTTACAAGCTCCAGTGGAAATAGGTTTGGCTTCCAGAGGGTAGGGTAGTAAGGTTCTTCCTGAGAGCCTTGAGGAAAAGGCTGTCAAGATAAGAGGCTTGGGAGCACGAGGTACTTAATGTGGCTAGATTGATTTGCTGGTGATCTATTTCTTTTGGAGGGGAATGGCTGGAGCAAATTTTGCTTTCCCTCTTGAATTCCTCTGGATTAGGCTACAAAAAACCCCAAGCGACTCTTGAAAAATTAAGGCTCCTTAGACATCAGGTCGACATCTGTGTCTGAGTGTACCACTCATAAGCACAGAGAATGGAGAATAAAGGTTCTATACCTGATCTCAGAATAAAAGTTAACAACTTTTTTAAAAAAACGGAGGCCCTTTGCCAGAGAGAGACCTCCAACAGGCTCTTTTATTCTTACTTATGCAGACTGCGGGGAAATGTTCATTCCCTTCCCCTCCCCACAGTGGAAAGGAATCCTGGAGGATCGGCTAGTTGCAAAGGCTACTACGTATGCAGCATTGGACTCAAGATCTTGGCATGTTGGCTATGGTACATATGAAAACTCTTACCCTCATGTAAGCTGGGTGGAGTGAGTCAGCTGAAAGCAGTAATCATAATTTTTCAGCAAGAGCAAACCTATATCCATGAACCTAAGCACGTTGCTAGGAGCAAAGCCAAGCATTAAATAGCTTTATTCTTGTCTGAGGCACCTGGGAGGTTGAGCCCTTCTTGCTTTCCCACAGCCGTTTTGTCTCTCTCCTTCTTTTCTAAAGCTCCTTCGCTCAGCAACTATGTAAGGGGAGAGGGAAAGGAAGCTAAAGTTAACCCCTAGCTTACTGGGTACCATGTATTATTGCTGCACCCAGTCATAAGTTAAGGATGTTGAATTGCTGTTTACATAGCATTGTTAGTGTGGGTGGTGCTTAACAGACACATACGAAAACAAGTTCACACGCCCTAAAGTGAAGTGTATCACAGACTACAAGTACATAGTATGATATATGTTTAACATAATTTGAATGAATTTTGCTGTATTCAGCGATAGTGATCCAAATTTACTTGGGATTATGAAACCCTAACCATCAATGAGAGAGGTGGAATGGTACATTCTAGGAATCATCTGTTCTGTACTTGCAGAACATATATTAATATACCAGGGTGCCTCGTTATTCTTCATATATTTTATTGTACATCAGTGGGATTGTGTTGTATCCAGCAATGCGTTGCTAATTGCTCACAGTACGCTTGCAGCTTGAATGGAAATGCCTACCTTATAATATGGTTGGTAGTTCTACAAAAAAATTATTTGGACAGCACTTGTTAGCAGTTCATGCATTTCAATGCTACTTATATATACAAAATATTTAGTAGCGTGACTAAAAATACTGAATTTTAGGCAAAATATTTTGTAAATACTCTACATGCATTTATTTATATAAACCAGAGCCCAGTGTGTAACTAATGGTTATATAAATAGTATAGCTTGTACCATGAAAAAGTCTGTTAACTTTCTTCAGGATGTTTCATTTCAGTTTGAAATCAGAATTATACAATTCCAAAGCCCAAGGATTTGCTAAATATTGTTATCCAAAATGGGGTTATAGACAGTCAGTCTGTCTGTCTGTCTTGTGGCATTCTCGGTGGATCCCAACATCTATGTTAAATTAATAGGTGCTGTAGAACTACTTTAGTGAAGATTGTATTACCGTCTTTAAAATAACCCTCTTTGAGAATTTCAAAATCAATACATATATAAAAATGTGTTCCATGTTTACAATGTCTCAGCCCTGGGACATTTTCTGTTAGATGTTTAAAAAATATATTTCAGCTACTTTAAACTGTGTGGATATTCTTCCAAAATGAGATATTAAATCACAAGATCATGGCTGTCTATGGTACAGGTATAGAAGGAGAAGCTATTTTCAGTCAAGTGGGGGATTGTGTTGTTATCCTCTACCATTTTCCACCATTTCACTGTTTAGTACATGGTATACTTTCCCCTGCTGTGTCCAAGCCATGGAAGATGAAGGTCTGTCATATCTCCAACCTGTAAAGACTCCTGGTTTTTGCTCTGGAGGTTCCATCCCCAGTCAAAACCAGCATGGTGGCCGTCACACAGTATGGTGCATGCTAGCTGTCGCTCACTCTGACACCCAGAAGTATCTTCATTTCCATGCCTTCAGTGTAAAGTTTTCTGAAGCACCGTAGGAACATTCATGATAAGATTGTGGATGGTATCCTGCTTCACTGAAGTCAATAGCAAAATTCCTCTTTACTTCAATGAGGATGAGATTTCGCTGTGTGCATAAGTATATATTGTCCTCTCTCAAACTAAATTAGGGATCAGAAATATGATGAAAGGTTTAAACACTAAGAGAAATGGATGGGGATAATGTACAAAGCCTGACATATGTCCTCAAACTCCGATGTAGTGGGCTAAAATAATCTAAATATTATCGAAGTCTTGCTTCTGTGTTTCAATAAGCAGTTCTCCCTAGTACAGCCAAATTGCTCAAACCCTTTTGTAATTCTTCTGTTCTCAGAGGTGATAGGGTTTTCCAGTTCTGAAAGATAAATGCATTCTTTGCAATCAGTGTATCAGTAGTCTGCAGCATCCAATTGCTTTGTTAGATTAAATGAACTACTGTATCTATTTGTTCCACCCATAATAAATATAATGACTATTGTCCTGATCCAGAGCCCATCAATTTCAGTGGAAAGACTTCCATAGAAAGGAGTTGGCTTTGAATCAACACCTTGTCATGAGTGACTCAGAGCTGTGAGTGTCAACCTCAGGACAGACTCTCAAGAATCAAGACAACAACCCCAAACTGATTGTATGTTCTATAATTAGATTTCACCAACCCAGTAATAAGTGTGAACTCTTAAAGCACTAGAACAGTCTTACCCATGGAGTCACAGACAGTCCCCTTGGGCATTCCAGTCTATCTTGCCACCCAGGCAAGTTTGACTGTGACATGGATGTTGTGATTTTTGGTGTAAAGCAACCAATATTCAGGTTACCTCCAGGCTCAAAGGACCAATCACTTACTCCCAGGTTAATTGTACTCCAATCTCAAACCAAAGACAACATCTGCAGCCAATTCTGTAACAAACTAATTAAAGGTTTATTAACTAAGAAATAGAAATAAGTTATTTACAAGATTAAAGCTGGTAAGCATACATGCACAAATGAGTTTAGGTTTCAAAAGGTAATAGAAATTTCTATAGTAAGCAGACCCTAAATAGCCTTCAGGGCTAACACAGGTGAAACCTCTGGGGACTCCTTGCTTATGCTTAGAAATCCTCACCTCTCAGAGTTCAAACAGCGCAGGAATAATAAATTCTCCTTAACAGGCATTTTTATTCCCTTCCCCAGCATTCAAGCTGAGGTGGGATGAGGGCTTGGGCACATACCTTCCTCAGGGTTGTGGGAAAAGAAATCAACAGTCTTTTGTTCACAATGGCTTGTCTGATTTCTGAAGACCTTCTTTTGTTGGGCACGAGATAACATCTCTTGTAGTGAACGAGTATTTCATACTTGGTAGTGTTTCTTCCATGACTGTGGGGGATATGCAGTCTTAGCAAACATTTTTATAGTTACAGCAAACATTTAAACATTGCCTTATAACATGGGATGCAGATATTATAAGTGGGATTAATACATGCAGAATCTTACAAGCATTCCATAAAATCTAAACACGTTCTTATAACTCTAATATCTATTTTAATAAAACTAACACACGGGAGCCAGACTGGCTTCCAGCTATGCATTTGTCAGTGTTCAGTGAGGCCGATGGGGCTTGGCATGAACTGGCATCAGGTCTGCAAGTGTCATACCCTTACATGCTATACCCCAACAATATTTAATTCTGGCAAAAAAAAAAAAAGTGGAAATTTAAAATGAGCAACTTCTCAAAACCCATGGTGAGAATTTCCTTGATGGTAATGATAATGCAAACCTGCCCTTTTGCTTGAGGAATCAGAGTACATAGCAAATGAAGCACGTGTGTATGAATATTTTTATATTTGTAGATTATATATAATGAACAGAGCTGTATGAGTAGTAATTTTTTTTTGGTTCTCTGTCAATTCTGAAAAAAAGTCATGAAGCATTTCATTTGATGCAAAACAAAATGTTTTCTTTCAATTTTTTGTGCCAATATTTAAAAAGCATAAATGGGATGACTTGGGTCTATCTGTCTGACATTTGATCGATCCTGGGCAAGATAATGGAGTGGCTGATATGAAACTTGATAATACAGAATTAAAGAAAGGTAATATAATTAATTATGCCACTCAGCATGAGTTTAGGGAAAGTAGATCCTGTCAAACTCCATCATATCTTCTTTTTTTTTTTTTTTTTAATGTGATTACAAGTTGGGTTGATAAAGGTGTAATTGTTTGGATATACTATACTTTAGACTTCTGTAAGGCATTTGACTTAGTACAGCATGAAATTTAATTAAATAACTACAATGATATAAAACTAACATGGTGCGTACATTAAATGGATTAAAAACTGGCTAACTGATAAGTCTCAAAATGTAACTGTAAATGAGGAATCCTCATTCAATGGATGTGTTTCTAGTGGGGTCTTGCAGGGATTGGTTATTGATTCTATTGAATATTTTTATTAATGACCTGGGGAAAAAAATCATCACTGATAAATTTTGCAAATGACCCAGAAATTGGGGGACTGGTAAATAATGAAGAGGACAGGTCACTAATTCAGAGGTATCACTTGGTAATCTGGGTATAAACAATACGAGTTTTAATATGGCTAACTATAAATATACAACTAGGAACAAAGAATGTAGGCCATACTTACAGGATCAGGAACTCTATCCTGGGAAGCAGTGAGTCAGGAAAAGGTCATGGTGGATAATCAGCTGAACATGAGCTCTCAGTGTGACACTGTGGCGAAAAGGGCTTAATACAAACTTTGGAAGCCTAAGAAGGAGAATCTTGAGTAGGAGAAGAGAAGTTATTTTCCCTCTATATTGGCACTGGTGTGATGACTGCTGGAATCCTTTGTTCAGCTCTGATGCCTGCAACTCAGGAAGGATGTTGATAAATTGTAGAAGGTTCAGAGAAGAGCCACAAGAACAATTAAAGTATTAGAAAACTTGCCTCAGAGTGATATGATCCGAAAGCTCAATCTATTTATCTAAAAAAAGAGAAGGTTAGAAATACAGTCTAGAATGTACTTCTAGACTGATTAGTCTAGAAGTACATTTATGGGAACAAATATTCAATAGTGGGCTCTTCGATCTAGCAGAGAAAGGTAAAACACAATTGTATGACTGCAAGTTGAAGTTAGACAAATTCAGACTGGAAATAGGGTCTGAATGGCCTGTGTTCAACAGCAGGTCAGACTAGATGATCATAAGAATGGCCATACTGGGTCAGACCAAAGGTCCATCTAGCCCAGTTTCCTGTCTTCCGACAGCGGCCAATGCCAGGTGACCCAAAGGGAATGAACAGAACAGTAATCATCAAGTGATCCATCCGCTGTCGCCCATTCCCAGCTTCTGGCAAACAGAGGCTAGGGACACCATCCCTGCCCATTGATGAACCTATCCTCCTTGAACTTACCTATTCTTTTTGAACGCTGCTATAGTCTTGGCCTTACACATTGTCCTCTCACAAAGAGTTCCACAGACTGATTGCATTGTATGGGGGAGGGGGGAACTTCCTTTTATTTGTTTTAAACCTGCCGCCTATCAATTTCATTTGGTGACCCCTAGTTCTTGTGTTATGAGAAGGAGTAAATAACATTTCCTTTCAGAGTAACAGCCGTGTTAGTCTGTATCCGCAAAAAGAAGAACAGGAGTACTTGTGGCACCTTAGAGACTAACAAATTTATTAGAGCATAAGCTTTCATGGACTACAGCCCACTTCTTCGGAAGAAGTGGGCTGTAGTCCACGAAAGCTTATGCTCTAATAAATTTGTTAGTCTCTAAGGTGCCACAAGTACAACATTTCCTTATTTACTTTCTTCACACCAGTCATGATTTTATAGACCTCTATCAAATCCCCCTTAGTTGTCTCTCTTCCAGGCTGAAAAGACCCAGTCATATTAATCTCTCCTCATACTGAAGCCATTCCTTACCCCTAATAATTTTTGTTGCCCTTTTTTGAACCTTTTCCAATTCCAATTCTTTTTTGAGATGGGGCAACCACATCTGTACACAGATACTCCCTTCTGGCTTTGGAATCTATGAACTTCGACCATGGTTAATGGTTTGGGAGGGATCATAAAATTGAGCGAAATTTCATAATGAAAAGCTGTGTTGAACAAAAAAAAATCAAAACGTTTCATTTTGAAAATACGTGAACAAAACCATTTGTCTGGCTTGAATTTTCATTGTTCCAGTTGGTTTTCATCTTTTGTATCACAAACAATTCTGCAAAACTGATACAAATTCATGAAACATTTTGGTGTTGCCAAATATGCATTTTTTTGGCTGAAAAAGTTTTAAGCCAAAAAATGTCACCCAGCTCCACCAATGAATGAAGGCTTTGGGTTAGCATGTAATATAGTGACTGAACTATTCCTTTGTTTTCTGTCTTTCAAATGCTTTGTTCAGGGAAGTATATTAGCCTCTGGAATGAGGCCTTCTGGTCTCCCATAAATTAGCTTCCCTATTTGCTGGTTGTGCAGCTAAATTAGCTGATGCGTTTCCCTTATGTCTGTCAGATTGGACATTCAAATAATATTGACGTAGTTGAGGTTTTTTGTTTTGTTTTGTTTTTAATGCTGTATTTCTCAGAACTCCCAACAGTGCTGAATTTTGCTATACTGTCGTGCTTTGATGCTTTCAAAAAACCCTGTCCCGGTTGAAGCGACTCCAATCCTACAGGCCTGGCTGCATTTAACTTCCCTACTTTGGGTTTTGTGACATGACTCGTGGTGCACAGGGTTGCAGTACCATTCACTTAAATTTGGCCTGGTTGCCCCCTGTGAGGAACAGGAGCTGCAGCTGCAGGATGAGTATGGGGAAGGTTTGCTCAGCAACCTCCCTGTCGCAACCTCCAGGACAAGACCCATCCCGTTTTAGCCACTTAAAATGCTGGGAGGTTGGTTGTTGCATTTGTTCTGTTAGCATACCATGATCAGCTACAATCTCATCATGTATGTTACCTTACCTGAAATCCTACCTTTATCTGACCCAAACATTTACACACCTATAATTTTAGTAACGTGAAGCATTATGAATGAGCTCAGAGTTATTTCTGAAGTGTGCTTAGAGATGGGTGTATATGTATATGTGTGTATATATATGTGTGTGTGTGTGTGTGTGTGTGTGTGTATATGTATATATATAATATTAGGAATGCTGCTTGAATAAAACATAACCCTTGAAAAGCAGTGATGGTAGCAATTTAGTGATGTCTGCAGTTTGATTTGGAAAAAGCCAATGTGACTTTTGCTTTATGTGCAAGATAAGGTATGATAGACCCGAAGTGCAAAAAATCTTTAAAAATGTACCAGTGAGGCTGCAAAATTAATGCATTCCTCCTTATTTTTATATGATATCTTCTTGCACCTTTCCATACATCATTCACTTCTATTCTTTCTTCCTCTCTTACTGTTCTCCTCAACCTCTCTGTCCTCAAGTTTCTTTCCTTCACAGAGAAACATGCTTTGATTTCCCTTCATCTTCCACCCCTGCTGCTACCTGCTTCTCCAAATATTGTTCAGTTCTCTCCACTTCAAAACTCATTGAATACCATCTAATACCATCTGCCTTGAGTTCCTGTTCTCCACCTCCATCCTGGAAGCTCTCTAGTTCATGTTTCACACTCTCCATTTCAGTGAAGCTGCCCTCACCAAAATCTTAAATGACCTTTTTCATGGCCATATCCCAAGACATCTACTCCTCCTTACTCGTCGTCCTCGACTGCTTGGCTCGCATGGACATCATCCATCATATACTTCTCAAAATGTTGTTCTCCCTTGGCCGTCAGGACTCTGACCTCTTTTGGTTCTCCGATCTCTCACGGTGCCTTCAGTATCACATTTGGTGGGTCCCTATCCTTTTTTCACCGACTCTTGGGGGTGTCAAGTCAAGATGCGAAACCATAAACTGGAATTGAGCCAAAGCTATAACCTAAAATCTGAAACCTTAAGAATTAACATCTGTTCAGATTCAGATCACTGAAATGGAGTCTTCCCTCCCCTGACCCTTTTTTTTGGTTTTGATCATGTTCTGGTCTCTGCTACTGTTTTACTTTGGCCAAAGCACTCAACTACGTGTTCAGCTTCTGTTTCTGCAATAGAGGATAAATAGTACTTCTCCACTTTTTGTTAAGTGCTTTGAGATCCTCTGGTAGAAGGCCCTGTATAAATGCAGAGTATTACCATTCCTCTGTGGCAGTTCCTTCTGAATTGAAAAGTAATTACTATTAATGTTTAATAACTTGTCATTGAGCTATATAAGCCATCTGCCAATGAGTCCAGCAGTGTTTCTTCTATTCTATGCAAATGAGGATTTATGGAACATTACATCCTCTTTATTCACAAGAGTAAATACTGGCGAGCTAGAGAATTCATTTTGCTTCTAACAGTTGTTCTCAACCAGGGGTCCGCCCCCCCCCGGTGGGGGGGCTGCGAGCAGGTTGCAGGGGGTCCATCAAGCGGTGTTAGACTTGCTGGGGCCCAGGGCAGAAAGCTGGAGTCCCACTGCATGGGGGCTGAAGTGAGGCCCTGAGCCCTGCCACCTGGGGCTGAAGCAGAAACCTGAGCAACTTAGCTTCACAGTGCCCACTGTGGCGTAGGGCCCTGGGCAGTTGCCCTGCTTGCTACCCCCTAACGCCGGCCCTGGCTTCTATATGCAGAAAACCAGTTACTGTGGCACAGGTGGGCCAGGGAGGTTTTCATAGCCTGTTTGGGGGGAGGGTCTCAGAAAGAAAAATGTTGCAATATCCTTTGTGCCAGTCTTTAGTTGCTGGGATGTAGTGCCAAAAACCATGATAACCAAATTAGAGCAAGGGATTCTTTGTATTGATGTATCTATGTCCATCTGTGTGTGTCAGTAATATATAATCTTTGTCCCTAAAACTCAGCTGAAACTTGCTCTTTCTTAACTGGGTCTACTGCCATGAATCTACCACAGTAACCTTTTAGGGTTTCATTTTCTTATCTCAGAATAAAACTGAAAGAAAGCCTTAGTGCCTCTGTTATGGCTAGGGATTATGTATAAATAATAAAATAAAATAAAATAAAAAGCATGGTGGTGTACTGTCAAGATGTGTTAAATTGTTACTTTACATCTGAAAAAGAGAGTTAGCTCAAATACTAGTAAAGGTTGCAGGCCACGGGTCATTTGCCCCTGGGATGATGAATTGGCAGGATTTTGACCTTTTAAAATGACTAAATCTTGGTCTTATTAATGCAGTGACTTTTTATTCTCCTTTATGTCCACTTTTGTCATGCCAGTCCATTGAAAATTATATATATCAGGTTGTAACGAACACACAGATGAAATTATTGTGTGGTTTGGTAAGAGTGTTCTAAAGATATAGAAGGGGAAACCAATTTAACAACCAAGTTAACTTTCAGCTAATTCCAATAAAAATCAATCAATCCAGTTGTTTTCTTGAGATAGGGTCAAATTCTGAGTCCTTGTGGAGACTTGATTAATGCACAACTCTGTGTTTGTGAGTGTGTTTTTTTTTTTTTTTTCAAGGACTTTCAAAATTAATTAAAATTTGTCTTTGGAAAAATGTCATTTTCCTTTATAGAGACAAGGTGAGTGAGGCAATATCTTTTATTGGACCAATTTCTGTTGATGGAAGATATTACCTCACCTACATAGTCTCTCTAATATCCTGGGACCAACGCGGCTACAACAACACTGTAAATCATGTTATCCCTATAGCTTATATTTCATGTGTAGCTACAATAGTGCTATGTGGCACCTGATACAGAATGTATCTCAGTGTTACTAAAAATACTGTACACTTTTTTCCTCCAAATTGGGGGCGAGGGGAGGACATGCAGAGAACATAAATATTTGTCTAGAAATTTTTTTAATAGTAACATTTTATTTTGAATATAGTGATTGGTCAGGAATTTCCCCTTCTTATTTAACTAGTAAACACTGAGGTTGATTCAGTAATATAACCAAGTTTGTAGTCCATAATGGTCAGGTCTGTTTGAGATCTATCAGACCCTGAACTGCAATTAGCTGCACTCACGGAGATCCAGGATTGTATTGGAATCCCCAGGAATTAACTTTAATTAAAAGATTAATCTTTGTCATGTGATGAAGCCTCCAGGAATACATCCAACCAGAGTTGGCAATCCTATGTAGCTCTGTGAAGCCCCATTGACCACAGGGGTCTTACCACACAACCAGTTGCAGGATCAGGGCTTGACACTGTATACAGATATTATAAGTAATGGTTCCTGATATAGGGATCAATCATTCACTGGCTTAAATGTGAGTTAAATCACCCCTCCCCCTGGAGGATTGGCCTCGAAAGCTTCTCTTTTTCACCAAAAGGAATTGATCCACTAAAAGGTATTACCTTGCCTACATTGTCTTTCTAATATCAAGCAAACTTGATTTTTTAATGGTTGGTGAAGATGGAAAACCCTTGTTAGCCCAACCAATGTATCCCCTTGCCAATGTAGATTGTTCCATACAGTGCACTTTGTTTTTTGCCTAATCTAGGTTTCAGTGTCCCAAGCAACTGGGTTTTTTCTTCTTTTGGGAAACCATTTCACAGGCTAGTACATCTCACTGTCAGAAAGCTTTTCCTGATATTCATCTTAAGTTTTCCCTGTATTAACTTCATATCATTACTCCTAGTGATATTGCTATGTATCCAGCTAAATAACTCCTCTTCTTTGAATTTACACTTTACCAATATTTGTATATTCTGTCCCCTTAAATTGTATTTTGGCCTAACTGTATAAACTATATTCTAAAAAAATTAGTCCAACTATTCTGAAGGCATCCTTTTAATAAGTTGTTTCTAGGCTGAGTGCAGTGATTAAAGCAGGAAAATGGGAGTCAGGATCTTCTATGTTCAAATCCCTCTTCTGCCACTGACTCTGTGGCCTTGGGCAAGTTATTTGACCTCTTAGTCTTAGTTCCTCCAACTGTAAATTAGAGATAATTTACCAGTCTTAACAGCATATTGAGTTTTAACTAGCTGTTTCCCTAGTGCTTTGGAGTGTACTGCATAAGTACTGTAACTGTAAAACTGTTAGATAAAGCAAAAGTTGTAAGTTGGTCTTCAGATTCAAGTGTGCAGCCATTACTCATGTTAGGGAGGACTCACTTTTGCAAGTAGTTCCACTGACTTCAGTGTCACTACTTGTATATAAGTGACCCCAAGCAAGCATTGTACAGTGAAACTGTGCAAGTGACAGTAACTCGAAGTATGTTGCTATATCAGAAAAAGAGAATTTAATGTACTAGCATTATCAAAGTGTTACCACAGAATTTCAGTGCTCTGTAAATTTCAGGTCAGTCAGTACTTGAAATTATAAATAACCTAAAAACAGATGACCTTCCATGTTTCTATTAAAAATCTTCACCTCTCTCTATGTGAAAACTACTCAAGAAAAAGAAAGTGAGATTTAAGTTTGGAATGCTTTCTGTTTAATAGGTTATAAAGTCCCAAATTATTCTGTACCTACCGTTAGTCTCTCATAAAGTCTTTGGTGTGAAATACTCTGAGGCAATGGTAAATGGAATTATTGATTTACTTCTACAAAAGTACACATGAGAGGGATTTAATGTATTGCTTTGAGATGGCAGACCAACCTACAGAAGACAGCTTAAAAAGGGCAAGGATATCAGCTAAATAACAATAAATAGAATCATAGAATATCAGTTGGAAGGGACCTCAAGAGGTCATCTAGTCCAACCCCCTGCTCAAAGCAGGACCAATTCCCAGCTAAATCATCCCAGCCAGGGCTTTGTCAAGCCTGACCTTAAAAACCTCCAAGGAAGGAGACTCCACCACCTCCCTAGGTAACGCACTCCAGTGTTTCACGACCCTCCTAGTGAAATAGTTTTTCCTGATATCCAACCTGGACCTCCCCCACTGCAACTTGAGACCATTGCTCCTTGTTCTGTCATCTGCCACCACTGAGAACAGCCGAGCTCCATCCTCTTTGGAACCCCCCTTCAGGTAGTTGAAGGCTGCTATCAAATCCCCCCTCATTCTTCTCTTCTGGAGACTAAACAATCCCAGTTCCCTCAGCCTCTCCTCATAAGTCATGTGCTCCAGACCCCTAATCATTTTTGTTGCCCTCCGCTGGACTCTTTCCAATTTTTCCACATCCTTCTTGTAGTGTGGGGCCCAAAACTGGACACAGTATTCCAGATGAGGCCTCACCAATGTCGAATAAAGGGGAACGATCACGTTCCTCGATGTGCTGGCAATGCCCCTACTTATACAGCCCAAAATGCCGTTAGCCTTCTTGGCAACAAGAGCACACTGTTGACTCCTATCCAGCTTCTCATCCACTGTGACCCCTAGGTCCTTTTCTGCAGAACTGCTACCTAGCCATTTGGTCCCTAGTCTGTAGCAGTGCATGGGATTCTTCCATCCTAAGTGCAGGACTCTGCACTTGTCCTTGTTGAACCTCATCAGGTTTTTTTCGGCCCAATCCTCTAATTTTTCTAGGTCCCTCTGTATCCGATCCCTACCCTCTAGTGTATCTACCACGCCTCCTAGTTTCGTGTCATCCGCAAACTTGCTGAGAGTGCAGTCCACACCATCCTCCAGATCATTAATAAAGATATTAAACAAAACCGGCCCCAGGACCGACCCTTGGGGCACTCCGCTTGAAACCGGCTGCCAACTAGACATGGAGCCATTGATCACTACCCATTGAGCCCGACGATCTAGCCAGCTTTCTATCCACCTTACAGTCCATTCATCCAGCCCATACTTCTTTAACTTGGCGGCAAGAATACTGTGGCAGACCGTATCAAAAGCTTTGCTAAAGTCAAGGAATAACACATCCACTGCTTTCCCTTCATCCACAGAGCCAGTTATCTCATCATAGAAGGCAATTAGGTTAGTCAGGCACGACTTCCCCTTCGTGAATCCATGCTGACTGTTCCTGATCACTTTCCTCTCCTCTAAATGTTTCATAATTGATTCCTTGAGGACCTGCTCCATGATTTTTCCAGGGACTGAGGTGAGGCTGACTGGCCTGTAGTTCCCCGGATCCTCCTTCTTCCCTTTTTTAAAGATGGGCACTACATTAGCCTTTTTCCAGTCATCTGGGACCTCCCCTGATCGCCATGAGTTTTCAAAAATAATGGCTAATGGCTCTGCAATCTCACCCGCCAACTCCTTTAGCACCCTCGGATGCAGCGCATCCGGCCCCCTGGACTTGTGCACGTCCAGTTTTTCTAAATAGTCCCGAACCACTTCTTTCTCCACAGAGGGCTGGTCACCTTCTCCCCATGCTGTACTGCCCAGTTTAAATACTGTTAAACTAACTGACATATAGTTAGGACATCTCAATTCTGTAATAAGAAATCCAGATTACTTTGCACATATATTTCCATAAATCATTTCTTTATCTCATAACAGCCTACACCACTTTTTAAATTGAAATAGTCTCTTTCCTGGTCAGGTTGAACTTATTAATTTAACTACATCCTCAATAATTTCACTATTTATATGTACAATGTCTGTTTTTGAACATTTGAATAACCACAGTTTTGGGTGGGAAAGTCAGGAACAGATTTGTTAATCTACTCCAATATAAATGTTTCTGAAAAGTCATATATTGACAGTGTGCATTTTTGTGTTTAGATATACTTGGATGTTGATTACTTAATAGAACTGGTTTGGCATAGTTGGATGAAATGGTTTTGTGAGAAAATGCTGATTCATTGAAACAACAACTTTTTGCGAAAACATATCTATTTTGATGAAACTTTCTTTGAGAAGGTTTCTCAGGTCCCGAGAAACTGACCTGCCCAGTAGTTACCTGGATGTGGGCAACCCAGATTTCAGAGCAGGAACTTGAACATGGGCCTCCCACATCCCAGTGAATGTCCTAATCTTTGGAATATTGGCTATTGTGGAGAGAGTGTCTTTGTCTGTTTCATTCACAAAATAATTCCCAATGTTTGTCCAGATGCATAATGGGAAACATTTTGGAAATCGCAAATTTCCAAAGGATGGTAAAACAGTTTTCTGGCCAGATCTAATTAATTTTAGGCATTAGGGTCAAAACGCTGTTCTTGAATGCTGCTCCTGTCCATGTAACTTCAGTATAAGTCAGTGTAAGTTCCATGTACAATAGATAATATACAGCTTATGGAGAAAATATGCTTAACTCTGAGATGCTGTGGCTGAGTAAGTGAAGAGAAAAGCAGACTAAAGTAAAGAATTTTGCTTTGGAGACATTAAAATTTGTGTGGGTGGGTGGGTGGGTGTGAAATTGATGTCCTTAGGGCAGTCCTGATCATTCTTGCATCTTACCTTTATTGGCTTAAAAAGATATCTTGTATTCTATATGATTTTGTGTTGACTGATTTTTAAATACTGGGAGCGAAGTTCAGCCGTTGGAGACTCTCATGTAACCCCATCAATGGTAATGTAAAGGTGCAACTGAGGACAGAATAGGCCCGTGGGGGTGGGGGAGTGTGCATCAAACAGATCTACAAATAAATTTTGGCCCATCGCCCAATTTTGGGGTTCTTATGAGTTATACAATATTTTTTCAGGGTCCCAAGGACAACTCAGACTAATTTGTCAACTCTATTGCTGAGGGGAATAAAACGCAATAAAGCAAAACTGAATGATATAAGTGGGCAGAACTCAGAAATTTAAGAGTAATAACATATTCTGCCAGCGTTGCTTGCTTCTCGGTGTGAAAGAAAAGCTGAGCGAAATATAAAAGAACATTGTCAGATTACATTCGGTTTCATTGTTTTCACATCTAATTCAGGCAATGAAACAAGGATTCACTTTTTTCTACAATCTTCTTGCTCTCTTTACTCACGTGGACTGATTCCTAGTCTGATAGAATAACAAATAGCTAGGTTGCCCTCATTCATGAATCTGCCTCCACAAAGCTGCCTTCATGGTTACAGATCAGCATGTGACTCCAGGAAGAAGCAGCTGATTTAGCATCTTCATTTAGTCTGCAATTTCTGTTCCAGCGGGCAGTCATACAGGAAGTATGGTACATACATTGAAATATGAACCCCTGATTTAGGCTCTCTGCTCCCATATGATTCTTGTGGTTTGCTGTGCTAATCAAAGAAAGTGGATGTCTGGAAGTGGATTTGGAAAATGGCTGTTACCTAGTTTTGTTAAGCATAGGTAAGGTCAACTTTCAGTGGGACTTGTGCTCCTACTTCCCCTTAGTGCTTTTGATAGTTTCTTGCTCTCTAGATGTTTGAACCTGTCTTGCTAATTCCTCCTTTCAGACTGCAATGCATGTGAACCAATGTCAACTAAAGAGCATTCTTAAAAGTCTTATTCCTATTGTGCCAATTTGCATTGGCCACCCTGGAAATTATTGTAAAAATGGCATGATGGGGTTCCATCGTGGATCCCAGTGTTTTATATATTAAATGTGTTTAGTTTATAGTAAAATGTTTCTTTTATTAGCAGCTTAACCTTAAATTCTGAGAATCACGTTGGATTCTTTCCTCCTTTCACTATCATCAGTAATAAAGGTTCTGCAGACCTAAGTACATCCTCAGTTACACCTGTTTAGCACACTTATTGCCTTCAGTGGGGTTGCACAGGTGTCACTAACTTAAAAGTGATGAGCAGGGCTGTTGGTGAAACTACTGCCATGGATTATTCTTACAATAGATGACCAAGCCTCTAAACTGTGTGTACAATAGTCTAAGGAAAAACATGCTCCTTCTACCGCTATACCATCCTCCCCTCTGTTTCTCATGCACCTATTCTATTTTGTCTTAAACTAAGTTTGCATGCTCTTTGGGGGCAGGAAGACACTGAAGTCTTTGGGGCTCTATGATAGCACAGGGGTTTGCCCACGTGCAGTCATTTGTGGAATCAGGCCCTAAAGTTGGACTAATTGGATGGCTCCGCCTAGGAGAAAGTGAAGGTTGGTATTAAATGCTCCGTGGAGTACCCTTGATCTGTTCTATGAATCAGAAGGAACATCTAATTTTTACAGAATCATAGAATTGTTGAATTGGCAGGGACTTCAAGAAGTGGCCATGTCCAGCCCCCTGCGGTGTAGCAGGCCCAAGTTCACCTTAGACCATCCCTGACAGCAGGGCCGGCTCTAGGCACCAGCAAAACAAGCTGGTGCTTGGGGCGGCACATTTTTAGGGGCGGCATGGCCGGCGCCAGAATGCCGCCCCTAAAAATGTGCCCTGGCCGCCCTAGCTCACCTCCGCTGCTGCTGCCATGGCGCGCGAAACAGCTGATTCGCACCTGCGGCGGCTCGGGGTCTCCCCCTCCCTCCCAGGCTCTCAAACCTGGGGGGGGAGACTCCGAGTGGCCGCAGCGCGGGCGTCGCTTCTCCCCCTCTCTCCCAGGCTTGAGAGCCTGGAGGGAGGAGGCAGGGCTGGGGATTTGGGGAAGGGGCGGAGTTGAGGCGGGGCCAGGGGTGGGGTAATTAAAGAATGGGGGGCAGCCAAAATTGTTTTTGCTTTGGGCGGCAAAAATCCTAGAGCCGGCCCTGCCTGACAGGTGTTTGTCCAACCTATTTTTGAAAACTTCCACTAGTGGAAATTCCACAGCTTCTTTTGGAAACCTAATCCAGAGTTTACCTACCCTTATAGATACGAAGGGTTTTTCCATATGTCTAATCTACATCTCCCTTGCTGCGGATTAAGCTATTCCTTTTTGTCCTACCTTCAGTGGACGTAGAGAACAGTTAATCACAGTCCTCTTTATAACAATCGTTAGCATATTTGAAGACTGTTATCAGGTCCCACCTCAGTATTCTTTTCTCAAGACTGTGCCCATTTTTTAACCTTTCCTCCTAGATCAGGTTTTCTAAACCTTATAACATTTTTGTTGCTCTTCTCTGGACTCGCTCCAATTTTTCCACATCTTTCCTGAAGTGTGATACCAAGACCACCTGTGCTGAGTTGAATGGCACAAGTGCCTCCCATGTCTTACATATGATATCCCTGTTGATACACCCAGGAATATCAGCCTTTTTTGCAGATGCATCACATTGTTGACTCATATTCAGTTTGTGATCCACTATAATCCCCAGATCTTTTTCAGCAGTACTTCCACCTAGCCAATTATTTCCCATTTTGTAGTTGTGCATTTGATATTTTTCCTTCCTAAGTGAAATAATTTGTATTTGTCTTTATTTAATTTAGAAGTTAGATAATTTGCTTTCCCTAGAGAGGAAAGCTCATTATAAAAGAGTTGTGTATATCAAAAAGAAAAGATGTCTAATGTGTATGACTTCTCAGTTGATGTTGAACTGAAGTATTAATCTGTAGAAACTTGTTGGAGTTCCAGTGTAGTTCTTCACAACTTCAGAATTGTTGACACCTCATTTCAGAAAAGACTTTATATCCTATACTTGCCACAAATGGAAAAAAACTCAGCTGGTGGTGGGGAGCATGTGATGGTGTAGACATGTCCTAAATTGAACTTAGAGATGGTTGAGAAATCCCACAGGAAATTTTGATGTTTTAACATTTTTGTTTTCTTCCTGAATCAGGATGCAACGTCAAAATAGCAATATTTTTCACAGAAAACCAAAAAATAAATCCAAAGTTTGTTTCTAGAAAAGTTTGGAATTTGTCAGCAAATCAGATGAGCCTTTTTCAGATCCTATGAAATGTTCCCTTTTTTATTTTTTTTAAAAAAAGGACCAGTTTCAGAAAATTCTCTGTGTATTTGTCCCTTATAACCTTTAGCCCTGTGATCAGGGCAGTCACTGGGATGTGGAAGATCCAGGTTTGAATCCCCACTGTGAGGCAAGGACTTGAACTCAGATTCTCTCCCCTCCCCCATCCCACAACTCCTTCCAGGTGAACATAATTATATTATTGTGGGATGGGTTGCTCTCAGTTTCTCCTGTTGAAACTGTTCCTTTTTGTATAAAAATGTAAGTATTCATTGGGTCAAAGAGAGAGAGAGTGAAAATGACTATCTAATAATTAAGGCACTCACTTGGGAGGTAAATGTTGATTCAGATCTCCTCTCTGCCTGATCCACTGGAGTATGACCTAAGAACTTACTTGAATACCTGTACTTCTGGAAAGGAGCTGTGCTTAGGTTTGCTTTAATGTTTATAAATGGAGGAGAGGAAAAGAGTCCCCTGGAGGTCTGTCTACAGTGCAATTAGCCCTTGCCAGCTGAGGGGCTGCAATCCAATCTCTGGGACCCTCCCACTTTGCAGGGTCCTTGAGTCTGAGCTCCAGCCTCAATCCAAACACCTACACCACAATTAGACAGTTCCTTAGCCTGAGTCTGCCGGCACAGGCCAGCTGGGAGTTTTTAATTTAAATACTCTGAGAAAAATGCCTTGGGATAAGTCAGAGTCCTGGATTTCATGTCTCATTGATTAATTGCATTCATGCAGACCTGTTCCAATATCTAGCCAACAGAAGTGTCCATCCAGGGCTCTAGTGCTATCACAGAAATTAAACTCTTAATTTGTAAAATATAATCAACAGTTAAAATATAATAAAATGAACTACCCATGTAGAGCTAATAATTGCCTGCCAATTAATGATAGTTAACATATCCCTCACTTTGACCCTGTTGGACGTAAGTTACAGATAAAGGGCTGTTTGCTGGAGGTGTTGAGCACTCCCTAAATTGAATTTAGCCACCGGTCTAGAGATGTATAGGCTTTTGTAGGAAACAGGTTAATAAATTCTTAGATTTTGGTATGGCATTTTTTGAACATAATCTATATGGCCTTAAATGTAAGTATTTTAAATTTTTGGTAAAAGTCTTGATTTTATATTCTAATCTGAACAAAGGCCCTTTACGTTTGTTTTAGCCCAATGTCTAGTTTCCGCTTATACAAACATTCTGTCTGTGAAAGTCAAGAATGCTAATGGACCTTCCCTGTCAAATTTAGTTATGATCTGTGCCTGGTTTATCGTCTGAACTTATGACTTAAAAGAAGGTACTCTGCTTAAAATGTCAACTCTATTGTTGCACTGAAATGTCAGTACAGCAGCTGATATTAATATGCATATGACTCTATTTTTAAAGCTCATAACCTGGTTTCTCAGAATATAGTGAATATTTTATGTTTTACAGACAGCTGCACCTGATTAGAATCTTACACTTAGGACTCTGTTTATTCATTTATAAATCCACCAACACCATCATATCTGAGCGTCTTGGAATCATGATGTTATTTATTCTTTATGTAATAGCAAAATATGCACTGACACTTTACAGATTTGAAAGAACAGAAGTTCCTTGAAGCAAATATCTTATCACCTACCATATATAGATGAAAAGATGAAAAATAAAAAGTACAAAAGATGGGGATGAGCAAAGGACATGGCACAAAGCACAGTGAATGAGAGGTACTGTTTGACATGTATCATGCTAGTCCTGTGGCTTTTCATTTTTGTTGACAATTCACTGTAGCACCGTTTATCCCAGTGGGATACCTCTCTGAGGAAATCCAAAGCTGCTACATGGCTTGTACTTCATGATGTTGCTTCAGAGTCAGAGAGAGCTTACATCTGTATCCCGAGACAAATTTTATCCTCTTTGTAGTTCACCATTCAGAAAAATGTGTTCCTGAAATCCGAGTCTCTGCATGATAGCAACTAAAAACGTTACTCTTACTTCGCTCAGCCAAACATATTCAACTTTTCCACAATAGTGTTCCTCCTCTATATTTCTAAACTTATCATGTTTCCCGTATGACCTTCATTATTCTGTTTGCACAGAGATGTAAGTGAAAAATGGTACTACACTCACAACATATGTGGCAGCCTGAAGAAGCAATTGAACCCAAAGGAATTACCTACATGAGAAAAGGGTTTGCAGAATCCCACCTAGAGGGACAACAAATGGACTGTAAGACAGACTTTCCGAGTGTCACTCACCTCTCATGATTCTTACACATTTGGCAGCCCTGTCATACCAGTTCACAGAATACCCTTTGGCTACGGGGAAAGTGTCCTAGGTTGGGATTAAGGAAACCATTGTTTCTGTCATTGCCTCTTCTACAAACAGGTGTTTTTTATATTTCTGTACAGTCCACAACCTTTATTACTGACCAAAGCATCTCATCTCTACCCCAGGAAGCAGACAACTATCTTCTTCCATGCTTTACAAATACGGTGAGTAACAGGTTGCACAAGGTCTATTCCCAGCTCTTCTTGAAGAGAACACTTGTGTGAAATCCTAGCCCCACTAAGGTCACTGGCAAAATTCCCATTGACTTCAGTGGGGTTGAGATTTTGGCCCTTGGATTTCACTTACTCTTGCCTTTTGCCTCTTTCCACCTTGTAAAAGGGCCAGTGTGATGTAAAGGGGCCCTAAAAGCCCTAGTTCCCCACCAGGGGAGAATCGCCTTGGTGCAGGCATGATGGAAAGCAGCAATAAGCCTGCTTCCTGAGGACCCCCTTAGGAGCCCTGATATAATGGATAGGGCAGGGGGCAGGAGAGGCATGTTGGAGGTTGTGGTGCTGGAAGATGAGATGCCAGCTCATGTCAAACCACCTCGGCCTCACTGAACACTGACAGATGCCTAGCTGGAACCCAGTCTGGCTCACCTGTGTGCAGGGCCGACCCACAACATTTTGGCACCTGAGGCGGGGAGTTCAAATGACGCCCCCATGCTCCCCTCACTTCGGCCAAAACTTTGGAAAGTCTCAGTTCTGCCTTCTTCCTGTTCTACTCCTCTCATGGTACTGCTCTGCTACCTATCCCAAAGGAGAACTAACAACTTACAAGGCTTTGTTCAAAAATGTTAAGTAACACTTAACTTTCAAACGTCTGAACAGCAAATTTAATTTTTCTTGTCTGCATAGTAAACCCTGGCATTATTAGCTGTTTGAATAATCAAAGTGGTGCTTTCCGTGCCTTCTTGGTTGCAAAGATTTGAACTGCTTCCTGAAGGTCCACAATCTGGGCCAGCTCATGCTCTATTGAGATGGTTGCAAGGCCGACCAGCCTCTCCTGTATCATTGTGGAGCGTGGATGTGTTTTTATTAACTTCAGCTTGGAGAAGTTGCGATCTCCACTGGCAACTGTTGCAGGAGGTGTTACAAGTATGTGCAGAGCAACAAAAGCATTTGGAGAAAAGGTGGTCGTCTTATTTATGCACATATATTCCAGAACTGCCTTTGGAGTTGATCCTGCTGAAATATATCTTGAAAGAGCTTTCAGTTCATCACCTAAATCACTTGCATCAATATTGCGCATGTCATCATGTGTCAACACTGTCTCTAGTGTCCTGCATTGCTGGTGTAGGTCTTTTTCAGGTATAGTGAGGAGTTTGGGAATATCATACAACGTCCCAAATAAACTGTTGTGTTCCTTGAACTGCATGAAACATTCTTCAGACGACTGTATTGCACAATCTAGCACTTGGTTAAAGAATTTAACTTTGAATTGTTGTTTGGAGTCTCTTATGGGATTATCCTGTGCCTTGTAATCAAAATGTCATCTTTGGTGACTCTTGTATTCGTGAATGGGTGGGAAAGTAGCTTCAGTGTGAAGTTCCTCTGCCAACATCTGTGCACTCTTCAGAACATTTTGAAATCCCTCATCTGACCGGTAAGACAGTAGATATGACTTTGCTTTGTCCAATTGTTCCATTGCTCCAGATATATCCAAGTCAACACCTTGGAGTCTCTTGCTTACAACATTTATTTCAAACAGTCTGTCATGCCACAACACTAAGACACACACAGAAATTTGAAATTATGTATGTGTCTGGTGATTCCATTTCCCTCCGCCACTGTTCTCCCACAAACAGTTCCTGTCATGGCATTATCCTCCATAATGGCAACTATGGCATCATCTATCTTCCCAATTTGGTGTTTGATAGGCTTTATTGCCTCCACTCGACTTTTCCATTGTGTGGCACTCAGTGGTCTCAGTATCAGAGAGGATGTTCCCAGATGTTGTTTAAAAATTTGCCATCGATGAGTTGATGCAGAGAAAAATACATAGATGCTTTGAATCACATTAAAAAATTCAGCAGCCTCACTAGGAGCTGATGCTGCATCACTGACCACCAAGTTTAACGAATGAGAACTGCATGGGACAAAAAAAGCTCGAGGGTTTATCTCTTGGATCTGTGTCTGCACTCCTCTGTTCTTTCCTCTCATGTTGGCACCATTATCGTAGCCCTGACCTCTCATGTCAGCTATCGTAATTCCCGTATCTTCCAGGTTTTTAAGAAGCACATTTGTCATACCAGCTCCTGTATTATCATCAATGTCAATATATTCTAGAAAATGCTCTCTGATAGTCACCACTGCAGGAACATTTTCACTAGGTTTTGTTGTTGTTACAAAATGCACCGTTAAAGTCATTTGTTCCGTATGGCTGATGTCAAGTGTGCAGTCCAGAATAACAGAGTAATATCTTGCTGACTGAAGATCTGCCACAATCTTCTGTTTGACTTTTGTTGCCAGTGACTTTTGTTGTTGTATGATCTCATTTTGAATTGCTTTTCCAAGGTAGTGGTGTGTGTACATTTCTTGCATGGTGACTCTTCTTAGATGCTCCTGTAGTACAGCATCAAACTCAGCCCTCAGCACCACAATTTTAAGGAAGTTTCCATTGTTTGGCACATACAGCTGAGCTGAAGTGCCGCGCAGTGCTAGGTTTTGGGTAGCAAACATTCTCGCAATGGCAATGAGCCTTTTCAGAACATTTTGCCAATAAAAAGACTCTGATGCAATCGTCTCTTGATGCTGATCATCTATGGTGGCCTTTAACCTTAGTCTCATCTCAAGCTCTTTCCACCTATGGAATGCTCTCTCATGGCATGCCAGATTTCTAGCCAGATTTTTCCAGTCCTTTGTTCCTGTAGAACCCAATGTGGCTGGAACATTGGACTGGAAGAGTTTGCAACAAAAACAGCATGCAGCATTTTGAGTACATAAGCCATGGCCTCTCCACTTTGTCATCATTGAGGATTCCTCGCCAGTAATGTGTTGGATAGAAACTTCTATTTTCATTGTCTTTGGGGAACATGAAGGTTTTCACTTGCAGGAAGTCCCTCAGGCTACTGCTCAAGTGGGTCCACAGTCCTGGATACTCGACTTAAGGAACTAAACTCAGCAGCAGGTGTTTCTTGCGCCTCCACCACGCTCTTCTCTGATCTACACTTTTCTTCAGGAATGTGCATGGTTACATCCATTTGAGATGGAGATATGGATGCTGCAGTAGCTGCCAGGTCACCTGCACTCTGACTAACTGGAAGATCAGGCATCTCCTCACCACCCACATCCTCACTGGGGCCGGAAGGCTCACCGTGAACATTTGTCTATGTATCTCAGGAGAGCTCCTTCCTGCTTAGATAGAAAAGCTTCCTTTGCTTGCTTTCTTCTTCTGAATGCTGCCCCAGAGGGGCGTTTTCTTCTTTGACTCATGACTGCTGTTCTGTGCCAGCTATAATGTCTCTCAACACTCAGTTGAAAGGGATAAAGGCTCCTACTACTTCAGTTGACTGCCTGTTCTCCTCAAATGGGTTCAGGGAAGCAGCAGGAAACAGGAAGTTCCCTGAGAAGCTGGTGTAAATCAGTCCAGGCTCCTAGGGGTGCTAGAGAGGTACATAAGAGGCTCCTCCTCCTCTCTCTCCCTGCAGCTCCTGCTGCTTTCTGTTATTCCCTCTCACCTTTTCTCCTGCTTGCCTGTTACGTCTCTTGTGCCCTCCTTCCTCCAGCACAGCACTCCACCATCTCTGTGCATCTAGAGCAGAGAGAATACATATGCACCAGCAGCAGACACAATTTTCTACACTCTAGGTCCTAGTGCCTCCCCCCCACACAGTCTGGTACCTGAGGCGGCTGCCTCAGTTCGTCTCATGGTAAGGCCAGCCCTGCCTGTGTGTTAGCATTATTAAAGTAGATGTTAAGTTGATGATAATGTGTTCAGTGTTTAGCTTTGATGAGATGCTTGTAAGATGCTGCATGTATTGATCTGACTTACAACATCTGTATCCCATAGTATAAAGCCATATTGAGCGTTTGTATTGTAAACCTCTCTAACTTTATAACATAGCAAACATGAAAGAAGCATTAATTAAAGTAACATGCTGGTCCTACACACACAAAGGCCCCTTCAAACCAAATGAGCCACTGTGAATCATCAAAGGGCAAAGACTTTGTTGATTGCCCTTCTCCCTTCCCCTCCATGAAGAGGAGATGTGCACAAACCCGAGTCCCATCAGTTTGAACTCTCATGGAAGGGAATAAAAATCCCTGAGCAGAAGGAACTGCTATCATTTATGCTGCTTGGAATTTGGAGAGGGCAATATTTCTAAGCAGAAGCAAGGGATCCCTTTGTTGCTTGTCTTGGGTTAACTCTGGAGGACATAGAAAGCTTGTGTATCACAGCAGTTTCTTTTACCTTTTGGGAACCTAAGACTGTAACTCGTGTGTGTTTATTTTTACCTGCTTTAACTTTGTAAATTACTCTGTGTTTTCTTAGTTAATAAATCTTTAGTTAGTTTATTATCAGATTGCATACAAGCGTTGTCTTTGGGGTGAGATCTGAGGTACAGCTGACCTGGGGTAAGAAACTGGTCCTTTGAGACTGGGAGTAATCTGAATATTGTTGTGATTGTTGGTGTAAGGGACCATCTATCACAAAGGCAAGTTTGCTAGGATGGCAAGATAGACCAGAGTACCTGTCGGTGACTCCATTCTAAGGCTGTTATAGCACTTGAGAAGTTCACACTTGATGCTTGGTTGGTGAAATCGAAGTACAGAACTCACAATCCGGTTGGGGTTTGTGCCCTGGTTTATAACAGTCTGTAACAGTTGGCACTCACATTTGTGAGCCACTGCAGACAGCTTGACAGAGGCATTGCATTGCACCCCTGCATTGAGTTGTGTATCCCAATTGACTATTTAAGCAATATCAGAAAAGGAGAAAGGCATACGCCTGGCCCCTGCCCTATTACTACCACCCCACTAGGCAATTGCTGCACCTGAACCCATGTAGGTAGACCTGACACAAAGGTGCTTCTCAGCTTGAGAGAAGGAATATCATTGTCTGTATGAACTCTGCCGGTACTGCGGGGAAAGATACTGCTTTGCCATCAGCTGTCTCCTCAAACCTTGGTCTACAGCTAGTCCAGGAAGATGGGTGTGTTCAGCCTCATTATAGAGGACACAGCTGGATAGAATAACTGAATTGAGTTCCCTGAGTAAACCTCCTCTCCTACCTACATGCATCATAACTGCCACCAGCAATGGCCAATTCTATCTCCATATCAGACTCCAGTTTCAGACCCTCTCTACACCTGAAGTGAGCTTCACTCAGCTTGTGCTGACACTCCAGAGCCGCTAGTAATTTTATGGACACTGGATTTGCTAAACTGCTGGTACAAAGGAAGCTCACCCTTGACCGGGTGGAGGCAATCTGTGGCAGCCTGCTGTCCTCGGGTCCAGTCATCTGAGACTTCATCCCTCCAGGTTGTAAGCCAAGACCATCAAGAAACCTTGCAGTTTAACCTCGTTTTGCCATCGATCAATGAACTACGGGAGAGGGTCAGCTAGGCTAAAATTTTCATTAAGCTCTACCTACATGGTGACTAGACCAATCCATGTCCAAGAGGGCAATTCATGGAACACAGCTTTTCATACTCCGTATGGATATTTCGAGTACCTTGTTATGCCTTTTGGTCTCTGAAATGTCCCCGCCACATTCCAGCATTTGGTTAATGATATCATCAGGGATGTTCTGGACCAGTTTATAATCTACCTAGATAACTTTCTTATTTTTCCAGAGGCCCAAACCCTGCATGAGTAGCATGTCCAGTTAATACTTGAATGTCTTTGAGCAAACAGTCTGTATGGGAAATCTGAGAAATGTAAATGTGACCACACCTCTGTGGACTTTTTGGGTTATATCATCGCTCCCAGTAACCTTCAAGCTCCAGTTACCCTGTACCAATGAAATACATCCAGTATTCAATGTTTCCTTGTTGAAGGCATAACGTGGATAACTCCACCCCACATCATGGTTCAGGAGCAGAATTCTAAGCTCCTCTGTGGATGACTCATGTACCTGGTAAACTGCGAAGGATGTGGCCTAACTGACCATTCATTGGGACCATCCAGTAACATTTGTGCATCTGACCTCATTTGTAAATTGCATTAATTGTACCCAGACAAGCTTAGTCTGCCCAACATCACTTCATGGCTTGGAACTCTCCCCGGCCTGATATTGGTGACAGACTCCACAGGCCTTAGGCTGTTCCAGCCTTGATCCAGCTGTACTCTTGCTTTGTTCCAAGCCAGTTCTTGGCTCCATCTCTGACCTTTTGGCTCCAGTTCCTGGTAAGGCTGCCACTGTATCACTACTAGGCATGACTGCTTCTGCTCCAACCACGATGACTGCCCCCTCATGTTTCGTTTTCTGACATGTTTAGCAAGGGCTTCATGCAGGGCCTTGTCCCAAACCATGGATGGGGGAGGGGGAGTTTGCTATTGACTCAATGGGATCTGGATTGCGCTGTTACATAGAAAGACGGGGTGGGTTTATTGGCCCAACTTCTGGTGGTGAAAGAGAGAAGCTTTCAAGCTACGAAGAGCTCTTGTTCAAGTTGGTGTAGCTTTAAAGCTTGTCTTTTTCATCATCAGAAATTGGTCCAATAAAAGAGATTACCTCACCCACCTTGTTTTTCCAATAATCTGGAACCAACATGGTTACAATAACACTGTGATATGGAAACATTTATGACAGCTCAGATAAACTGGTATGGCATAAGGCGCCAATCTGCAAAGAGTTATGCATGTACGTAACTTCACTCAGTTGAGTAGTCCCATTTTGAAGTCAATGGGACTACTCACAAAAATCATGTTTACTTAGCCACATATGTCTTTACTGGGTCAGAACCCTTTTGTGCATGAAAGTAAAAATAAATACATGAGCACTTATGTTTTAAAAGGATTAAAAACCCACACTGTTTGAGTAGCTGTCAATTGCATATGCACACAATAAGGAGAAAATCTAGCCTTTGCCTTTTGATTTGAGGTTTCTTGCAGGCACTTGTAGGGCTAACGCAACATAAAACAGTCCCACACTCGCCAATGATTGCTTGATGTATTTGTAATGGAACAGCAGCACAATTACCCTAAAAATGTTAAATGTAATTTGATTTAATTTAAAGAAATGTCACCACCCAATTATACAACTGAAGGTCAGATGTCATCAGAAAAAATGGAAAATTCATTTACCTAAACAGAAATCAATTTGAACAAGCACAAATCTTCAATATTTTACTCTTGATTAGATTGCTGTGTTTGAGATTACTACATGCTCAAATGTAGTTAGCAAAATAAAAAGGCAAACAATAACCCCTTTTCATCTCTCTAATCCTGACCAATTTAATTTAGTAAACATAATTTACTAAGAATTATGAATGTCTTTAGGGTTTTTAAAAAGAAAAGTGTGGCATGTGTGTGGGGGGGCAGCGGGGGCAGGGAAAGGAAAGGCCTGGTTCTGGTCTGATGCAATTTCACAACATTCAGTGGAGCTGTATATAGGTGTAACTGCGTGGAGAATTTGGCACCATTAACAAAATTTAATAGTCAAAACAGATTATCATTATTCCTAACATTTTTTTACCCATGAGATTAGCATTTTTACAAAGGTGAGCTATATTTCATTATCTTCATTTTACAGCTGAGGAAGTGAGGTAAAAGATTTTGAAATGTGAAGAGAGCAGGATGTTCTTGTGGTAAAGTCACTGAACTGTTCTTCCACTGAACTTGCAGTCTATTCACAGCTCTTCCGCGGGCTTGCTTTTTGACCTTGGACAAGTTTCTTAATCTCTCTGTGCTGCAAAATGAGGTTGATGATGATACTTCCTTTCTCTGTCTTGTCTATTTAGATTGTAGTCTCTTTATATGTGTTACTGTCCCTGACAGATTAGAATTCTGATCTTGTCTGGGGCCTATGGGTGCTACCAGCAATCAAGTTGCTTCGGCTTATGCTGTGAGTGTGGGTCAGGAATTGCTATAAAGCCCAGGTCTCCTATCAACAGTCCTATAGCCTGTCCCGTGCACCACATTGCCTCTTATGAGTTCTTCTAGTTTCTGAATAGCACTTAGCCAGCACTTTATTTTTGGCACTTTACGGTTGTTACTAAATGGCAGTTACTGTACTCACTCATTGCCTGATGAGAGCATGAATTAGTTCAGATGATGCATTTATCACTGGCATATTGAGGAGAAGCAAAGATCCTAATGTATTCATCAACACACGTTTTTGTTGTGAGTCTGGAATTGGCTAAATACCATTTACAGTGAGTAAGCAGTCAACAACTGTCCACAGATACCACACACAGTAATCACAGTTATTTTTTCCTACTCTGTATAAAGAGGGAAACTTGGTCATTGGCACATGCTGAATGGAGACTAGCGCGTGATGATGTGTGTTTCTGGAAAGTTATCAGGAGAGATGAACAAAATGTACAAATGTTTACTTAAGTGCAAAATCAGATTCCAGCAGTATGGAGTGTGGTATGATTTCAGAAGGCTTTGAATCAGGCTCTACATGAATGTCTTTTACTGGTCTGGAATCTGTGATCCATAGTCCAAGATCTAGCTTTTTTTATTTCTATCAATCCCATGAAGACAAAAGAATGAGAAAAACCTACTTTGATTATAGTGTCTGGTTTAAAACTGTTTTGCAGGTATCTTGGAAAGCACATGGGAAAGCATCTTTGAAGAAGGGGATAGAAAAATGTTGAGTAGAACTGACTGTTACCTAGAAATAGGGTGACTAGACAGCAAATGTGAAAAATCAGGACGGTGGTGGGGGTAATAGGAGCATATAAGAGAGAGACCCAAAAATAGGGACTGTCCCTATAAAATCGGACATCTGGTCACCCTACCTAGAAACTTTATGACAAAGTGGCAGGTAACCTGAGGAAAAGTTAGGTAGGGTGATATGTATTCTGCAGCTGAAAATAGTCACTGTAAATGTGTGAGGGAGAGCTGGAGGTTTGCTATATTCTTAAATTTTAAAATAAAAAGAAGCATACAGGAAATATTTCCAATTATTGCTCTGTTTTTGCTGTGAAGCCAGTTAACAGCAGCATGCTCGTTCTTGTTCTGCATTTTGGCACTGCACTTCTCAATCTCACATCCCTCATTTGAGCAGCAGCGTGTTGGATTTTGTGCTGCCTGCTGTTTTGGCCGATCTGAGTGTGTCTGGTGTTGTGTTGATACTCGCACTGCTCAACCATAACAGTAGCAGTGCTCCTCATTCCACAAAAGCCTGGCTAGCAGAGTAAAATTTTTAAAGGTTGACTGTAGCTAGCCTGTAGTATGCATGTGTCAATACAAACAAGGGTTGAAAGTCTCTCTCTTCATGCAATCATACAGGTACAGATAGGGGGAGAAGGATCTACAAAATAGAACTACAGTACTATTCTCCTATCAAAACCAGGAGAGCTTGAACTATAGGCAGTAGGCCATGAATGTGATGTCATGGATTGTAAATAAGAGGCAATGTTCAGCCAAATTCTATCAGTTCTACCTTATTTACAACACTAGTAGATACAGCATAGTACTGGAGGTAAGTGGACAACTGCTTTCCTGTTCAATTAGTGAGATTTTGAACAGATATTCCAAAACACTTTTTTGGATTATTGGGTCAATTGAAATGTTTTTCCCCGTGGTTTCAACCTTAAATGTCCGGTCAGTGGCGCTGGGGCTAAGGCTTAATAGCTGTGGCTCTGCGTGGCTCCCAGAAGCAGCTGCATGTCTGCCGTCCGGCTCCTACGCATAGGGGCAGCCATGGGGCTCCGCACAGTGCTGCAGCTCCCATTGGCCGAGAACCATGGCCAATGGGATCTGTGGAGGTGGTGCCTGCAGATGGGCAGCGTGCAGAGCCGCCTGGCCATGCCGCTGTGTAGGACCCAGAGGGGGGACATGCCGCTGCTTCTGGGAGCTGCCTGAGGTAAGCGCTGCCTGGAGTCTGCACCCCTGACCCTCTCCCATACCCCAACCCCCTGCTCCAGCCCTGATCCCCCGCCTGCCCTCCTAATCCCTTAGTCCCAGCCCAGAGCACCCTCCTACACCCCAAACCTCTCATCCCCAACCTCTCATCCCCAGCCCCATCCCAGAGCCCTCACCCCTGTGCCCCAACCCTCTGACCCAGCTCTGATCCCCCTCATCCCCACCCCAGAGCCTGCATCCCAAGCCAAAGCCCTGATTTCCCCCCAGCCTCACCCCAGAGCCTGCATCCCCTGCCGGAGCCCTCATCCTGCCCCTCCCCCGCATGCCCTAACCTCCTACCCTAGCCCATATTCCCCTCCTACCCACTGAACCCCTGGGCCCCAGCCTGGAGCACCCCCCCTACAGACCAAACCCCTCATCCCCAGTCCCATCCCAGAGTCTGCACCCCGAGCCAGAGCCCTCACACTCCTCCACACACCCTAACCTCCTCCCAGCCCGGAGCCCCCTGCTGCATGAAAAATCCCTCATCCCCAGCCCCCACAAGCCTACACCCCCAACCGGAGCCCTCACCCCCCACCAACCTCCTGCCCAGTGAAAATGAGCCAGTGAATGAGGGTGGGGAGAGTAAGCGACTGGGGGGGGGCGCCAAATGCAGTGAGCAGGAAGCGGAGCCTTGGAGGAGGGGTGGGGCAAGGGTATTCAGTTTTGTGCGAGTAGAAAGTTGGCAACCCTACCTCCAGTCCCCCATGTAGATCTCAATATACTTTTAATCCATGTGCAATCCAATCTTAGATACTGTGGTGATAAGCATCTTGTAAATGCTTATGATGCAGAATGAGACAGGAAAGCAGTGAAAGGACTCAAGAACTGTGTGAGCATGTGCTTGGGGGAGATGATCGCAGATAAGAGAGATGATCAGAACACAGGGAAAAGTGCATTGTGTACGTGAGAAAATGAATTCACACTGAGAATTTCAGCAGTAGGTTTAGGGGGCAAAGGGTATGTTTTTTGATGTGTTGAAGAGAGAGAATTGACCAGATTTGGTGAGAGCCTGGATGTGAAGGGAAAAGTAAAGTGGATTGTCAAAAATGACACTGTCTGCTCGCTGCTAAGGTTCTGAGACTGGGTAAATGGAAGGATAGAGCTATTGTCACTGGAGAAATTGGATGGGGATGTAAAGGAAGACAGTTTTAATAGGGGAAAATGAGAACTTCATATTCAAACATTAAGGAAATGGAGAGGTCTTTTAGAAAGGGACTGTGAAGGAGGGAAAGAGTTTGGGTGCTATAGATTAGTAGGGCTAGCTGGCAAACAATTCCATTTTGTTAAAAACTTTGAGGTTTTGAAATTTCTTCTAGGTCCAGTGTGGAATGAAAACAAGAACTTTCAAAATATTGAGGTGGAAAAATGAGAGAGAACCCCCCCCCAATGCTGGAATAGCCAATAGCCTGTTGATTAGAGCAAGAACTTGAACATACGTTTTCCCAGATCCCAGTTGAGCACCCTAACTCCTTTCTTGTATCCTGGACCTGAGAAACCCATTATATTATAAATCAAACCCATTATATTTTCATAAACCATTTATGTTTGGACAAAATGGCATTTTTCTATTGGAAAATATTTTGTCCAAAAAAAAAAAAAAATCCACCAGCTTTATATGTTAGGCTCATAAGTACAAAGGCAATAACTGAAATCCGGGGGAGTGAATGGAGTCACTCAGAGAATAAAGGAGGAAAGAGCCAAGGACAGAACCCCAATGAACATAATGTAGTAAATCCTACCTTAACTTACAACTCTTCAACCTGACTGTCTTCATTGGGTCTGTAGGCGGGGGGGGGGGGGTGTGGCAGAATTCTGTGCTGTATGCAATACAGTATTGTGCTTTGTCTTATCAGCCACTTAGGCATGTGGATACTGTATTACATTAATTTTCTCAGTGAAGGGCTGATATTGTACCATATGATATGAATTCAAAACAGAAATAAGATGTTCATTTTCATCTACAAGGGGAATAAACTATCCCTGAATCTAGTTAACTGATATTGTACTTGTCCAATCACATAGAAGCATTTCTTCATAGGTTATTTAATAAATTATTCACTTTTAAAAAATCCTTGCACAATTATTCACTTTACAGCCATTTCCACTAAGTTTTTCTTCTTAGTCATGCACCAAAAAGTAAAAGCCGATTGAGATGCACCCCAGCACATTTAGATTGTCAAGAGAGAATGATGCATTTTTAATGTTATGATTTTTTTAAAAGAAATCTTAATCAGACAGTTCATATTGGCCAAATATATTTGCAGTAATTGCTCTTGCACTAATCAAATGCATCAACTTTGCTTTTGTGCTTTTGAATGCTGCATGTGAGTGATATGATAGAAATGCTGAGAGCAAAGAGTGCTGTGCATTAGAAACAAAAGCTTGTGTTCTCTTCATGAGTGGCCATGTTGCTGAAGAGAGAGGAGTGACATGAAAGTGTTCATGTGTGAAAAGCCACGAGTGAAACATTGAGCCAGCATATATAAAAAGTGCCTTCTTGGTGTGTTATATTCATGGTCTTCTGAAGGACTGATTTGTAGAAGAACTCTTTCCAATATGCATGAATATTTATCGCAGATCTACATTCTGGACAATCCATCTACATTCTATCCTCTTTGGTTTGGAATGCTCTTACAGATACAGAAAGATGGTTCCAGTAATGGCAACATTGAACCTTTGGCAGAGTGGAATGGAACTGGCCAAAGTGTATGAATAAAAAAAAAAAAAAAAAAAAAAGAGTAGGCATACACTGCTCACGGGCACACACACTTCAAGATGGACAAATATTAAGTATGTGGATCCATGTGGGATCACATCATAGATTTTTATTCACTGTATACATTTATTGGCCAACAAGATGGGCAGAGTTTTATAGTTTCTGTATCTACTAAAGAACTAGACAGACTTAATGAGGAGGAACTATGCTGTCAGTTACCAAAACCTTTAAGTATCAGAGGGGTAGCCGTGTTAGTCTGAATCTGTAAAAAGCAACAGAGGGTCCTGTGGCACCTTTATGCTCCCAATACTTCTGTTAGTCTTAAAGGTGCCACAGGACCCTCTGTTGCTTTTTACAAAACCTTTAAATCACTGAAGTACCAGAGCTAATAGTTTGCTAATGTAGCTTAGTGCTGAGTTCTGTGTGTGGTTTTTAAAGGAATAACTAGGGTGAATGAATCTTCAAAAAGAGAATGAGTGTTCATTGGAAAGCAACACGTCAATCCAAAAGAAAGTTAAGGTGTATCTATACAGAAAAAGATTCCTGGGTCCATGTGTAGTTGGGGGCTTGAAGAGGGAAATTGCATGACTGAGAATCAGCATTGGAATGTGGAGCTTTTAATCTGACATTTGATTTGTATCTTGGTCTGTGGACACATAGAATGTGGTATATAGTAGGTGAAAATATTTAATCATTTTGCAAGAAAGGTGTTTCCAATTTTATTAAAATAAATCTTATAATGTTGGGTTTTCCTAGACCATTATGTTGGCTGTTCTTAGGAGTGTCGGAGAGAGCTGGGTGACTTTTTCCCCCCCAAAAAGTTTGATGAAATTTTGAAACTAAAAAAGAAAAAAAAAGCAGAAAAGAGGAGAAAAATAATATTAAAAAAAATTAGCTCAAGTGTTGATAGTGATGAGACCACTATCCAAAATGATAGTGCAAGATTTTTCTATTGCTGCACAACGGCATAATCATTGTATTTCTTGTAGAAGCATCTGATTAATTAAAGTACTGGTTATCCTCACAAGTAGAGAAATTTACCATATTGTTCTACATAATAAAAGTCAATGCTTATCTTCTTACCTGGCTACCAATTCGTTGTTTATACTGAGTCTTAATGTACATTGAAACACACAAAACCCCCTGCTCTGTTTAACAAGAGCGAAGGTCATTGACGGAGAATATCCGTTAATACAAACTCTAAAATAACAAAGAAATGGCCAGTGAAGGCAAAATCTGTTTTCTGTAATCCACCTACAATAACTACCTCCTCAACATTCCTACTGCTCCATCCAGCAGCTACAACACACCAGACCCACAGCCTCACACTCCACAAACATGCAATCTTAACCACAACCGTGTATTTGCGTAGTGTGCAAAGGTGCTGGAACAATTTCTATAGTGGGGGTGCTGAGAGCCATTGAATCAAACTGTAAATCCTGTATTTAATGGAATCCACTTCAAGCCAGGGGGTGCAGTAGCATCCCAAGTACCCTTAGTTACAGTACCTATGTTAGTGTGGTGCCATAGGTGTGATATGTTGTATATGGGGGGTGGAATAATAGGAATGTACAATAGGTGGATTACATAAAATTGATTTTGCTTTTACTCAGTATTTCCTTGTCGTTTCAATTTGTATTAATAGATATTCCCCTTCTGTAACCTGAAGTCATAGTTTAAAAAGAGTGGGTTGTTTGATCTGACATACACACGTGTAGCAGTATATAATGTTTTGCCTCTAATATGTTAGAAAAATGTGTATTATAGGGTGAATAATATGTAATTAGAGAGTATCCTAATGGATTTGCACAAGGGCAGGAAAGTTTGAGATTTGGATGTACTCTCTTATATATGTGAAAACTGGTTTTGCTCAAATGCTCCAAAAATAATTCACTTTAAGGCCTAGATCAAGCAAGTTTAGCACAGCCTGGTAGGTGAAAGATATAAGCAAATGATAACTGGGTATTAGAATGGAAATGCTTGTGCAACTTCCAGTGTGTTAAGCATGTCTGCTACCATACACTGTGTGTGTGTGTGTGTGTGTGTGTGTGTGTGTGTGTGTGTGTGTGTTTCTATGTTAACATCACTGGAATACTAAGAACTAATGGAACAGCTGGGCGCATCAGTGAATGGAACTGCATATCGTACACCTAAGTAGTGGGACAAAGAAGGAAAAGGATAGGGACATGGTAAGCAGGGCCGGCTCGACTGTTTTTGCAGCCCCAAGCAGTGCGCCGAATTGCCGCTGCGGACAGCAGGGGCAGTCCGTGCGCCGTTAGGGCGGCACGCGCATTTCCGCGGAGGGGCAATTTGGCGGCAGAATTGTCAAATTGCCGCCGCCGTGGAAACGTGCGTGCCGCCCTAACGGCGCACAGACTGCCCCCGCCGTCCGCAGCGGCAATTCGGCGCGCTCCTTGGGGGCAAAAATGCAGGGACTGACGCCCCTTGCAGATTGCCGCCCCAACCACTTGCTTGGAAGGCTGGTGCCTGGAGCCGGCCCTGATGGTAAGGAACTAGAAGTGAGGGAAATGCTAAAGGGCTTAGTCTCCGTTCTCAAGATTTCTTTGTTTCCTAATAGGTAATCCTTTGGAGATTGTGTCAAGATGTAGAACTCTGCTCCCTGGACTATAAGCACATCTCCTGATTGAAGCAGTGTAATGAAAACAAAATTCACTTTGCTTTATGGTAAGATCAAAAAGACTTTGGACTCTCTTGTATTGCTTGGATCAATGTTAAAAGCAAAAAGGTGTAAAATATGTTAGATGTGTATATAACATTGTAGTGACACGAGGCTGCATTCATCACGTAGCAGTAAAATTAAAAAAAAAAAAAAAAAAAAATTTACCCAAAGACATTTGCTCCTACAAACATTAATTTACATGTATCTGAATGATGTAAATAATTAAGAACAATGTAGGCTCAGATGCAAGTTTTTAGAAATGCGTCTTTTTTATTTTCATATTGATCTGTCTGCCTTTTTAACACTGTGGCTGTATGTTGCTACTCTGTTTGAAACATGCTGCATCTCGATGTCAACCTGCATGATAAAGGTCTTGTCTAATGAGCTGTTTAGAAGTGAAAATGAAGCACTTTTTATCTGAGAGATGTCTTTGCTCAAGGGCCCCATTTTTACAAGGCAGTTTAGAGGCAGATTCTGTGGCAGAATTCTACAGTTATATGTGGGCTTTGTAACTTACTAAAAGGACAAAAAAATGCATTCCCAACAGTTGTTCCAAAAATCCCTGTGTATGTGGTACTTGTTCTAATGCACACCAGGAATGTTTAAACCTTGTCTGTGTTGCTGGCCCAGAGGGCCCGAGGGGGGCAACAGGGTTCATTGCCCGGTGTGCGTTGCACCAATAGACACACTAGGGTGGAAAAGCAAACCAAATTTATTCAAGAGCTCTGAACAGACACTAGGAGACCAGCATGTCTCAAATCAAGCGCAGCAAATACAAGCAAGTGTCCCATTTTATATTCCAAGCTGTTTGTGTGTAAGCCTTTGTTCTGTCCTCCCTTACCCCTCCCTTCCCAACAGCAGGCATTGCATTGTGGCGTATTAGAAAAGTTCTCGTCCGCATGCTTATCTTCGACCTCGCAAGCTCTACGTAGTAAGCCTTTTCCTCCTCTTTTTTCCCCGTTATCACTACTGCTTCTGCTAGTGTGAGCGAAACTGCAGCTGTCTGCTAAAAAGCTGATCATTACATATTCTGCTTCTAGGCTGTTAGCATATAGGTAGGTTAAGGTTCACAAGATGGAGTTAATGTGGCTCACTTAGACCCAGAGCAGGGGGGTTTCATCGGCACTTATGGCCTTCTACTCCCCCGAGTTACCTGGTAGCTATGCCTAGTGACGCCAACATCTGCATGGAAGCAGGCCGTTTAAGGAAGCTATATCCATGTTCTAAACATCTATCAACAGGGCTGGCTCCAGGGTCTTTGCCACCCCAAGCAGCCAAAAAAAAAAAAAGCCGCAATCGCAATCTGCTCTACCGCCGCCGCTTCAGTCTGCAGTGGTAATTTGGCGGCTGGTCCCTCACTCCTAGAGGGAGTGAGGGACTTGCCGCTGAAGAGCCGGACGTGCCGCCCCTCTCCCTTGGCCGCCCGAAGCACCTGCTTGCTGGGCTGGTGCCTGGCGCTGGCCCTGCTTATCAAGCACAATTATACTAACTAGAATGGTGATGTGCCCCGTTGCAGAACGCACTTGGCTAAAGCGATCTGCTAAACTTTGGCTCCAGTCTTCCCTAGTACTGTCTCTTAATGTGATTATAACACAGGTCGTAACACTTTTGAACATGGACCCAGTTGTGTTACAACTTAAGTAACCTTGTTTGAAAGCTGTTTCCAACAAGTTTTTTTTCTCTTTTTGGGTGGCAAGGGGTGTAGTGGGGGCAGAACCACTTAAAAATAAATACATTGTTCTCCTTATCTGGTCCCCATAGCCATAGTATCTGAATCCAAAGGTCAGTAAAGCTGTGAACATGTTGTTCCATTTTTTTTCTGGTTAACAATGAATACATTGGGAACACATAGGGTGACTGGACAGCAAGTGTGAAAAATTGGGACGGGGGTGGAGGATAATAGGCGCCTATATAAGAAAAACCCTGAACATCGGGACTGTCCCTATAAAATTGGGAGATCTGGTTACCCTAGGAACACGAGACCAAATTTGGAGGTAATATAATGAGGTTACAGGTAAAGAGTAACTTGCTATAAGTGAATGTAAGTTGTAATAATTTCTTGTGTTTGGGGGGGCAGAAAGGTGTGGTGTATTGAAAATGGTGTTAAAATTGTAGGCTGTCACTTTAAATTTCTGGGGTGGGATTCCTGATCCGGCTTGCAGGCTATGGGACTCTGTAGGGAAGTGAGTGATTTGGGCCTAGCAACAGCTATCAGCCTTCAGAGAGTCAGAATGGAGTGAGTTGGGCCTCTCTGTTTTTGGGATCAGCCTGCTTTTGTCTCTATCTTGTGGTTCTTGTTTATCACTCTGAATTCTAAGGCCTGGTCTACACTAGGCGTTTATGTCGAAGTTAGCGCCGTTACATCGAATTAACCCTGCACCCGTCCACACCGCGAAGGTATTTAGTTCGACATAGAGGTCTCTTTAATTCGACTTCTGTACTCCTCCCCGACGAGGGGAGTAGCGCTAAATTCGACATGGCCATGTCGAATTAGGCTAGGTGTGGATGGAAATCGACGTTAATAGCTCCGGGAGCTATCCCACAGTGCACCACTCTGTTGACGCTCTGGACAGCAGTACGAGCTCGGATGCTCTGACCAGCCACACAGGAAAAGCCCCGGGAAAATTTGAATTTGAATTCCTTTTCCTGTCTGGCCAGTTTGAATCTCATTTCCTGTCTGGACATCGTGGCGAGCTCAGCAGCACTGGCAACGATGCAGAGCTCTCCAGCACTGATGGCAGTGCAAGCTCAGAATAGAAAGAGGGCCCCAGCATGGACTGATCGGGAAGTCTTGGATCTCATCGCTGTGTGGGGCGATGAGTCCGTGCTTTCCGAGCTGCGATCCAAAAGACGGAATGCAAAGATCTATGAGAAGATCTCTAAAGACATGGCAGAGAGAGGATACAGCCGGGATGTAACGCAGTGCCGCGTGAAAATCAAGGAGCTGAGGCAAGGCTACCAGAAGACCAAAGAGGCAAACGGACGCTCCGGATCCCATCCCCAGACATCCCGTTTCTACGAGGCACTGCATTCCATCCTCGGTGCGGCCGCCACCACTACCCCACCACTGACTGTGGACTCTGAGGATGGGATAGTGTCCACGGCCGGATCCTCGGACATGTTAGCGGACGGGGAAGATGAGGAAGGAGATGAGGAGGACGAGGCAGTCGACAGCGCTCACAACGCTGATTTCCCCGACAGCCAGGATCTCTTCATCACCCTTACAGAGATCCCCTACCAACCCTCCCCAGCCGTTACCCCGGACACAGAATCTGGTGAAGGATCATCCAGTAAGTGTTGTAAACATCTAAACATTTATTTGTAACAGAACATGATTATTAACAATGTAAAAAATGGGTTTCTCATGATTACTTTGAATAACTTAACGGTTCAGTCATGGGCAGTGCAAGTATTTCAAAAAAATCTAGCAATGTCCGGTTTTGCATGATTGTCCTGCCCAAGCCGCTCTACTGTGTAGTCCCTGCTACTGCAGCTACAGTAAGATGCGGTCTATATGTCCGGGGATGGAGCAGAAATCCTCCTGGGACATCTCAAGGAAGCTCTCCTGCAGGTAATTTGAAATCCGCTGCATTAGGTTCTTGGGGAGAGCGGCCTTATTGGGTCCTCCGTAGTAGGACACGTTGCCGCGCCACGAGACTAGCAAGTACTCCGGAATCATTGCTTGGCACAGCATGGCGGCATACGGCCCTGGTCTTTGGAGGCTTTCCCGGAGCATTCTCTGTCTGTCGCTCTCAGAGATCCTCATGAGGGTGATGTCGCTCATGAAGACCTGCTTTGAATGAGGTAGGGGAATGTTATTAGTGTTGGCTGGTTTGCAGCCACGCGGTGGAGGCGGGAAAGGGTCAGCCGAAAGGGATCGTTCCCGGGGACAGCCGCGAGGGTGTGGGACAGGAGCAAACTTCCTGCTTGCCGGATTGCTGGCAGCAGGGACCGACATTGATTTCAATGTGAAATGAGGCCATTGCTAATATTAAAGTTTTAAGCTGCCACGAATCTACGGCTTACCATGTCTGCCTGCAACAGAAATTCCGTTGTCCTGACAGGGTTCTCAAAAGTGCTCTGCAAAACCACAGACAGTGAATGCGAAGGCCGAGAATTCGACCTTGTGCTGAGTGCGCATGTGATAGGTGCTGTGCATGGTCCTGTTCACAGAGAAAGACTATGTTCTTTGTTCACAACTACATTTATGTTTCTGAGGAATTCACTCCCTTTTTCCCATTCCCACAGCCCCATCTGCGACTGTCTCACAACCTAGCCTGTCATCACACTCCCAGAGGCTAGGGAGGATTAGGCATAAGAAGAAGAGGACACGGGAGGACATGTTCTCCGAGCTTATAGCCTGCTCCAGAGCACAGGCAGCACAGCAGACCCAGTGGCGGGAGAACTTGTCCCAAATGCACCAAGCCAACATGGATCGGGAGGAGAGGTGGCGTCAGGAAGACCAGCAGGCGACTCAAACCCTGCTTGGACTACTGAGGGAGCAAACGGACACGCTCCGGCGCCTTGTGGATGTTCTGCAGGAACGGAGGCAGGAGGACAGAGCCCCGCTGCAGTCCATCTCTAACCGCCCTCCCCCGCCACCAAGTCCCATACTCCCTTCACCCAAAGTGCACAGAAGGAGAGGCGGCAGAGTCCCTGCTAACTCTCACTGCACCCCTGCAGAGAGCTCGAGCAGCAGAAGGCTCTCAGTCCCCAAAGTTTGACAAGTTCTTTCCTTCCCGCCTGACACAAGCCCCCGTCCAAGTTTCACTTCCCAGTCCCCTGTGTAGTTGTTAATAAAAAATATGTTTCTGTTAACTACTGTTTCCATCATGTTCTTTTGGAGGAGGGGGGGAAAGGGGGTTGGTAATTGGACAGGACAGTCACCTTTGGCAGGGTACATAGTCGGGGGCAGGCACAGCAGCAGGGCACATACATAGTGCAGTGATGCAGTGACTACTTACCCTGGTTAGTCTGGGAGGTTCTTTTCATGTTATGTGGTGGGAGGTGGGTTGCTCTGTGACTTTGTGGCACGGGAGGGCAGTTAGAGATCTGAAGCGGCGGTCCTTAGGCAGGATCACAGAGCCACACAGCAGGGGATCTGTAAGCGTCCCCCCCCGCCACAAAGTCACATAGTACCCCCCATACACACAGTCCCTATCAGGAGGGGTGACAGGCTCCGTTGAAAGAACCATCCCACCGCACCGGAGCCTGTCAGTCCTTCAGTTTAGAAGCTGCATTCGCGCGACTACACTACACCCGCTCCGCACCACAGTCTGCGTCCCAGTTTTAAAAAATTCCCGCGAAAACAGTATTACAGAAAACGGTGTGCTTTAACAAAGTAGAACTATTTTTATTTTGAAACGTGTGTTGGAAGTGGGGTGAAGGCTTCTCTGTACACAAAATTAGAAAGTCACAGGTTACCCTGCTCACTCAGGAACTTTGCTTTCAAAGCCTCCCGGATGCACAGCGCTTCCCGCTGGTCTCTTCTAATCGCCCGGCTGTCTGGCTGTGAGTAATCAGCAGCCAGGCTAATTTCCTCAACCTCCCACCCCGCCATAAAGGTCTCCCCCTTGCTCTCACAGAGATTGTGGAGCACACAGCAAGCTGCTATAACAATGGGGATATTGGTTTCGCTGAGATCACAGCGAGTCATCAAGCTTCTCCATCTCCCCTTGAGACGTCCAAAAGCACACTCCACCACCATTCTGCACTTGCTCAGCCGGTAGTTGAAGAGTTCTTTTTCAGTGTCCAGGGCACCTGTATAGGGCTTCATGAGCCAGGGCATTAGCGGGTAGGCTGGGTCCCCGAGGATGACTATAGGCATCTGCACATCCCCAACAGTTATTTTGTGGTCCGGGAAGTAAATACCTTGCTGCAGCCGTCTAAACAGACCAGAGTTCCTGAAAACACGAGCGTCATGAACCTTGCCCGGCCATCCCACGTAGATGTTGGTAAAACGTCCCCTGTGGTCCACCAGTGCTTGCAGCACCATGGAAAAGTAGCCCTTTCTGTTAATGTACTGGCTGGCCTGGTGGTCCGGTGCCAGGATAGGGATGTGAGTTCCATCTATGGCCCCACCGCAGTTTGGGAATCCCATCGCTGCGAAGCCATCTATGATCGCCTCCACGTTTCCCAGGGTCACTACCTTTGGCAGCAGTACATCAACGATTGCCTTGGCTACTTGCATCACAACAACCCCCACGGTAGATTTGCCCACCCCAAACTGGCTCGCGACTGACCGGTAGCTGTCAGGCGTTGCAAGCTTCCAGAGGGCTATGGCCACTCGCTTATGGACAGTCAGGGCTGGTCGCATCCGGGTGTCATTGCGCTTCAGGGCAGGGGACAGCAACTCACAAAGTTCAAGGAAAGTTCCCTTCCGCATGCGGAAGTTTCGCAGCCACTGTGATTCATCCCAGACCTGCAGCACTATGCGGTCCCACCACTCAGTGCTTGTTTCCCGTGCCCAGAATCGCCGTTCCACGGCATCAACATGACCCATTGCCACCGTGATGTCCTCGGCGCTGGGTCCCCTGCTTTCTGAGAGGTCTGTGCTACTCTCACACTTCAGGCCATCACCGCGTTGACGTAGCCTCCTCGCCTGACTTTTCTGCATCTGCCTCAGGGCAACCTGTATGATAAGCTGCGAGGCGTTGAGAGCGGCCACAACTGCAGCGATGGTTGCAGCGGGCTCCATGCTCACAGTGCTGTGGCGTCCGCGCTGTCAATGACTTGAAAAGTGCGCGAAATGATTTCCCGCCGGCGCTTTCAGGGAGGGAGGGAGGGCGGGAGTGAGTGATGGATGGATGACGACAGTTACCCAAAAGCACCCTCGACACATTTTTTTACCCAGAAGGCATTGGTGGCTCGACCCAGAATTCCAATGGGCAGCGGGGACTGCGGGAACTGTGGGATAGCTGCCCACAGTGCACCGCTTCCAATGTCGACGCTTTCCCCGTTAGTGTGGACTCACAAAGTCGAATTACTGTCCTTAGTGTGGACACACACGTTCGACTTTGCAATATCGATTCCAAATATTCGATTTAAGTAAAATCGAACTACTCTCGTAGTGTAGACAAGGCCTAAGATACAATATAAAGAAGCATTATGCTTCAACCTTCCTGCAGGAATATATGTTTTTAATCTAACTTCTCTTGTATGTGCCATGAACATAGCAAATTGCAGTGCTGTAGCAGGAGGGTATAATACAAGTATAGTTAAGCAGCCTCCCATTTTATCTTACAAGCTCTTGTTGGTTGTTTTTCCCTGATACAATCTTTCTGGCTGTGCCACCAGCAAGTGTGCATCTGTGATGGGTTGGATCCCAGAGAACCCCTTGGGAACTGCCAACTGATGTGCTGAGACTACCTCTGAGCCCGTTTTCCCTGCCAGCTTAGCACTTCAGTGCACTGCCTGGTTTGAGCCAGACACGCTTGTCTGCTGCAAACCCAGACCCAGGTCTGAACCATGTCCCTCAAAAGCTGCAGGCTTAACTGAAAACAGCTTAAGAAGTGTTCCTGTCTCCAACACACAGATGCCCAGTTTCCAATGGGGTCCAAACCCCAAATAAATCCGTTTTACCCTGTATAAAGCTTATACAGGATAAACTCAAATTGTTTACCCCCTATAACACTGATAGAGAAAGATGTACAGCTGTTTGCCTCCCCAGGTATTAATACATACTCTGGGTTAATTAATAAGTAAAAAGTGATTTTATTAAATACAGAAAGTAGGATTTAAGTGGTTCCAAGTAATAGCAGACAGAACAAAGTGAATTACCAAACAAAATAAAATAAAACATGCATGTCTAAACCTAATACAGTAAGAAAACCGAATACAGATACAACCTCACCCTCAGATGTTTAAATAAGCTTCTATCACAGACTGGATGCCTTCCTAGTCTGGGCACAATCCTTTCCCCTGGCTCAGCCCTTGTTCCAGCTCAGGTGGTAGCTAGGGGATTTCTCATGATGGCAGCCCCCTTTGTTCTGTTTCACCCCCTTATATAGCTTTGCAGAAGGCAGGAATCCTTTGTCCCTCTCTAGGTTCCTACTCCTCCTTCTAAATGGAAAAGCACCATGTTAAAGATGGATAGCAATTCAGGTGACATGATCACATGTCATTGTAAGTGCTGTTCTACACTGGGGGGGGATCGATCCAAGATACGCAATTTCAGCTACGCGAATAGCGTAGCTGAAGTCGAAGTATCTTGGATCGAATTACCTGGGGTCCAGACGGCGCGGGATCAATGGCCGCGGCTCCCCCATCGACTGCGCTACCGCCGCTCGCTCTGGTGGAGTTCCAGAGTCGATGGTGAGCGCATTCGGGGATCGATATATCGCGTCTTAACGAGACGCGATATATCGATCCCGGATAAATCAATTGCTACCCGCCGATACGGCGGGTAATGAAGACATACCCTAAGACTCCAAGCCTCCATTCCTCCCAGCCTGACTCACAGGAAGGCCTGCAAGCAAACAGAGCCATCCACAGTCAATGGTCCTGGTTGATGGGAGCCATCAAGATTCCAAACCACCATTATTGGCCCACACTTGGTATAATTACAATAGGCCCCCAGAGTTATATTTCATATTTCTAGTTTCAGATACAAGAATGATACATACATACATACAAATAGGATGACCACACTCAGTAGATCATAAGTTTTGTAATGATACCTTACAAGAGACCTTTTGCATGAAGCAAATTCCAGTTACATTGTATTCACACTCATTAGCATATTTTCATAAAAGCATATAGAGTGCAACGTCACAGCACCAACTCAAGCTCTTATGATGACTTCATGACATGTAATTTTCACCGTTGTTTACATTATTTCTGAAACTGGACCATATTTTGTTTTGATGCTATGGACTTACAGAAAAGGAGCTAAATAAAAACAGACTGAGTTACTGAAGTCAGTGGGAGCAGGAAATGCTCAGCATCCTGGAAAATCAGGTTGATTGTTTAGGTGCCCCAGTGATATTGGTGCTTGATGTCAGGCACTCAGGTTTGGAATGTTAGCCAAAATAAATACATTTCCCCCCATTAAATTGCTCATAGGAGTCCCTCACACCTAAGGAGAGAGCACCAGGTATAATGATGAAAGTGAATGGTCTCTATACAGTTTTGCTTCAAAAGAAAAGAGGTCCACAAAACATTAAAAATAACATAAAATAGCAAATTATTTGACATCAACTTAATTCTATGGCAGTCTATGAAAAATAGAAGCAATGTATCTCAATGGTAGGGGTGATGGTGGAGTTAGATTTTCCTACCACTTAATGATAAAAATATTTCTGGGTATATGTGAAAAATTCTTGAAGAATTAAATGTCAGTGCTCAAATACACACCTGCTATAACATTTTTAAAGGAGTATTCACAAAATGTATTATATGTTAAGGGTGGGAGGGAGAGTTAAGCAGAATAAAATATAATCTTAGATTAGATGGCTTCTTGGTATTGTATCTGATACAAGAAGAGAAGTTGGTCTATTGATAAGAATATTCAGAGGTACAATAGTAAATACTGAAGTAGTTTGTGTGTGTGTGTGTGTGGGGGGGGATATAAACCCTAATGCTTCAGAACGTTTGCAAACTTCAAACTATTGGGGATTAGGAGGAAACTCCAAGAGTAGGCTAGCTAATAATCACCTGCTGTTGATTTTCTTGAATCACTCTAAATCAGATGATGCTAGCCACTGTCAGAGATAGGATACGGGGCTAGATGAACTCTCATACAGTGTGGTCATTTCTGTGTTCTGTTAAATCATCCAGTTCTCCCTCTGTTATCAATATTCTTTTTTTCAGCCATTGCTGAGCAGCACCTAAGGGAAACCAGGAATAAATCGTGGGGGGGGGCAGGTTTACAAATATAACTAGCTCAGAAAGGAAATTATGATGCAGAAGTTTGAAATTCATTCACATTTGTGTGTGGGTGGGCGTCTTAAATAAAATTACTTACACAAACCCATTTTAAAAGGATGCCAGCTGACTGGTAACCTAATCTTTGTGGTAAAATGACAGGCTTTAAAAACCTTGCCTAAGACCACTGGGACATGAGAATGTGTCAGAAACCAGTGCAGCTTGCACTGTGATTTGAACTACAATGTTAATTAATTTTTTTTTTGCCTTGAAAAAGATACTTGAGATAGTTAAACACATTGTATTTGATAACTCTGAAGTGCTGCTACACATCTCTGTGCCCACATAAATGCGGAGAGGGGCTAGGTGGGTGGGTGTCCACATTAAGTTGGACTTAGACAGTGAAAGAGAAATAAAAATGTAGCTTGTCCCTTTGCATGTTGGAGAGGTGGAAAATACTTGGCATAATTAAACCTGTAGCTCAGAATGCAAATGAAACCACTGGTCATTGCAGATTCCAAAGACAATGTCAAGGCAATCTGCCTACTCTAACACTGGTCACAAATCTCTAAGATCCTTGTAGCTCAAATGCTGCTAATAACTAGCTTGAGTACTTTCAGAAGTACTTTGCCACTCCATGATTCAAAGTGAGCTCCATTACCAAATTCGCTTTTTTCCTCCATAGCCTTTTTTCTCTTTTCTAGATACATTAGACAACTTTTCATAGTTTCAAGGGCATTTCAGGCAGAAAGTGCATAATAAAATTAATTGCAGAACCCTCTAGGTACCTGTCAAAGTCCTGAAGAGAGCAGCTTATGAAATTGGCATTGTGTAGTCAAACAAAGCTTTGCAAGCAGCAGGAGCCTTGGCTATACCACAGCTTCCAGTTAAAGAGGGCAATCTGCTATTAATGGAATGTCTGTCCACAGTTCTACATGAGCCACTGGTCACGTAGGCATTACTATGTATGATGATGTCCGCTGCTAATCTTAGTTAAATGTCTTTCATAGGGCCAGATGAAATAAAAACTCAATTGGGCTTTGAAACCACAAGTCAGCAGGAGCCTTGAAGAAAACCATGGAGGGTTTTTTTTTTTTTTTTTTTTTAGCTTTTGTTTTCCCCCATAGATTCCAAAGCTGGAAGGGACCACTGTGATCATTTAGTCTGACTTCCTATATAACCCAGGCCTTAGAACTTCCCCCAAATAACACATCTTTTAGAAAAAAATCGAATCTTGATTGTAAAAATTGTCAGTGACTGAGAATCCAGCATGACCCTTAGTAAATTGTTCCAGTGGTTAATTACTCTCACTGTTAAAATTTTACACTTATTTCCAGTTTGAATTTGTCTAGCTTCAACTCCAGCCATTGGATCATGTGATACTTTTCTCTACTAGACTGAAGAGCCCATTATTAAATATGTATTCCTTGTATAGGTATTTATAAACTGGATCAAGTCATCGCTTAACCTTTTCTTCGCTAATCTAAAGAAGCAATGTGTAAGTTTAGCTAGCTAAAACTTGTATTTTAATTTTTATACATATATTTTATGTATATAGAAAGAGGAAGAAGGTATAGTTATGAGATGTTAACTATCCTCCAGATGATATTTTTCTTTAGATGTAACCATCCAGTTAATTACTGCTATTTCTAGGGTTTGTTGCAGAGTCCATTTTGAGTGAATTGACCCAAACTGGCCTAACTCTGTGAGAGCCAAGTTAAACAGATGTTAAATGCTTTAGGAGATCCTACCATTAAAGTTCAATTTAACCAGCCACTCTTCAAATGTGACAATATTCATGATGCCCAAATCTGAAGAAACTGATGAAATAAACTTTCAGTGAGGGCTTGTAAATTGTTTTTAGAATAATTTCTATCACTCTCCAGTAGGGATTAACCTATACAATCTGTAGGTTCCCCACAAAGGGCAGACACAACTAGTACCACTTAGTGTAGTATTTAACTTCTGCTCAGTCCTGCACTATCTCTGGAGGGCTCATGCACTCTGGGAATTCAACAGGAGCATGACTTCTATGGGAGCTGCCAGGGGAATCAGTCACCACCATGTGATCAGTGGAATTTGACTGTGGACTCCTTGAGGCTCAGCAGGATTTAGTATGCTCTACCTCTTTCTGGACCAGGAGGCTTCAAAATCTTCTGTATATATGAGAAATAAATAGAAAATTAATCAAATGTGACCTTGCACATTTTTCTGAAACCATTCACCCTTTTCCATGCAGTTGCCCCATATTTTGAACACTATGTGAGATCATTAGAAACTATATTTCTAATAATATATCTGCATCTGTCTGGGAGAGTGGAACCAGTATAAGGAGGCCTCTTGCCTTAATTGTGCATGAGATTTCTGAAATCTTCAGTGACATGCCTACCAAATAACTTTAGTGATGGCAAATCTATGAGTAGGGAATTGCATTTAGTTGGCACTAAACTTCTACTTTGTGTCAGGTAATTTATTTTGAAACACTGTATCTATTCATAGGTGTTTACTAGTGATCCGTTCTGTTGTTGGTGGAACAATTTACTCTGACCGCTTTCAAAATTTTGAGTTTGTGGACAACTCCTATTTATTCTAAGCTTATTTTAGTTGTTAATAGAGCCCCATATGCCAATACAATTGAGGCTACCAATTGAACCACGTACAATGTTTACACCCTACTTTTTAGTCAGAAAAAAATCCTAAACCAAACATCTGTTGAAGTTTGTCAGAGGAATAGAAAACTGATTCATATCAGAGTATTTTTGTATTTTGAAGTGCCTCTGTGGAACTACAGATTTATTGTCAAGGAAGCCGATTTATGGGGTTTCCTCTTCAGAGTTTCAAATTGATTGCCTCAAACTTTTTCTTTTATAAAGTTGAAAACTATTCAATTTGGCCTTTAAAAACTAGATAATGTTACTATACTGTTCCCTATACTTAAGGAATTCTGCAAATGCTGCAGTACACTATTTAGCCTTTAAAGGCAATTTGAAAAGTTCTGAAGGGTACCTGCTATACAGGATTTATCTATGTAAATGAAAAGGATTTCAGCTAATGATACTAGCAAAAGTAAGCATTCAGGACAGGTCTATGCTACAGCCTGGTCAATATAACTTGAGTCGCAGGATGGGCGGCTTTTCCCCCCCCCTGAGCGACGTAAGTTAGCGTTGTCTGCACCAGCGCTGTATTGGCAGGAGATGCTTTCCTGCCAGCGTAGCTTCCACTTCTCACTGAGGTGGAGTAACTATGCCGATGGGAGAACGCTCTCCTGTTGGCATAGCACGTCTTCACCAGGCAAGTTACAGTGGCTCAGTTGCATAGGTGTAGCTGTGCCGATGTAGCACTGTAGTGTGGAATTCCCCTCAGTCCATTACAGTGACTCTCAAATCATTATTGGTGCCATCCAGTCACATCTCTCCGGTTCCACCCAAGCTACTTTCTTAAACAATTATTCTTAATATCATTAGGAAATACGTGACACAGTGCAAGACTTGAGATGACAATGCAAAACCCCGAGCTTTCCTAAGTGCATTAGCGTTCTAGATTCAGAATTCTTCAAAGTTCCAGGGTGTCATGTTTTGGCATGTTGGTTTGGGCCTGTTTATAATTTCCATGTAACTTGGTTGTGAGATGTTGGAAGTGTTTGGGAGAGATGTTGTTTGAATTCAAGGAGAAGCTATTTTTATAGTAACAAGAATTCTTAAAAATTCTAGAAAACGTTGAAGATGAGTGAGGTTTTGTAGTTTTTAGCTAGGAAAGCTAATTTAAAAATCTGGAGCTGAAGGATTGCTTCAGCAATGCCACAGGAGAGAGAAACATGGAGATGGATGTTGGAAGAGTTGACCTAGGGCTGCAACCCCCCTATGGCCATTCCAGTCAGGGCCAGATTAACTCTCTTGTGGGCTTTTAGATTTTGTGGGGTCCCTGTAAACAAGTATTTTTCCTAATTTAAAACAAAATGATCACATTTATGGCACCAAGGCTATTAATGCTATACTAAACTTGCCTTTTAATTAACACAAAGCCATTATATAGTTACATTTCAGTCTTAAAACAGGTAGAATATTGTTAAGTTAATTCAATATAGCCTACTTCTTACCTTAGAACAGCTGTTATATTAGTTTCTTTCTGGGAGGGAGTTTAGGTGCAGGAGGGGATTCTGACTTGGAGCAGAGGGTTGGCGTGCAGGAGCGGGTATGAGGTGCGGGCTCCGTCCGGGAGGCGCTTAGCACAGGCGGCTCCCGGCGGCAGCACAGCAGGGCTTAGGCTGCCTGCTTGCCATAGCCCCACGCCGCTCCCGAAAGTGGCCGGCTGCTGACACGTCTCTGTGCGCCCCTGGGGACAGCAGGTCTCCGTGCACTGCTGATGCCCACAAGCGCCACTCCCGCAGCTCCCATTGGTGAGGACCAGGAGCCACCTGTGGTAAGCACCTCCCAGCTGGAGCCTGCAAAAATATTCAAATAGAGGGGACAGATCAGAAAAAGTTTAGATAACTACTACTTTGGAAACTCAAAGTATATAATGTTATACTCTTCCATTTGTTCAACGCATGGCATTTAAAATATATATTTACAGATTTGAAAATTTGCTTCCATTGGTAAGAGAATGAGTAATAAGTTATTCTTCTAGGCAAATATTTTCTTTGTTTTGTATAAGTAACCTTGCTATTTGGACCACTGATATAAATTATGGAGATTTCCTACTTGGAGAAATCACCATATCATGCTAAATAAACTTTGCAGTTGATGAGTCATGTCCTTTTTATCACAGAATTCAGTCATTGCCCCTAATTTAGAAGATGGAGCTAGCCTAATAATATTGCTGCACAAATTATTTCTTACATGACGTACATGGATTTTAATTAGTTTATTATTCTTTCAATTACAGTAGCACATTGAGGCCCCCAACAATATCAGCGATCCGTTGAGCCTTGCATTGTACAAATGCATAGTAAGAAACTGTCCCTCCCTGTTCACAACACCAGCCTCTCTGGAAGTGGGAACAGGCACAGAGAAATGAATTGTCAAAACCATACAGCAGATCTAGGCGTTACAGCATTCTGGAAAACAAGAATTCCACTTCATAAATAAGTTCGAGGTTCGGGCATTTGGTTTTGTTCCTCACTGGGACAAAACTGAGGCCTTGAAATTTGAGAGAGATACTCACTCTGAAATTGCCAATAGTCCAGTAGTTAGGGCACTTGTCAGTGGTGCAAGTAGAAATCATTACTTGCAGGTACGCTGCACTCAGGTGAGGGACACAAAGGTGGGGCACGTGACCTTCCCTCGTGACATCTTCCCCCCCCCATGTGACTCCTCCCCATCCAGCCTGGGGCCCCGTCCCCTGTCCATGATCCACATCTATCCCATGTTACATGGGTGGGGGCTCTGTTCTCCTCCCGCTGCACCAGATACTTCTGCTGTACAGACCCCAGACAGGAGGTTTCAGGAAACGCAGCTGCGTGGAAGGGCTGGGGGCCGGTCTGAGGGCGGTACAGCTGTGCCGGAGGAGCTGCCGCCATGGGGCTGCCCGGCAGCCCCACATTCTGCTCCCTTCACCACTTTGGTTCCCAGGAGAGCCTAATCCACAAGGCTATCCCAGGAACCACAGCGGCGAAAGGAGAAGAACGTGCAGCTCCTCCAGCATGGTTTCTGTCCTGCCCCCAAACACACACCCCTGCCCCGCCCAGCACTGTCTTCTGGCGAGACAACTGCATAGACCCCCAGGCAGGAGAACTCCGGGGACAGCTGTGTGGAAGGGCTGGAAGCAAGACTGGGAATGGGCGCCTCCTGTGTCTTCATACCGGCTCTAAATATCTTATTGGTACAGCGTACCGTACCATACTTTCACCACTGGCACTCGCCTACACTGTGGGAGACCCTGATTCAAGTCCATGTTCTGAATCCGAAATGTGAACCTAGGTCACTCGCATGCCAGGCGAGTGTCCTTACCACAAGCCTATTGCATATCCTGGGAGCGGATGACTCTTGCTCTGATCAGATATTTAAAAAAAAAAAAAAAAAATCCCACCCAGCTCTATGGGCATCAAGTTTGCACTTTATCACACTGTGTGTCTACTCCTTTTTTCCTCTCAACATACAAGTTTATAGCTTGTGAAATGGAGTTTTAAACAGATATCCTAATGTGTCTACAGAGACTTTAAATTTTTTTCTGTTTATGAAGGATAAAATTTAGAGCGCTGATACAATGCAGCGGCAAGATCAAATTCACCGTAACCTCCAGACCACCTAGAAAATTGAGAACATTCAATTTTAAATGAAAAGCCTAGTTATGGAGATGAATCTCTTCACTGTGCCATAGATATATTATTATTACTGCTTCAATTCATTTCCAGGTGAATCCTCCTTCACACAAACACTGATGGAATTGAAACGATTTTAGATTAGATGTACAAATAGTACTTTGTAAAATTTCAATCTTATTTTAAGTAAATTGAACATGTTTTTATTATTGGTTACTGATTCTATCTATTTACATTGTATAGAGTTTAGGGTGCCTGTAATCATCAACTGTGTATGTCTTCATCTAAGCCAAAAATATCTGAAAATTATGAAATACCATAATCAACTTGGGTTTTTTTCCCCCCAAGTTTCTTGCCTCACCATTGAAAAAGAGCTCTAAATTCTTAATAAAGAACATGTTATGATTTTTTCCCATCTCCTTAATGAAGTATAACACTCAGGAGAATTATGAAAGGTGTGCAAATCTATTTCTTAATCCCCTGAGAATAAAGCTTTTGTGGCTAGTAATTTATGAGACTAGACAAAAGAGACTGTAGCTTGCTGTGCAGAAGTATAAAACTGCTTGCACAAGCAACGAAACAAGTCGCTAAATAGAAGCAAGACAATGTGAGCTGTCTGCTGGAACACATACAAACTACAAATTAACAGATGTCGACTTATTATTATATTGGTGTGTCTAATTTTTATAAATGCTGTTTTCAATTGTCTGTTGCTGTCATTGTCTTTGAAACTGTATGTTGCATGTGCAGCAGTATTTTTTTCAAAATCGTTGAAAAAAATGACATACAATGTGTGTCTGTAGGCGAAATGACAATATTCTTAAATCTGAACCAGTTGCAAACTAATTTAAGATTGGAAAAAAAAAAGAAATCATAGGTTCTGGGTAGTATTAAAACATCAATTTTTGCTCCCTGTCAGAGACAGATTTCTATTTTATTTAGTACTGCGTGCATGAAAAATATTCAATATTGTACATATATTGCAAGGTATTGGAGAGGAGGGTAGGGTGCTGGATTGGGAACTGAGAGGACTGGGTTCAATTTCTGACTCTGCTACAGACTTCTGATCAATTAATCTCACTGTGCCTTGGTTTCCCATCCATAAGAGTCCTTTCTCCTGTCCTTCGCTTACCGAGTGTATTTGTGCAACTCTCTATTACGATGTTTATGTACAGTACCTAGCACAATGGGGCCCTTATGTCAAATTAGACCTTTAAATGCTGCTGTAATATAAATAATAGTCTTTAGTCCAAAAGATAACAATAAAAAACTCAGCTCCATATTTTTTATCAGTGTTAATGAAGAGTAGACCTCTAGCCAATGGAGTTTAACCATTGTGAAATAGGTGTGATATAAGAATGGGGCCAATAATTTACCTATTATAATTGTCATTCAATCACTGATACACATGGCCAAACCTTAAAATGATGGACCAACACCCCCATGGCATTTTTATCCTCAGTGCATTGTTTTCAATGTGTGTCTGTGTACCATTGTCCTCTGCTACGGTGTGACTGCTATTCTCGAATAGCTGCCCTGGAAAAAAAAATGGTAACCACTAGACTATTAGGATCAAGTGGTAGAGACCTGTGTCTTGTCAGTGGAAGGTCCAGGGTTCTAGAGCGATAAAGCTGAAGAAAACTTCTGTTGGCTCCATTGCAAATGTAGTGACACATTTGGATGGCTTGCCTGTGGGGATTAGACTCTAGATCTGAAAGCACAATACTTGTGTGACTAAGCTAGATGACAAGGTCCATTAACTCCAAGGTGTATAGATCTAATCACAATGGAGGGGTGGAGGACCATAGAGTCACACTGTTAGCCTGAATTACTTAAACGCATCAGTTGTCAATCATACTACATAGGCTATTCTCTGTAGATACTGATCCTGTGACCATCGCTGTAATATCGGAGCACTGCTCTAATATGAATGCTCTCTGGCATTGGCAAAAAGTCCAGTTAGCTCTACGGCCCCCAGTTAGCTCTTTTGACTTTTCAGTCAGAATCCACTTAAGTATTTATACAATAAGATTCCAGGATTGTCACTGTGTCACTTTGGAGCCTGGAATGTTTGTTGTCAGTGTGAAGCAATGGAAACAGCTACAAGCTTGTCTGAGAGCTCTTTTAGTTCAGAATATCCCCAGATATAATCATCACTGGGATTCACAGTCTGTTACTGTCCAATATAAGTTCTCAACCATTTTGACTTTGAATTACAGTTGTGTGATATTATCCATATTAATGAATGGCAAGACATTGCAGTGGGCTAACATCTTTAAATGGTGATGAAAATGATGAAGCGCTTGACATGCCATACTTCATAGGTGCTAACACAGAAAGGGATCTCCAGGGTAAACTTCTGGACAATTCTTTATGTGTGAACAGGTCACTTAGTGTACTGCCTGTGTACATCCTTATGTTGATTTTAAAAAATCATATGTATAGGAGCTTTGATAATTAAGTTGACCTACAAAGAGAATTTGGTAAAATATAAGTTTTCTGCTTAAATACATTTATTACTGTTCTCATATAATTTTTAAAACGCTATAAAAAGACACATCCATTGTTCTTCTTACTTCACTAAATAATTTTGATCTGGAAGAAACTCATTAATTATTGACAAAGACAACCAAATCTTCAAAAAAAAATACATTTAGAGTTGCAGGCAGTCTTGATGAGGAGCATGGTAAATAAATAAAAACTGGTAAATACACGTACAAATGACTATCTGTTGTTTGTATTATCATAACGCCAAAGAACTCTAATCATAGACCAGACCCCCAACATGTTCCCACTAAACATTTTGATTTAATCAAAGCAGCATTTTCTGATAGAAAACGGTTTCATCTGAGAATTTTCAGTGAGCTCTAATAATTGGCACATTGGGATAGAGAGGCTAAACTAATGTTAGATGGGCTCTCAGACAATGTAAAATTGTGCATCCATTTTAAATATTACCCTATTTAGGAAGAACTATGTACCAGCTACATAATAATGCTGCATTTGGAAGCAATTTTCCCTACGTAGTAACTTGGGCTAAATCTTTGATCTTGTGACTATTCAATAAATAACATTTAGTATCCAGTTCTCTCTCTTTCAATACAGAAATATCCATCCATTTGAACTTCTTGTTAAAAGAAAGAGGGCAGAAAGTGGCACTGACTTATTGCATGCATCAGACTTGCAGAGTGTATTGATACAGAAGGTGGCAGCACTCGATTATTGCTTAGAGTATGGTCAGTGATGTTAGAACACAAGGTGATGAGGAGAACCATCTGTATTATCCTCTATCCTCTCGAGGCAGACACCCAAGAGACAATATATGCTTTGCACTGACACTCTTAGCTAGGTCATTTCTCACCTCAGACTTGTTAAGTATGTGAGTAATCATTTTGAAAAGCAATGAAGATTAGATGCTGCATCCTTTGGTGGAAACTATTAAAATTCAGAAGATGAGAACTTTTAAGTGTAATGCTGTAATCTGAATATTGCATGACCTATGAGCTATCCTCTTGGATCTCTGATGAAAGCTTTACAATTGCTACTAGACCTCATGAAGATCAGCTGCAATTATAACAGTATTTATTTCTATTCCAGAAAAATTGTTTTTTCACACTGTGATATTTCCACAAAACTGGGCAGTCTCCCCTCACCCTTGAAAACTCAGTGTTGTTGACAGGTCTGTCCCTAGAAATCAGTGAAGGCTTGATTTCACTGTTTCCATCTAATATTAGATGCATCTCAAAACCCAGCCACAAAAGTATTGTGGGCTCTCACTTCTTGCATCTGGTATGGTAGTTATTGGGGTGCATTTTTCTTTGTTTTTTTGGTTTGTTTTTGTTTTGTCTTATTTTTAGAAAGGCAGGATGATTGGAAGGTCATGTAGTTAAAGCAATGGATTGGGATTCCTCATATCTGAGTTCATTCCCATCTCTGCCACATCCTTTCTATGTGACATGAGACAAGTCACTTCATCTCTCCTTACCTCATTTCCTTATCTTTTACAAATTGGGAGAACTTCCGGCAGCCCCCTAATTGGCACATGCTGGTATATAAACTAGGAAGCCATCATGGGGAGCTGTCACAGTTTGCTTCTGCTTCAGACCTTGCCTTGCTGTGGACCCTGGACACCAGCTTTGGAACCTGGTTGGTCCCCAAATCTGCTAGTTGCTCATTGCCTGTAACTTGGTGCCTGACCCTGACTACCTGGTATCCTGACCAGGTTCGACTGTGACTCTGCTACTGATCTCCAGACCATAACTTGGTAACTGACTGGTGCAGAAAGGCTGCCCACAGCCAGGTCCTCACAACAATGGTAACAACTCTCAAAAGGGGCAATGTAAAAAGGCACCTGTATCAACAAATACGTTTGTGGGTTTACTGAAAGTATTGTATTTGATAATATGTGATGGCTCGGGGGTAATGTTGTACAACACTTCACTCCTGATAGCACGGCAGGGCTCATACAGCTAAAAGAATTAATTGGATTCTGTTCCTGTTTGTCCACTGTGAATGCAAATGTTAAGTAAGTTTCAGCTGCAGGCAAAGCTCTGCCCTTATTTAGGTCTTTGCAACCCCTCTGGATGCAATGGGGACTATACAGGCAAAACTGAAGTATAACACATAGGAAGGTAAAATCTGGCTGTTCTGAAAAGCCTGCAATCTAAAAAGACAAGTGATGTTCAAAAGTTGATCCCCATATGGATCTAGTCACAATGCATACTTGTCTTGGCCAAATGTGTGTCTGAAATTCTGAATTCCTAAGTTGCTATATTCAGGGCATAGAAAACTTGTATACCAATGTTTTCCATTTTCTAGATTTCCTTCTTCCCTCTAGTCTTTTCTATATTTATTTTCCATTCACTATAAGTGTCACTTAATTTTATTTCCTTGCAATATGGGCAAACTTTTATTACTGTAGATCTAGTTCAATCTTGTGGCAATCCTTCAGCTTTGAAGTTTTTTTCTGCACCCCTTTTTATTTGTGATACAATGCCTGCGATATTCCATACTCACCTGCTCAATCATCTTTGGTGCTGCTGCTGATGTGTCTGCTTCATGTATCTTGGCATGCAGTAGACAAGCATGAACAAACCTTCCTTTCCTTTAAGGAAGGATCCCTCGCTCTTCATATATTTTGATTTTCGAAAGAAACTTGATCATTCGTTCAATATTTTCATTGCATCATCTTCCAGGTCTGGAATAACTGTTTACTTGGCACCTGCAGAAATACTGCTTGGCAGCTTCTGCTTTATTTCCTTCCCTTGTCATCTTTTGAGATAGTGCAGTTACTCAAAAAGAAAAGACTAAATTGACAGAAAATGTGGAACAACCCAACTGCATCAAAATGCATCTCTGGAGATGTTAGTATCTTTGAAGACAGGAAGATGAAAGGCAAAATGCTAACTCTCTTCTAACTTTCAGGTTCCTCTTATTTAGGTCTGTTATCAAGAGCCTACACAGCATCTTAGTTTATACACTCCATTTGTTCTCATTGAATATGCAGACTGAAAGCGTATCATATCTTAAGCATTCAGCAACAGTGAAATCACTGCATCTTACACGAAATCACTGTGTCTTACAAGAAGATGTCTATTAACAATGTGTTAAACAGAAATCCGGGAGAAGAAAGATATCTGGATTATGAAAATCTATTACTCTTTCCGTGTTATTAGATCAGTAACACTCAAAAGCAAAGAGTCCTCTTTAACACTAGACCAAGTACTAGTACACAATCAATTCATCGTCTGGCCTGCTAGCTATAATTAATTGTGTTGTCTTCATTAAAATGAATGTGCCATTTGCATCTTATGCTCTTAGATTGACAGTGTAGCCATCCAGATTAGTAATGGGGCATGAGCAGCTCCTGTCAATAAAAACCCTCCTGGAAATAACATCATAGAGACAAAACTATCAAATAAGACCAATCTAATTATGATAAATGAAACTGTTGGCTAACTGCATGTTTTATGCACCATTGTGGCCTGACCTTTTTTGGAGTATAGAAAGAGTGAAAATAGTATGATTTGAGATGAGCTAGGATAAAATCCTTGGGACTCTGAGGGAGCTCACACCCTTGCTCCAAATTCTGTGGCTAGCCTCGCCATTTTCTTTAAAATGGTCCTCAACCAAAACATTATGGACATACAGAGCTAAACATCCTAGAAGTCAATGGCAAAAATCTTCTATTTAAAATCTATGGAGAACAGGACTGGCCCACCGATGTATAACCTGTATGCTTTTTTGAAGGAGGCCTTTGCTGTGTAGACAGGCACACAACATGGTCATTCAAGGTATTGACATTTCTGGCTTGTTCTCTCTTTCTCTACTGTCTTTATCTTCTCTTTAGGAGATTGATTTGGGGAGGGGGAGAGAGAAGGAAACCTAGCTGTCCATATATTTTATTAGAAAGGAGAAACAATTCTGTATTCTATGCAGCAGAGAACATATTGGATCAATGGCTCTCAAAAGACTGCCCATGGAGCATTGGTCTACATTTAAAAACAAAAACAGCAGCAGCTGGGGAAACATTGCACTGAATAGCTCCTGTAGCTTCAGCCTCCAAACACTAGGGAGCCTGAGAGGGCCCTCACAAGCCTATGGGTGTATTTTCTCCCCCTATACATCAACACCAGGTTTTGCTTTACTCTCCTTCCCTACTATAGCTGAAAAAAATTGGAAATATGAATAATTTCCTTTTAGTTCACACGTTAGTTTGCCCAGTTTTGAAATATGGAAAATTAATATTCTTCTCACTTAAGCTGTTCTTATTTTAACATGAAATTCTGAGTTTTCAGAAGTGCAAGCCTCTAACCCAATTTACTCGGCCTTATAATAATTTCCCCTCTGAATTATCTGTATTTGCATAAAATGTTGGAATATTTTATAATTTATTTTTTTTCACATTTAAACCTTTATTCGAGGAAATGGCAATACTTTTTTGAAGCCTTTGTGTCGGTTATATGAAGACATTTGAGATCATGTTAGACTGTCCCAGCTTTTCAATGACCTAAATGAGGTAGAATCTTCCATTCTCCATTTACTGTATGGTGCAAATTGCATCAATGATTGAGATAGATTGGGAGCATGCCTTTACAATTGGGACTCTGGGGACTGAAATTACTGCAGCTAAAGTAATTGGGCAAGGTGTTTTATTTTATCTTCACCAGTATGAAAAGTTCTTAAAATGATGAAAACCTGTATTGTATTATGTGCCGCAAAGACAGATTACATTAAGTAGTGACCAAAGATTAGAAATGTCTGACACCTCTGAATGTGGGAGGAGTAGTTGCTTTTGCTCATCTGTAATACCCGCAGGAAAAGAATGCAGAGAATACACTTCAGGATGAATGTCTTTTAGTAGAACTATCAATATTACTCTTGGGCAGACTAAGACATGGTTAATACAGCCAATAGCTATGGTTAGTTTTCTTCAAAATGGCATGACTAAATTAATGATAATATTAAAATATATACAGTTTGTGTATTCATGACATATACATATATATGCCTTCCAAAACTCAATTCAAGTGGCATGTAACATACATCATTTCATAGTGTCTTCATTATAATGTAGTATTAGAACTGGTTCAAAATGTTGTTTTCCTCTACAGAAATTTTCAATGAAAAGAAAAAAAAGAAAAAAAATTCTTGTTTTCTTCAACATTTTCAACAGAAAATGTTGATTCTTCACTGAAAGATCAAGAGCTTTCAGCTGTAAAAGGGGGGGAGGGAGAGAACAAAACCTTTTTCTGGTATTTTGTTTTCCAGCCAAAAGTAAAAAAACAAACAAAAAACCCACCTTTCCATAGCTGCTTTTTTTGTTTGTTTGTTTGTTTGTTTTTTGCTTTAAACCCATTTTCCATCCGGAAGGAGTTTTGATAGAAAATTGTTCTGTCCAGCTTGTCTGAAAGGGCTGTATTTTCAAAATTCACTAGTGATTTCTGGGTGTTCCTTTTTACTGTGCCCCTTTTGAAACACTACTTAGCAAGATGATTTTCAGAAGGGTGGTGCTCTGCACTTTCTGAAATGAAAATCAGCCCCCTTCAAAGTGTCTCAAGTTGGGCATTCAAAATCACTAGTCACTTTTGAAAATGTGTCAAAGTACTTTTGCCTAAGAAGAAACTTTCTGCTTTGTGATTAGGTTGCGTCCTCCTGCCTGATTGTTCAGAGTGAGGTTGTCATCGAGTGTTTCTTGCATCACTGGTGGAATCTACTTTTCTCCTTATGACTTTTAAGGAGAAAGTTCTACTTAGACACATGTTGCCTATTAACTGGCAATGGTGGAAAAGAATGTGAAGAGAACAGCAATATGAGGATTTGGCATGAGATTATAAACTTTCCAGGTTTTCCTACACTTTGCCTTCTCTTAGAGTCAGAGATGTTAAGGCCAGAAGGAACTGTTGTGATATCTACCCTGACTTCCTGCATAGCAAAGGCCTTACTACATGCATCTAATTCAAACTCTGCTTCCGCCATGCATCCCTGTTCTAACTTCCCTTCTTTCCCTTCCATTCTCTCTACTCCTAATACTATCTATTCCTAGTGATGCTTTTGTCCTTTCATTCCTTCACATCTTCAGTTATTTCCCCTTTCACCTACCATAGTTTCCCCATTCTCACCTACCAAACAATAGCTCCTTTTTCAGATCCATCCTTTCTAAAACCTACTTCTTCTGGAAATCCCTTCTATCTTCAGGGGCTGGACCGGGGAAGTGGTTGTGGTGGTCTGTCATATTGCACACACAACCCAGAGTTCACCCATTCATGATACCTGATTAGGGTTACCATTCGTCCGGATTTACCCGGACATGTCCTCCTTTTTGTGCTAAAAATAGCGTCCGGGGGGAATTTGTAAAGCACTCAAAATGTCCGGGATTTCCCCCCTCCCCCGGCAGAGCAGAGCGAGCGGCTGGGAGGGCTGCAGGGAAGTCACGGGCTGGACTCCGGAGCAGCTGTAGAGGAGCTCCTCTCCCCCCTGCATTCTGAGCCGGCAGCTCTTCCCCAGCAGCGCCCGCTCCAGCAGCACTGTGCAGGGCCAGGGACCGGGTTGTGTGTTGCGCTGGGGAGCGCAGCCACGTGTCCGGCTTGCACAGAGCCCAACACCATGTTCTGAGCAGCAGGGTAAGGGGGCCAGGGGGCAGGAGAAGGGGCAGGGAGATTCTGGAGGGGGCAGTCAAGAAACGGGGGGGGATCGGGAGTTCAGGGGGGGGGGCGTTTGGGGGGGGGGGGGGGAAGGGTTTGGGGGGGCGGGGGACGGGGAGGGGTAGGGTCGGGGGGGGCGGTGGGGGGGGGACTTATTGCTTAAATCTGTTATCAGACATCATTGCTTTGGTTATTCTCAGATGTTATTTTTAAGGCTATTTCCGTAAATCCTTAGGCCCTTGTGTGAGTGGCCTGCTTTATAGTTGCACAGAGCACCCTGTTGCAGTTAACAAGGCCTAGAAATCACAACTTTTAATGCGTTTACAATAAAATATTAGATTCTAAAGCAAAAGATATCCAGATATACCAAAATCATATCAGCTGATTGGTAATCCTCAATTGATATCATTCAACCCCTGTGTGACTTCTACTCATCAGTAAACCCCACATCCCTCTTCTCTCTGTTATTCAGCTTCTTGTCTTGTGTGTCTTTCCATTGTCTAATTTTGATTGAAGCTCTTCAAGGCAGGAAACGTCTTAATCTGTTCATTTAAACTTGAGGTAAATGTACAGGCTATATACATTATTTAATATTATTAAGATGGCAATAGTTGTTTGAAAGGAAATATTAGCTGCCCCTTTGGAAGTATCAGCTCTGTCTTTTGTCTGCCAAAGGTGTCCTTCAAAGTTTTTACAGTCCTGTAAAAAGCCTTCATAAAAGATCATTATTTTTTCAAGTGGAAAACATAATACTTTGATCCAGAAACCCGTCATGTAATGTGTATAACTAACTGCAAAATATATTTGTTTAAAATAAAAAACTCCGCATGAGCAAATGGAGATCTAGGGTTGAAATGAGAATAAGGATGGTGATGCGGCTAAGGTGATGGACTGGGACTTTGGGGGACCAGAATTCAGTTCCCAGCTCTGCCACAGACTTCCTGTGAGACCTTGGGAAAGTCACTTAATTTATTTGTACCTCAGTTGCTCATGTGTGAAATGACAATAATGCTGCCTTTCTCCTACCTGTTATCATGTCCATTCAGTTTCTAAGTTCTCCAGGACAAGAGCCATCTTAAGTGTATGGGTCTATACTGCCTAACACAATCTCTATAAAAAGAAGAACAGGAGTACTTGTGGCACCTTAGAGACTAACAAATTTATTAGAGCATAAGCCCACTTCTTCGGGCTGTGGTCCACAAAAGCTTATGCTCTAATAAATTTGTTAGTCTCTAAGGTGCCACAAGTACTCCTGTTCTTCTTTTTGCGGATACAGACTAACACGGCTGTTACTTGAAAACAATCTCTATAGGGGCCTCTCAGACTACAGTAAGAAAGATATGCAAATCTATATATAACATGTATCTTGAACTGAAGGAGAGTTGCATGTGAAATTCCTGTACTATTAGATATGGACTCAAACAAGCATGCATGCATTATGTTGCTAATTACTACATGTGTGTATGGATAGCTCTTATAAGCATTATAAAAAGTACCGGTAGATTGGAATGAATTGGGCAAGCAAATGTCATGGATCTTTTATAATTTCAGCAAAAAATAATCTGTTTAATTAGAAATGAACATACATAAATTAATAAAGTTGTCCCTATTAGGCATTTCATTAAGAGGCTTAGACAGAAGAGGTTTTATTAGATATTGGTGGGCATAGATTTGGGAAAACATATTTACCTTCTTACCTAGGAAGTATATTGTGGAATGTTAAATGGCAACATTTGACATTCAACTTCACAAGAAGATCAAGGACCGGTCCTCCACAACTCAAGTCAGTGTGACTTTTGCCATTGACTTCAATATTTCCAATCTCAAACCCAAAGTGCATTAGTGGTATAAGTTAAAATTAGATCAAGAAGATAGGCTTTGTTCAATTGATTTCTGCCTTTTCTAGACTGAATTTCTTTTGCATATTGCATTGAAGGACTGAATCAATTTCCAGTTTCATTTGCTGTGTTGTCTCCTGTGCTGGTTTCCTTTGGTAACTCAGCAAAAATACATAAAGTGATGTCAGAATTTATAATATGTAAATAACTAATTACTGTCATCAGATTACTTAGCATTATACAAAACCTAAACAAGACTCTGTGCCCTGGAGCCTAAAATTTAAGCACCCAATCTTGCTAATTGGAGTTCTACCATTCACTTAACTTCAAATGCAGCAGGATTAGACCTTAAAAATGTGAGCACTTGGATATCAACAAGGTGGATAACCAGGTATTTAGAAAATCCATTTTCAGAGTGGCACAGATACTTTTTCACTTGTGAAATTTGTTGAGCCTCCAGTGAAAAGTAATTTCAAATGGGATTTGCATGAAGAAATGAATTCTGTGAAGATTTCCAGCTTTCAGTCTGCTGTAGTCCTTAAAAATTGCAGGGACACTCGTGTCTTAATGCATGGTTGCTGTAGTAACCCCAAGTTCAGAGGTTCTAAAACACTCCAATATTAGTTTGTGTCTCAAGAATGATGTCACACAGGATTACCAATGCAGTACAGTCACAAAGTTCCCAGTATCCTGTTTTGATCTCTTTACAAACTCAGAACAGCATAACAATTTATTTTGAAATAAACCTGCATGAAAAATAGTTAACTACTTTTAAATGACAGCCATTAACAGCTACTGTGCTTGTACCACTTCTGACAGCATAAGTAGATGCAATTTCTCTGTGGAACTGACTTGATCAAGCCATGGTAGGTATTTTATTGGTAGGCCACCATTACTACAGTATCTCAGCACCTCACAAACATTAATATATTTATCCTCACTACATACCTGTGAGGTGGGGCAATGATAATATCCCCCATTTTACAGATGGGGGAAATGAGGCACAGAGAGGCTAGTGGCTTGCCAAGGTCACAGAGCAGGGGATTGAACATATCTCTAGGGTTCAAGGCTAGCGCTCTTACCACTGGACCATTGTTTCTCTCTCTCTGGATTTTGACACTGTTTGCATGGAGCTCAGCTCAGGTCTATGGAGATATCCTGTGTAGTAGTATATGGGAGGTATGGGTGGGCAGATGAAGACCATGCAAGGAGTAAAAGGGGGATAATGCTAGACTTCACTGTGCTTGCCTAGAGCTTCATTGGTTGCCTGTGCAGAACAACTTTTAGATGGGTGGTTTAAGCTGATACGTGAGGCATTTTTATGCTGGCCTTTCTCCTCCCTTTTAAGTTAAAGCCCTCCCAGCAAGCTGTCTGGGCATAAGCATGGGACGATACCGTGATGATGCATGTGAAATCATGTAAGGGCCTAAACTAATGGCAGTAATGAGTCTCCCCTTTCCAGACATACACATTACAAATGCCCTATATGTACACCTCTACCTCAATATAACACTGTCCTCGGGAGCCAAAAAATCTTACCGCATTATAGGTGAAACCGCGTTATATCGAACTTGCTTTGATCCACCGGAGTGCGCAGACCCCTCCCCTCCCGGAGCACTGCTTTACCGCGTTATATCCGAATTCGTGTTATATCGGGTCGCGTTATATTGAGGTAGCGGTGTATAAGGGAACATGCCACCCACCCCTCCCTATTGCACACTCTGTTGATATCTCCATTGACATCCACTCACTTTCCCCCTTGAGTTGTTATCCCATACATCAAATGTCTTTGAAATAGATAGGTGTTGAATTCCCCGCCTCCCCCTCCCCCCATTTTATAGAGCATGCAAGTGTACAGGGAGCCATTATAAATAATGAGAAAAAAATGTGTGACCCATAAACCCATCAGTGCAAGAATATCCTGATCCTGGTTCACCAAAAAATGCTTTGTAATGTATCAAAGGAAAGCCAGTATGAATATCATCATAAAATGTATGAACTACTAACTATTATTTGAGGAGTTGTGTGTGTGTGTGTGTATGTATATGTATATATATATATAATACTGGAAATATATTCCTACAGTTTGTATCAAGGTGTTAATCCCCAGGAGAGGTGAAAAACTGGTTTCCTGCCAGACTAGAGATGTCTCTCCATCTGTCTGTTGAAATGAAAACAGAGTATAGTCTCTTTCAGAATCACCAATCTGAGCTAAATGCAGATGAAGGATTTTGAGCTTTAATAAAAATAGAAGCACAGCTGGGGGGAAAGAACTTTATCTGGGGGTGCACTTCAAAGGTTTGATGAACTATAACTTGTGGATAAGGAAAACACCCTGTTACTCATGTACCTAGGAAGTAAACCGGCCACATGCTGCACGTTTACATTTATGGAAACAGGATCTCAGCCAGACTTGGTTGAAAACGCTGCTGAAGACATTTGGGTGAGATAAACTCACTGAGACCGGAGGTTAACCTGTTTAGTTAAATTTAGTCTCTAGGAAGCATATCATAATTTTGTTTTATATGTAACCTGTAGTCTCCATTATCCTTGCTCACTAGCTCTTGAATCTTGAGCCTTTGATAATAAGCTTAATGTTGTTTTCACTATAAATCAGAACTGTAGTAATATTCACAGAGCTGATCCTGAGCTGAATCATTCAAACTGGGGTGTACAGTGTTTCCTTGGGGAAAGCAGACCTGGTGTTGTTGTGAGTGTTCAGTGGATATGTGCTGGACACTACAGGCGAACGTTTCCAAGGGTCTCGGGGACTGGAGTACACCTATTGTTAACCTGCAAAGCAAGGTAAGGGTTGGTACAGCTCATAGGAGATTGTTTTGGTAGCTAACACACTGGAAATAAGAGTCTCTCTCTCTCTCTCTCAGGGTTTGTCTGCACTTACCGGGGGATTGACGCACGGTGATCAATGCGTCGGTGGTCGATTTAGCGGGTCTTCATTAGACCCGCTAAATCGACCACAAATTGCTTTCCCGTCAACTCCTATATTCAACTGGATAGAGAAGAGTAAGGGGAGTTGATGGGAGAGCATATCCCATCAACATCCCATAGCGTAAGTAGATCTAAGCTATGTCAATTTGTTACGCTATTTATGTAACCCAAATTGCATAGCTTAGATCAACTTTTCCCTTTAGTGTAGACAAGGCCTCAGTGGAAGCAAGGGGAGGGGTAACAAGGTCAATCACAGTGTCGGGTACCTTGTCACAATGCATTATCCAAAGCACAAGCCTGAGTTGTTAAACTGATGAAAGAAAATGAAAATTTTCACATCTGTACAGTTCATGTTGTTTTTCTTATTATGCTAGAGGTCTGGGACATTCAAATCCCATGTGTCCTGCTGCTCATTTCCTGCCCTGCAGAGTGAATTCCATTGGCTGACAAAGAGTTCTTGTGACACACTCCTTTTCCCATAGAGTGCATGGAATTTGAGGGCTCCATACTTCCTGTGTCGTCTTATCCTACTCAAACCCTGGAGTGAAGAGTAGTCTGTCCAGGATAGGCTTGAGGCATTTTGGTGGGAGATTTTGAGGGAAGCTTGAACTGCTGCTCTCCTCCCCATACCAATGCAATAGATAAACGGGGAACTTCAGTTTCCAAAGTTTGGGCACTTATGAAAAAAATTCTAATTTTCTTTAAATATGCATTATTCCATCAGGGATGGAAGGCCTGAATGATATGCTGGTCATAGCTTGATTCTGCAATTCTTTATCTTGTGAATGTAAAAGTGTGTCTTACTGAAAAGTACAATTTCCACCAGCTTATACTAACAGGTTGTTATATTCCTTATTCATACAGTTTTTATATTTTATAACAATAACTACTGAATGCTAGCTACATAATATTTCTGCCACTTCAGCATTTATAATATGATATCTTCCAGTGAACTAAAAAACAAAATAGAGGTGAGCGTTACATGTGCATGTAAAGTGTGGAACAGTAGAACTTTACTTACTGTTGCAGTTAATGTACCTGTAAATCAAAACGGTTCCTTAAGGCAACTTTGAGGGCCCTAATTATAGTCTTTGATACTTGCGTGTTTTTTCTACTTTTTAAGCTAGGGCTGTTCCTTGTAGAAGAGATTGTAGTCTCCTAAATCTTAGAAATCTGTGCTTCACTTTCAGACATTGCATCTTAGTCAGATCTTTAATCAGGAATCAATCTATTCTCACTTAAAGTACCAGACAAACTGTGATGTGGTACACTTTTGAACTGGGGGGCCAAGGCAAACCTCAGCAGAAGTTGGAGGAAATTTGATAGGTTCCTTACTGAGAGGTCTGATCTAGCCTCAATGAATGCCTGTGGACCCTTTTTTTCCTATTGTAAAAAAAAAAAAAAAAAAAAACTTTTTCAGGCAACCTTGAACTTAACTTAGTTGCTTGAGGTGATACTCCTTCCTCTTGATCCTTCATTTAAGGTTCAGCACAGTGTTGCATCTCCTAATCCATCGCACAGCAGACTTCACTATTTTGCAACTTTCCGTCTTTTTGTCCCTTTCTTCCTCCATCTCCTCTGCTCATTTTCCATTCTCTTCTTCATTTCCAGTTAGTCCATTTCTCACACATTACTTCTTTCCTTTGCTTTGCCACTCCTGTCCTTCCTCTTTCTCACCCACACATTCATTCTCTCCAGAGTTGTTAAAGGTACTCTTAAGTGAGGAAGATAGATGCTCAAATTTAGTCACAGCTAAGAAACACTAAATTACTTGTTATGATTTACCAAACAAATGTGGGTGAAGAGTAATGCTTAAATTATTAATCTATTGAATGCCACACTTGCATTGAAGATAAACTGCACATGTTACAAACAACATAGAGTATTAAGGTCTTTGTAAAAATATATACAAATAAAAATTATTTCTCTTTATTAAACTTTGCAAGGAAATTAATCCAGGACCTGGCAAATTCTTTTATATAACCAAACTGCTATTGGAACAGTTGAAATATAGAAAAAACTTTTCTCTTAAGCCCATACACACTGTGTGTGCGCGCGGTGCGTGTTGGGGTTTTTTGTTTTGTTTTGTTTTTCCTTGTTTTCCAATGACTCTGTCTAGAAAAGGCTTTTTTAAAGAAACATAACCATCACATCTTAGGCTCAGACTAGATAAACCATATTTCATCTTGGAAGTTTTGCAGAGCAATATTCCCAACCAACATAAGAAGGTTCTAATTAAACTTCTTGCAGAAACTTGGGTTTAGTTAAGTTGTGCAATTGTGCCCTTCTTCTGCAAGTAATCCTACTGAAATTAACATGACTGCTCTTGAAGTAAAGTACTTACCTAATGACAGTAAGGGTGGCAGAATGTAGCTGTAAAGAGATAAATTAGAATGGGACACCTGTATGGTTAATCACAAAAGTTGGTTTTTAAATGCTTATAATAAGCAGCTGTGCATGAAAGGTCACGAGAGGTCATGCTAGGAAGGGTTTTTTTGATGTAGAACAAAAGGCTAAGTCAGGAGTTCTATATTTAGTATATTTTACATATTCTATGGTGTGAATGGATGAGCAGGTTTTTTTTTTTTTTTTGGACAGTTACTTCGTTTGGTGGATGAGAAAATATGTATTCCTGTAGAATAATAGTCAAGAGATCTTGAAATACATTGTGCTTATTAACAGAGGAATATGGCAGTACACATGCATTTTATGGAGACTCCACAGATGTGTTGATGCAATATGCAAGCAGATGGGTTATAACTAGATGGACCTAAATCAAAACCCTCGAGCCCTTCACTGCTTGGGCTTCTCTCTTGAGATATCTAAGAGGTTGTGATTTTCCTGGTCATGCATATGTTGGCATTCTTTCCTGGCTTAAAAACACCCATTCCTGAAAGTTATTCTGTGACCTCCACTCCCATTTGGCACTTCAGAACATCTGGCCCACGGAGCATTACCGACTAAAGATAGTAACTAATGGAGGTTTGGTTTAGCTCAAGTGATAAGTGTGACACTGCACCCCGTATTCTTCATAGTTGCATGGTTCTAATATGATTATGACATAATTATGATGCAATTTGTACGAGATGAGTCATGTGAGGTGTCATTGGAAAAGCTATGATTTGCTGAATATGACCATCCCATTTGTGTGCATGTATCATTTTTGTATCTGAAGTTTTGAATATTAATTATCTATCTGTATTTCAAATGGGCTTACTCTGAGTAACACCCACAGCTAGCAGGCACAACAATGAAGAAACTAGACAGTGTTGATGGCCCATCAGCAAAGACAATGGGCTATGGAAGAGTTTAGTCTTCCTGTAAACTTTTCAGCCAGTCTGTAATGGCTGCTGACTCAGCAAGGGCATGTGACCAGACCACATGATACCAAACTCCATTTTGTATACCTGTATTTTTCCATAAACTGGGTTAGGAACTGTTTTTGGAACAAACAGTTCCCACTATATGTTAAAGCTATAAAAGGTGGGGTGTGGCATCATCTTGTGGCCCCACTCCTCACAAAAGAGAATTCCTGGAAACACCTGAGGAACAAAGATTGAATTGGGGGAAGTGCTGGTCCCAGGCCACAAGATTTCTAGCTTGTGTAAGGAAGCTTGGTGGACTGCTTGTATCATCACTCAGGGTGAGAGATTGGATATCAATTAGTAATTTATCTAGTATGTTAAGCTTAGTTTGTGTTTTGTTTGTTAACTAGGTAATCTGCTTGATCTGTTTGCTATCACTTATAATCACTTAAATCTATCTTTTGTAGTTAATAAACTTGTTTTTTTTTGCTTTATCACTTTGCCTTTGAGTGAAGTGTCTGGGAAAAAATCTCAGCTTGGTTAACACAGGCTTGTTGCATATTCCTCTCTACATCAAGGGTGAATGCTGGTGAGAGTGCAGGACTGGGACGTTGTGTCACAGCAACACAGCGTGAGAGGAAACCCAGCATTCACACAGGCAGGAACACACCCAACTGCAGTACAGCTCTGGGTTCTTAGGCTGGGGAGCTGAGCGTTATTTTGGCTGTAGCCTCTATATTGTTGGTTCATGCAGTGGCTAGCCAGAACCTGCATGCAACTTCCAAGAAGTGTGAATGAATTCAGACTTTATTTTTCTAGATCATAAGAAAAGATGGAGCAAAAGCTCATGGGAGGAGGGGGAGGTTTGGGGCACAAAAGAGTGTGGATGACCAAAATGTGTAAGGGCTTAAGAATCTGGCCCAGAGTCCTGTCTTGTCCCCTCTTCCTGCCGTCCAGCAACAGATTTTTTGTTTTGCTAGATAAGTCCAGATGGTTTGTCATGGGTTGTAAAATGTGACTGTGATTGACATTTAAGTCAGGTACCTGGAGTGGTGACTGAGTGTCCTGGCATATACTCTTGAGAGGATTTTAAATGTGCTTGGGGAGAAGGAGTTGAGACAAAGAATGTCTTGCAGGAGCTGAACAACCTCTTGTGAGGGAAACTGTTTTGAACACTGCTGTTTTCAGGAGATCTGAGAGAGATAAATGTTGTTGCTTTTAGAATCATATGGTTGGAAGGGGCCACAAGAGTCATCTAGTCTAACCCCCTGCCAAGATGCAGGGTTTGTTGTGTCTAAACCATCCAAGACAGATGACTGTCCAGACTCCTTTTGAAAACTCCCAGTGTAGGAGTTTCCATGACCTCCTTAGGCAGTTTGTTCCATTGTCATACTATTTTTACAGTTAGGATATTTTCCCTCAGATTTAATCTAAATCTGCTATAATGTAGTTTGAACACATTGCCTCTTGTCTGGTCCTCTGTGGCGAGAGAGAACATCTTTTCTCCATCTTTTTTTATGGCAGCCTTTAAAGTATTTGAGGGCTGCTATCATGTATCCCTCTTAATCTCCTTTTTTTCCAAATTAAACATACCCATCTCCTTCACCCTTTGTTCATCTGGTTTGCATTCCATCCCTTTGATCATCTTTGTTGCTTGCCTCTGGATCCTTTCCAGTTTCTCTACATCCTTTCTATACATTGGTGACCAAAATTGGATGCAAGGCTTAACCAGTGTTGAGTAGAGCAGTACTATCACCTCCCATGACTTGCATGCTATGCTTCTGTTAATGCAACCTAAAATTGCATTTGCTTTTTTTGCTACAGCATCTCATTGTTGACTCATATTGAGGTTGTGATCCACCACAACTCCCAGATTTTTTTCTGCAGTGCTGCTGTTATACCAATAGAATAAAAACCAGCAGGATCTTATTAAGAGGGATAAGGCAAAGATGCCACATTTATTGTAAATATACTGATAAAGCAAAAGATAAAAGTAAACAACGTTGTTTGACTACTTATTTCTTATACATACACACATACATATATATATAGAGAGAGAGATTCATTCACACAATCATTCATTCAAGTTCTGTATAGGTGTTATAGTTACCAGCCTAGAAGTTGCTCATGCCAAGTTACTGGCCAGGTATCTTGGTCATGAGGATGGAGCCAAGTCTGTGTCAGGTGCACCTGATGCTCCTGGAGGCTGGCAGCAGAATCAGAGACTCGAAGTCATCAGTCTTTAGAGTCCATTCTTATAGGAATTAGTTCCTATGTTAGTCTATGGGAGCTGTTTCATCCTGCTGTTGCTGACTCAATCAGCAGATGGCACATTCCTGTCCAAAAAGTGGCACATTCCTGGTGGCTCCACACTGTCCAAAGTTTGTGTTTCTCATCCTTCCAGGTGATGGGGTGGGTCCCAGTTTACCCTCCGGGGGTTTCTGGTCATCCACTTGACACATTCTTCGGCCGATGGATACTCCTTTTCTAGGCTGGCACCTCCCTAACCATCCATGTATATCAAGCATTCATCAGCATACATTCCATCCCTTAACCATATTTTAATTTACTGTCTCCACCACTTTCAGAGTGTGTGCTAATTCATTTGAGACTCCTGGCCCTTTAATCACAGAGGGTGGGGGTCTGTCCTAGGAGCCATTGAATGAAGTGAAAGTCACTTAACAGCTTATAGTGTTTGTTTATATTGTATCAATTACTTCAAGAACAAAGTCAGTTAACTTGTTTGTAAGTTTTACATAGTAGTAAAATATCTTTCACAGGATAGATATAATCAATGGTTTCTACAGACAGTAGCTTACAAGTTTTAACAGAAGACCCAAGAGATTTTTGTACTTGGTGAAACTGTTGGATTTTAAAGTGTGGGGGCCAAATTATGAGGGGGTCACTGTCACTTGGGGGAATCACTGTTAGTACCTTCTTTAATATCCCTACACTGCTGCCGAGCTAGTTATCCTCCATTCTGTATTTGGTTTTTCTTCCCCAAGTATAGCACCTTATACTCATTGTTTTTGTTGAATTTCATTATGTAATCTCTAGCCCAGTTTCCAATTTATCAAGATCATTTTTAATTTAGCTCTATCTTCCAAAGTGTTTGCAAGCCCCCTTAGTTTTGTGTCATCTGCAGATTTGATCAGTATGCTCTCTATTCCTACATCCAGGTCTTTAATAAAGATGTTTTGCTATTTAATATCCATCCCTCCTCAAAGCAGTAACAGGAACTAAACATACCATGAATAGCTATAGACCAGGAAAGAAAACATTGAACATTTCTCCACTCAGTTTTCTCCTAACAGTCACATAACCACCATGTCATAAAAGCCAGTGTTTGTGAAAGAACTCTGCTCACATTTAGACACCTGAATGAAATTTAAATAGCTAAATGAGAGCTTTTCAATGTTGAGCTTTCTTGAGAGTCTGACCCCAAATGCCTGCTATCTTTTGTGAAACCTTGATCCTACAATTATCTGGCTCCCGACTATAGAAAGTCAGTGCAAGTTAGTGACCTTGGCTTTTCTTCTCTCATGGCATACTGCACTGCTAGCAGCAGTCTCAGTTTGGAGCTGAATACTTTGGTATAAAAATCACCTGAAGCTTGTAAAAAGTTAAAATTATCTATTACATCATCACTGCTTTTCAATGTAAATTAGCTGTCAACTATGTGTGTGTCTCGCAATTATGTGGATATGTTTCAGATTTTGTGTGAACAAGGACTGTTATCAGATAACTGAAGATGACTGAAATCCATAAATAAGCAAACATATGTTTACCAAAAATTAATAAATGTAGCATGAATGGCTTTGATTCACTCCCGTTTCTTTCTAAGATGCCTGTAATGGAACAGATTAGTAGAAACAAATCTCTTTCAAGACTCATTGGGTAAGACCCAAAGGGACGCTATTAATGAATAATATTCATTACTCAAATTATGATCTTGCAAAGGTAGAAATCTAGCAAAGTATAATACAAACTTTCCATTCTGATGCTAGTAAGCAGGCTAGAGGTTTCAAACACAAAACTCATAATTAGCCCTCTGTGGGGGGCAGGGAGGGGCTTTAAATAAATAAAAAAAAAGACCCACATCTTTCCTATCCTTTCAAGACACTGGGTTTTGACAGTAAAGCAACCTATATTTCGCATTCCAAAGTATCACCGTATTTGAATGTGCATTCAAAGTCACTTGATGTGATGCTATTCTAGGGAGCTATAGGCTGACCCCCATATACATATATATAACAGCTGCACAATGATTAACATGACAGGCCATGACAATTGTTTCATTTCTCAGGAATGAAATGAAACTATAATTTCAGATGTAGCAGTTTGGGAATATGATTAGCAGTCCTATTATCAATCGTCCATAATAAATGGTATTATGTTGTGTAATATTACTTCTATAAAATGTGAGCTGTTTGAGGGTAGATAAGCTTAAAAGCTAGTGTTTATAACCAAGAAACATATGTTGAGTAGGGTTGCAAACTTTTTAATTGCACAGAACCGAAAACCCTTGGCCCACCCCCTGCCTTGCCCCTTCTCCAAGGCCCCGTCCCCAATCACTCCATTCCCTCCTCCCTCCATCACCCACTCTCCTCCACCCTCACTCACTCATTTTCACTGGGCTGGGGCAGGGGGTTGGGGAGTGGGAGGGGATGAGGGCTCCGGCTGGGGGTGCGGGCTCAAGGGTGGGGCCAGAAATGAGGGATTCAGGGGCTCCAGGCTGGGGCAGGGGGTTGGGGTGCGGGCTCTGAGGTGGGTCAGAAATGATGGATTTGGGGTGCAGGAGAATGCTCTGGGCTGGGGGTTGGAGTCGAGGGGTTCGGAGTGTGGGAGGTGGCTTTGGGCTTAGGCAGGGGCTTGGGGTACGGGAGGAGGTGCAGGCTGTGGGTACAAGCTCCAGGGTGGGGACAGAAATGAGGGGATCAGAGTGTGGGAGGGGGCTCTGGGCTGCACAGGGGTTTGGGGAGTGGGAAGGGGTGAAGGGTGCGGGCTCGGGGCGGTGCTTATACTGGGGGGGGGGGTGCTCCCAGGAAGTGGCAACATGTCCCTCTGCTCCTAGGTGGAGGCATGGTCAGGAGGCTTTGCCCGCAACCACCATCCCTGCAGCTCCCATTGGCTGCAGTTCCCGGCCAATGGGAGATGTGGAGCCGGGGCAGCGTTCAGAGCCTCCCTGGCTGCACCTCCGCCTAGGAGCCGAAGGATACGTCACTGCTTCTAGGAAGCCTTGCAGAGCCAGGTACGGAGCCTGCCAGCCCTGCCAACCAGACATCTGGCAACCCTAATTTTGAGGTTTCTCTTAAACAAAAACTCTTCTCAACATACATGCATATGTTTTATATGGTCTCAGTTTAACAATATTATAAGATTGTGATTTTATATATATCTATATAACCATACAGAATACTCAGAAGACAATGTAAACAAACAGATTTCTTAGAAATGCAAATGGCTTGCATGTAAAGAACTGAGAGGCATGTGTGAGTAACTAAATACCTTCATCTAAATATGAAAGGCATAGGATATAACTGGTTAAGCAAAATTGTATGACCAGAGAGGCAGACTTTCACTACTCCATGTCTGCTCGGTCCTTTGAAATATGGTGTAGTGTTGGACAGTTGTTTTTTTTTCATTTTCCAAGCATCTGAAATACCAGTTGAATTAGATAATATTATTTGCCTACCATCCTTAGACTGTGTATCCCAACAGATACAGTACCAGCTCTCCTTTCCTGCCCTAGGCAAATTTTGAAATGTATGTTTCACCTAATACTAGAATTGGCTGGACTGAGATGGTCCCAAAATTTCAAATTTCTGATATTTCACTGAGCCCTGAGAGTGGTAAAGATTCAAATCCAGATTCTGCATCCAAAGCAAACTGTCAGAGAGATGGTTTTCATGAACACCGCTTCCAACCACCAAACGTCTCCATGGGTCTGTTGCTCAGACAGCTTCCTCTTCTTGTTGGGGCCTTTATATAGTCCATGTACCCAGTGAGAGTTCTGACTGCCCATCCAGCCAGGGGCATTGGCTGTGGCTTCTGTAGCCTATAAGCATCAGCACTAAGACTGTTGGTCTTGTAGCCTTTTATTTTATTTTAAAGTGAATTTTGTAATGTGGTATTACACTACTATGGGTTCAGATCTGGCAGCTATAGTTTCAAGCTTAACAGAGTGAAAGTCACCTCTGCTACTTGCTTCAAATTTAGAGTCTCTAGGAACACATAAGGACCAAGGGTAGTGACCACTCATACATTCACAAGTACAAGGTCTAGTCTGTTTTACAAGTTTTATTAAAATTACAAGTAGTTGTGATTACCCAAGCATATAGAAATTCTATGCAGACCTATGCACAAGTTACAAATATAGTTATACTCACATCCTTAACAATAGTGTTAGGGTCTGATGAGCCTCTGATGACTTGATCATCAGTAGAGGGATGGTTCCTGCTGGTTCCTCCCATAGGAAGCTCAATTTTCCCATTCCTGGCATCCCCTTTTTATAATGTGATTCTGTCTATACCTACATTCTGCGCATGTCCATTAAATATCCACCTTCTTTTTTCTTATTGGTCTGTGTTCCCTGGAAGCTTAAGGGACCCCAGTTTTCTATAGGCTGTGTAATTTCTCATTCAAAATGGGAAATGACTGCCTAGAAAGGAGTACTGCGGAAAGGGATCTGGGGGTCATAGTGGACCACAAACTAAATATGAGTCAATGGTGTATCACTGTTGCAAAAAAAGTGAACATCATTCTGGGATGTATTAGCAGGAGTGTTGTAAGCAAGACACAAGAAGTAATTCTGCTCTACTCCATGCTGATTAGGTCTCAACTGGATTATTGTGTCCAGTTCTGGGCACCACATTTCAGGAAGGATTTGGACAAATTGGCGAGAATCCAGAGAAGAGCAATAAAAATGATTAAAGGTCTAGAAAACATGACCTATGAGGGAAGATTGGAAAAAATGGGTTTGTTTAGTCTGGAAAAGAGAAGACTGTTTTCAAGTATGTAAAATATTGTTACAATGAGGAGGGAGAGAAATTGTTTTTCTTAACCTCTGAGGATAGGACAATGAGCTTAAATTGCAACAAGGGAGGTTTAGGATGGGCATTAGGAAAAACTTCCTAACTGTCAGGGTGGTTAAGCACTGGAATAAATTATCTGGGGAGGTTGTGGAATCTCCATAATTGGAGATTTTAAAGAGCAGGTTAGATAAATACTTAGTCCTGCCATGAGTGCAGGGGACTGGACTAGATGACTTCTCGAGGTTCCTTCCTGTCCTATGATTCTATGATTTATTCTCATTAACATTGACACATAACCTGTATCCTGTGGTTAACACACATGTCGGAGACAGATGCACCTTTACAGTATTTTTATGATCTAATGTTAATCTGGGTAATTTTTTGCAATCTTATCAGTTGGTACCTCTTTCTCCATAATCTTAGTGCATCGGGTTATTTTCCGGTCATTTATGTCATAATTTCTTGTCTCCAAGGCCTAAAATAGCTAAGCTAAAGTCCTTCAGGCCTTAATCTACAGCTTTTTGCGTTTCAGCTTGTCTTACTCATCTCTAATACTTGGTTCCTCTAAATTCTGATCCATCTTAAACTTTTATAATCCTACAAATGAACTCCATAATTAACATACAATAAATAATACACTCTTGCTTGCATATTTATCCCTGCCTCTGGAAATTTCCACTACATGCATCCGACGAAGTGGGTATTCACCCACGAAAGCTCATGTTCCAATACATCTGTTAGTCTATAAGGTGCCACAGGACTCTTTGCTGCTTTTACAGATCCAGACTAACACGGCTACCCGTCTGATATATGTAATATAATATATTGATTAATCATAACATCAGACAATAAATGGATAATAACTAAAAGTATTGGCTACAGTCAGGGCAATGGTTCAGTGCATTGCTGTGGAGTAGTGGCTAAGGATGTCACCTAAGGATCTGGTGGGCCTGGCTTTAATAGGGGGGGTCCTAACACTATTTCTGTCTTAATTCTTCTCTTCCCCCTCCTCACGCCATTTTGGATTGCTTGGATGTTGTGCACTCTGAATTTGTCCAGATATCCAGCCTTGACTTGGAAAACTGAGGACTAAAATTTCAAGATACTAGATGTTTGTGGTATGTGTAAAACTATTGATTTGCACAGATGAATGCATGAATATGTTGCTAAGCATAAAACTGATGGTGCGCAGGCATTTTTAACAAGTGAACTTGAGAGTATATGCAGAACATTGTTTGCGCTATAGAAAATATTCAGAGATTCACTGAGAAGTAGAGGGTGAGTGGACTGCTAATTACAGTTGCACAAGTATGACTTGTCAAGAAAAAAATGGTGCACAGGCTGGTTCCATTCAATCTGGACTTCAGACAAATGCAAAAACATAGATTTAGAGGCAGATTGTGAACCTCCTCATATGATCTGTGCGAATAACTGATTTTTTGGTTCTATCACTCTTTCAGTTCATTTTTGAGATTTTAATTTTTTTAATAAATGGAAGCAAATTTTGAAACCAAGTAATCGCGAATACAAAAAGTGAAAACATTATCAAAATATAGAAACGAAACATTTCATATATTTTTTTCTGAATTTTCCTATCAAAATAATTCAGCAAATTCGGCATGAATTTGTGAAATGTTTCAGTCAGCCTGAGTCTGCATTCTTCAGTGGAAAAACATTTTAGATGAAAAAAACTTCACCCTGCTGTACCCATGATTCCAAGGGTGAGAATTTATCCACATGTTATCTCCATGGAAACATGGGGACACAATCTAGCCCTAAGAAAAGACCATTTGGAATCTCTTACAACAGGCTTCTCTCTGATTCTTAGGTCTTTGCCATCTGTAACATTAGACATGATCTAGCTAGATATTTAGTAAGGCTTTTGCTACAATCCCATATAACATTCTTATAAGCAAACTAAGGAAATATGATCTAGATGAAATTACTATTAATTGGTGCATAACTGGTTGAAAGACCATACTCAGAGTAGATATCAATGGTTCGCCATCAGACTGTGAGTGTGTGCCTACTGGGGTCCTGCAGGGGTCAGTCCTGGGTCTGGTAGTATTCAATATTTTCTTTAATGACTTGGATAATGAAGTAAAGAGTATGCTTCTAGAATCTGCAGATGACACCAAGATAAGAGGAATTGCATACACTTTGGAGGACAGGATTAGAATTCAAAATGACCTTGACAAATTGGGGGATTGGTCTGAAATCAACAAGATGAAATTCAATAAAGATAAGTAGAAAGTTTTCCAGTTAGGAAGCAAAAATTAATTGCACAGCCACAAATGGGGAATAACTGGGTGGTAGTACTGCTGAAAAGGATCTTGAAGCTATAGTGGATCACAAATTGAATGAGAGTCAACAACGTGATGCTGCTGCAAAAAATCTAATATTTTGGAGTTGTATTAAGGTTTAGTTGGGGTTGGACTAGATGACCTCCTGAGGTCTTTTCCAACCCTAATCTTCTATGATTCTGTGAACGGGAGTATCGTATGTAAAACCTGGGAGGTAATTGCCCCACACTACTTAGCACTAGTGAGGGCTCAGCTGGAGTACTGTATCCAATTCTGGACACCACACTTTAGAAAAGACGTGGACAAACTGGAGAGAATCCAGAGAAGATTTTAAAAATGATAAAATCTTTAGAAAACCTGACCTATGAGGTCAGGTTAAAAAAACTGGGCATGTTAAGTCTTGAGAAAAGAAGACCCAGACGGGACCTGATAACAGTCTTCAAATCCATTAAGGGCTGTTATAAAGGGGATGAGGATCAATTGTTCTCCATGTTCACTGAAGTTAAGACCAGAAGTAATGGGCTTAATCTCCAGCAAGGAAGACTTGATGACCTCTCAAGGTCCCTTCCAGCCCTACATTTCTAACAGGCTTATTGAAGAAAATGTTTGTGTAGAGATGCTAGCTTAAATATAACTTAAATGAACTACTCACAATGTTTATTTCACTTTTGAGATATAGCTGTAATAGCCATCTAAGAATTATTTTAACAAGGAGTGATAATATCCTATCATTTTTAAGAGTATTAAATTGCCCCATATAGATATCTGTCTCAACCTTTAAATGATAAATCATGCCAAGATATGAAACTCATTTCACTTCATAAAATGAAAAGATGATGTGGTTTAAAATGTCATTCTTGGATATATGAGCAGAATCCATAAAATCTATCATCCAAAATAAACCTGAGTTTAGGAATACACTAAAGTTGGACAAATTGAAAACTTTTTTTTGCTAAAGGTTTAAAGATTTAATTTTAGCTCATAAACCTCTATCTGAAGGTAGATGTGGCTTCTCTGATACCATGATGTGCTGATTTAGTAAATGTTTAATTTTTAGTTGTAAGCATTGTTTTGTTTGTTTTGGTTTGGTTTTGTTCAACATGCTGATTGTTTCACGTATAGGTTTACTCCTCCCATACAGTAGTTATGCACGACAAAACATGATGGCAAATGGGTTTTCATATTCTCTTGATTTCCATTAGCCATGTTCAAAGCTGCTAGCTAAGGGCCAGATTCATTCACACTGTACATTAATTTACTCCATAAGTAGTCCCACTTGAAACGGAGGGACTATTTGTGGAATACAGTGTGTGCAAGAGGGTATCAAAATCTGGTCCTTTGTGAATGTGCAACTAATTATCTGTGAAAGTCACAAGAAAATTGCATGCACAGTGTACAGGATATATTCCTTTGCTCATACACTCAAACACAGTCATACCAACATTCACATCTAAAACAAGATGTCCAGAACTCTCAGGAAAAATAAGTAAAAGCCCAAGAGATTTTGAAAAATCTAGTCTGTAATAGCAATTGAACAAACATGAAAATGTAGCAGACGTCAACAGTGCCATAGATTTGTCTAAACAACAAAAGTAGTAAACTGAGTGAGTTTATCTATGTTTTATTAAATAGGTGATTCGTGCCCTATTTTTCAATTGTCCTTTAAGTTATTTTACTGTCCTGAAATTGTCTGAGTATTTGAAAGAGAATTTCTTTGAAGGCAAGTTAGTCTCTCTACCCAGGGCTATTGCACCTTCCTTTGAAGCGTTGAGCACCAGCTGTATTACAGAAAGAATACTGTACTAGATGGACCACTAATCTGATTCTGTTTGGCAGATCCTATGATTAGGGTTGCCAACCCTCCAGGATTGGCCTGGAGCCTCCCGGAATGAGCGTCGATCTCCTGGTGACTGTTGAAAGCAATCTGGTAGATTTTAATAGGATATTTTAAGAAAATAACATTACATCATGTTGGACAAAAAAATCTCCCAGAATAGCTTCAGTCAGAGTTAGCAACGCTACCTATGCTGGTGGTCTTTCCAAGGTATGTGTTGCTTAATTTAATTTGACAAAGGAACCATCTTCCAATGCAGCCTCATGATTTCCATTGTTGTACACTGGTTAAGTGTATACGACCCTGTTTCCTTCCAATGGCTGATGCAGGTGAACGGTAAGAGCTGTATACTCAGGTAATGAACTTACTCTTTAAGCTGAAGGGGTGGGTCTTGTGCCGAAACTCCCTTGTTCTATTCCTGCTGACAACCCATGGTGTCTGTTAGATATATGGTCACAGATTCTTACATTCTACAAATCGGAGCCAATTCAGGTAAAATCACTCAGTAGAAAGGAGGAGGGGAGGAAATAACTCCAGTAGAAAAATCTGAGGCCTGATCTGGCTCTCATTGCACAGTGTCAAAACTCTTAGTGCTGTGAGGGCAGGATTGATATCTTAGTGGGTTGGTGGGGAGTATATGTATGTGTGACTCACCTTAAATTGCAAAAACAACAAGGAATCCAGTGGCACCTTAAAAACTAGCAGATTTATTTGAGGATAAGCTTTCGTGGGTAAAAAACCCACTTCTTCAGATGCATGTTTAAGTTGCAAGTTTGTTTTATAATTTTGTAGTCTTGCCCTGTATAATATCAGTTACATTCTCATTTCAAAAAGAAGATATTGGCAGCATTGTGATTTAAAACCTAACCCAATCCTCCCCCTTAATAAAAATGCAAATTCTTTAAATGAAGAATTCTGAAAAAAATTACCCTTGAAATCCACAAAATCTTGATAATTTCTGCATTGCTTGAATAAACTGTGGTTTCATAGCCATTTTTAATAGGCTTAATTAGGCTCAAAGAATGGGACAGTGAATCTTTAAATGTTGCAGTTAACTAGCAAATGGTATCATTTCCCCTTCACTCCCCTACATTTCCTTTAATTATCGCCTTTTGAATTAAAACTAGGAGTATTTTTTTTCCAAAGGTGCATCTGCAGGAAACAGGAAAAAATAGATAACTATAATACATCGTCAGTTCAAGAGATAATTAAATTTTAAAAGATATAATAAGACTGAATTTAATAAAAACCATTGCTTATTATAGAGCTGATTTAACCCTGAAGGCTTGTCTTCGCTACTGGGGAGATGGACACTTCTATGAAGACCCGCTAAATCGACAGTAGATCGCTCTCCGGTCGAAACCCGGTACTTCACCTCTACGAGAAGAGTAAGGGAAGTCGACTGGAGAGAGTCTCACATCAGTGCAGCACAGTGAAGATACCGGGATAAGTCTACCTAAGCTACATTGACTCCAGCTATGTTATTCACGTAGGTGGTGTAGCGTAACGTAGGTTGACTTACCCCGGTAGTGAAGACAAGCCCTAAGAGGAAGCAGAGACCTGTACAACTTGCTGGCAATTTCATTTTAAAAGCTAATTACAAATTTATTTGGCAAAATAAAATCCATCTCATTTCTCACGGTTCAGCTAGTAACTAAATAGTGTAACTATGGCAGAGTGGGTGTGGCCTTCTAGGTTGTCTGTACAAATAGCATCAGAATATATCCCTTTATTTGATATCTATTGGGTGAAATATTCTTCATCAACTCTATGCATTACTCATGAGATTTCAACTTTTTACACACCATGCATGGGTTGAATATTGCACCCGAAGAGACCATAAAATTATGCTTGTTAAGTAAAATCTATAATTTAATATTCCCCTGTGGAGAAACGAGAGCATTTGCTTTAATATAATCAAAAATTGTTTTTGTTTTAACTTGAGCAACCCTGTTAGTTAGCCAAGTTAATTGTAAATAGTTTTGTTGACAGTAGTTAGCTAGTGAAGTAGTTGTTAAGCACTGTAGTTAGTAAGTTATGGTACCAGTGGGGACTTTGCCCCAGGCAGGGCATGCCCCTACCTCTGGGTTTTAAGCCTTGTGCTGACTGTTATGCCTCTTAGGGACCCCCATAGCAGCTGCCTGTCTGCTTGTGGGAAGTGCTATTGTTCAGTTCAAGACAGCTGAAAGTTATACATATTATGTGTCTCTTGTTTGTTTCTCTTTCTTATATTCTGCACATGCATATTGGACGGGGTGGGGGGCAGTTTAAACACCATAGGTTTTTAAATTTGGTCATAAGCCTACCCTGGCTAATTCAAGACTCTTTTACCTTGCAAACCTATATAAAAATTAAGCATGTGAACTTCTTTAAGAAAAATGATTAAATGACTTAATGACTCCTGAGCAGAGATTAGATCATTTTTGCAGCACACAAAGCAATACGAGATTTAGAGAATACATAGAACCACCAAATCATAAACTGAATTATGTCCTGCTGCAAAAAGATTTCATCCTGGGCCCAACATGGACCCCTTCTGACCAGATTCTGCTCACCTTACTCATTTTTATGATCCTACTGGAGTTAATAGGACTAGTTTAATTGTGTGAGTAAGATGAGCAGAGTTTGGACTAAATTTTGGACTGAGCAAAGCCTTTAACTTCAATTTTTTTGACTCTTGCAATATTCTATTTGTTCAGTTATCACTGCAGGGAACTGTATTTGCTCTCTCCTACTCCTCCAACTCATTTAAATCCTCATCCCAAAAGGATCAAGGAGGAACACAGGTAGGGGTTCCAAGAATGAACTGGAAAGACAGAGAAGAGAGAATGTGCAAATGACTGCTTGAGAAGAGGATTAATAGCTTGTGTGTCTTAAATATGAGCATGCCAAGTAATCCACATATGGGACAGCCCTTTGCTTCTTGCAGTACTCCAGCAATCCGGTAGTGAAGGTAGCAGTTGTCAGAATAAAGTGGAACCCTTGGTTTCAGCAGCAGTAAAGTGCTGTTGGGCACTTCATCCCTGTTGGGAACGTAAGTACAAGAAAAGATAATAGATAAGCAGACAAAAAAGGAACAGAATGCAAAGATAAAAACAAGGATAAGAGGAATCTGTTGTGCAGAATAATTTTTTTGGTCTCATTAAAATGGTCCCATGGTGTTCAGCATCCCTTTCAAAATGTAATGCTCAGTGCTAACCATTTCTTCCCATTTATAGCACTTAAAATATTCTGATGATAAAAAAAAATCCATACATTGGATTTGGCTTAACATTTTTACTGGAATCGGTAATGAAACCTCTAACTAGAATTTCTAGCTGAATTTATTATTTACTTTAATTGAATCAGTAATAATAGCCCCTTAGTAACTATTTTTACATTACATTCTGTTGTATTATGTTGCGGTCAGGGACATGAAATACTGCCCAGAATTGTCTAAATTCTTCTAATGGGTTTTTTTTGCACTCTAGTCTATCCTTGTTTCCGTTTTCTCCCTTCCCCAGGCAGCAGAGGGGAATTAACTACTGACTCAAGACAAACTATATAAACAGGCTACATTATCATGAAAGGCAAGTCATGTCAGATGAAAGACCTAACTAGATAGATACCAATAAAAACATGAGACATTCAAAAGCAACATATTATAAAGATGCCAAAAATATAACACTGCTGAAGTTGCATGGTATTGTCTCCCCATCACAAGGAACTCAAGGAAATTGAACTTTCCAAAAGTTCTCAGTATTGGATTACCTCTGCTTTGTTTGAGGTTAATGGGAGCTTGGCCAATAGTGAACACCTTAGACAGTCCCACTCAGAAATCCCTTTCAAATCAAATTTGAAATCAAGATTTCAGAGGGAGACAAATACATAGTTACACTTCTGGGGAATGGTTTTATCATTAACGCATTCTTGTCTTCAGTGCTGTCCCATAAGGCTGTAACTCTAATCAGAGAGATCTCAATCTTCCCCATTAAGTCCACCAAAAGACATATCAGTACTTTTGCAAGTAACAAATAACCTCACCCTATTTCATTAATGAACAGCAAATGTGCATGCAATATTAAAATACAAACCTAACGCCACTAACAAGGTGACATCTTAACATTGCCATTCATCAACAAGCTTTTAATTTATTACTATTCTTCCTTCTTCCCTCCCGCTCCTCTTTTGTTCTTAAGGCCTGATCCTATGCCAGGCTCCTCTAGCATGGACCTTCTCACTAGTTTGAGTGGAATGCTCTTGAGAACCCCCCCCCCCCCTCGCCCCATAAAACTAGGCAATCCAGTCATCCTCCCTCTTACACCTGCACTGAAGGCCATATCTTGTCTCACAGAATTTAAATGGATGCTGTCAACTTATAAATCACACTTGCAAGAATATTTTCTTGTTCTTGTTATGAGTAACACTTACAATTATTGTAACTGGAAAAGATTAGAAGTGGGAAAACGTTCTTCATTTTTATATAGTGTATTCTGTTTTTAGTCAGTTTCATGTTCCTCTATATTGTTTTAGTCAGCTTCCCCAGTCTGGATCTTTCATGCAAGAGGGGAGAAAAGAACATTTTTAAAAAAAACAAAGAAAATGCGACCACAGAAATTATCATGGGGGCTCAGGCTAGTATAAACTTATTTTATTAAGTTGACTTGATTTCTCTCTCTTTCTTTTCTCAGTGTCTAGAGATCACAAGAGGATTGCATTTGCCAGATAGTAGAGACAGACATAGGAAAGGGAGTTCATATCTGAATTAAGTTGAGAGTACACAGTTCTAGATGGAATCTTATTTATGGCAGTGTTTGGATTCGATAACTGATCTCAAGTTTATCATTTCATACTCAAATGGTGCACATCCTGTAAAATCAGCTAATCTCATGAGAACTCGAAAGTTGGTTTCCTTCTAGTTTTGGATCTAACTCGTAATGAAAATTCTCTACATCTGGATTTGGATCAAAAGAATCAAATCTGTCCCTTTTCTCCCTGAAATTCAGAGAGATTTAGATTCTAGGTTTCAATTTTGGACCACCTAAAGCAGATTGTCTTTATTTATGCATTCAAATTGGTGGAAATGTAAAATTAGACTAACAATCCCCAAATAATGTCTATTGTAAATTGGGGCAGAGACCAGGTCTTTTTATATGTTAAAATGGCCAGCACAGTGATTTCCAAGCTTGATAAAGGCCTCTGGATGCTTTATAATACAAACAAAAAGGAGGAGGAGGAATGGAATAAAATTGTATCTTGAAATCAAGCAATATAGTAAATACTTTACTAAAACAGAATAGGTAACAAAATATCTGGATAAATTATGAAAGAGAGAAATACAACACATAATCACACACTGAAGGAACACAGATATTTGAACAGGCAGAGAAGAACATGTTCTTAATCAGTACTGCAGACAACAGAAGTCTTGCTTGTGACATTAGTTTTAAGGTCTTAGTTATCATAATGAATATGTTCCCCCCTGAGCATTATTTAAATTGGCCATCTAATTCATCTTCTGATTTGTCCTAAATTTACTTGCAGTATTTAAAAATAAATACATTTAATATATAAATTAATAAATAAAAACAAATAAGTTTCTCATTACGTAACTAAAAAAGTTGCAAGAGCTATTATCAACACATGTTTTGCCACAAACGTGTGTGTGGGGGGGAGTAAACTGTGAATTGCAAGTGGTTTGATTTATATAACTACATAAAATATCTGAAGAAGCTTTCCCAGGCTGTTGCATAACTAACATGCCTTTTTCTTATAAATATAAATAACTGAATTTAACTGACAGACTTAAAGGACTCTTGCATGAGCTGTTTTGGTCTGTCATTTGCCATTGTACTTCGAAGCAAAAAGGTAATGTCTGTACGGATTTGTGATAAGTTGGTATGGCAGCTTTACCACTCTAAAAAGTACATATTGTAATATATGCTTTCACAAATTCCCTAATTATGCATTTATACAAGAGACTCTATTCGTATGTCTACCCTACGAAATTAGGTCAAATTTATAGAAGCCAGTTTTATAGATATCGGTTTTATACAGTCGATTGTGTGTGTCCCCACATAAAATGCTCTAAGTGCATGAAGCCGGCGGACCGCGTCCACAGTACCGAGGCTAGCGTCAACTTCCGGAGCATTGCACTGTGGGTAGCTATCCCACAGTTCCCGCAGTCTCTGCCGCCCATTGGAATTCTGGGTTGAGATCCCAATGCCTGATGATGCAAAACAGTGTCACGGGGGTTATGGGTACATGCCGTCAGGCCCCTCCCCCTCTGTCAGAGCAACGGCAGACAATCGATTCGCACCTTTTTACCTGGGTTACCTGTGCAGATAATATACCATGGCAAGCATGGAGCCCGCTCAGCTCACTGTCACCATATGTCATCTGGGTGCCGGCAGACGTGGGACTGCATTGCTACACTGCAGCAGCTAATTGCCTTTTGGCAGTAGATGGTGCAGTATGACTGGTAGCTTTCATCGGCTATCTGGGTGCCGGCAGACGTGGGGCTGCATTACTACACAGCAGCAGCCCCTTGCCTTTTGGCAGTAGATGGTGTACTAAGATTGATATCCATCATCATTGTATTCCAGTTCAATCATAGGCACCTGGGCAGACATGCTTTGTCTCCTGGAGACTCAGTCCTGCCGGCAGTCCTAGTGAACCGTCTTGACGATGATGGCTAGCAGTCGTAGTACAGTATCTTCTGCCAAGCACCCAGAAGATGCCGAGGGCTATCAGTCATGCCGCACTGTCTGCTGCCAGCTTAAGATCTAAAAAATAGATGGACCAGATTTGTTCTATATTCATTTGCTTCCCCCTCCCTCCGTGAAATCAATGGCCTGCTAAACCCAGGGTTTTGAGTTCAATCTTTGGGGGGGGATTCTGGGTGACAGTTGTTTGTGTTTCTCCCTGATGCACAGCCACCTTTGTTGATTTTAATTCCCTGTACCTTTACGCCATGTTGTCACTGGCCCCTCCCTCTCTCCATCAGTTTTGCGCCTTTTTTCAGACCAGACGCCATAGCACTGGGATCATGGAGCCCGCTCAGATCACCGCGGCAATTATGAGCACTATGAACACCACGCGCATTGTCCTGGAGTATATGCAGAGCCAGGACATGCCAAAGCAAAACCAGGACCAGCCAAGGAGGCGATTGCAGCGTGGCGACGAGAGTGATGAGGAAATTGACATGGACACAGCCCTCACACAAGGTACGGGCCCCAGCAATGTGCAAATCATGGTGTTACTGGGGCAGGTTCATACCGTGGAATGCCAATTCTGGGCCCGGGAAACAAGCACAGACTGGTGGGACCGCATCGTGTTGCAGGTGTGGAACAATTCCCAGTGGCTGCAAAACTTTCGCATGCATAAGGGCACTTTCATGGAACTTTGTGACTTGCTTTCCCCTGCCCTGAAGCGCCAGAATACCAGGATGAGAGCAGCCCTCACAGTTGAGAAGTGGTGATAGCCCTGTGGAAGCTTGCAACGCCAGACAGCTACCAGTCAGTCGGGAATCAATTTGGAGTGGGCAAATCTACTGTGGGGGCTGCTGTGATCCAAGTTGCCAGGGCAATCAAAGACCTGCTGATATCAAGGGTAGTGACTCTGGGAAACGTGCAGGCCATAGTAGATGGCTTTGCTGCAACGGGATTTCCGAACTGTGGTAGGGCAATAGACGGAATCCATATCCCTATCTTGTCACCGGAGCACCAAGCCACCAAGTGACACAAACCGCAAGGGGTACTTTACAGTGCTGCTGCAAGCCCTGGTGGATGACAAGGGACGTTTCAACAACATCAACGTGGGATGGCCGGGAAAGGTACATGATGCTCGCATCTTCAGGCACTCTGGTCTGTTTCGAAAACTGGAGGAAGGGACTTTCTTCCCGGACCAGAAACTAACCGTTGGGGATGTTGAAATGTCTATCGTGATCCTTGGGGACCCAGCCTACCCCTTAATGCCATGGCTCTTGAAGCCGTACACAGGCAGCCTGGACAGTAGTCAGGACCTGTTCAACTATAGGCTGAGCAAGTGCCGAATGGTGGTGGAATGTGCATTTGGACATTTAAAAGCGCACTGGCGCAGCTTACTGACTCGCTCAGACCTTAGTGAAAAGAATATCCCCGTTGTTATTGCTGCTTGCTGTGTGCTCCACAATATCTGTGAGAGTAAGGGGGAGACATTTATGGTGGAGTGGGTGGTTGAGGCAAATCGCCTGGCTGCTGATTACGCGCAGCCAGACACCAGGGCGGTTAGAAGAGTACAGCAGGGCGTGGTGCGCATCAGAGAAGCTTTGAAAACGAGTTTTGTGACTGGCCAGGCTACGCTGTGAAACTTCTGTTTGTTTCTCCTTGATGAACCCTCCGCCCCCCTCCCCCAGTTCACTCTACTTCCCTGTAAACCAACCACCCCACCCTCCCTTCCCCCCTTCGAGCACCACTTGCAGAGGCAATAAAGTCATTGTTACTTCACATTCATGCATTCTTTATTCATTCATCACACAACTAGGGGGATAACTGCCAAGATAGCCCGAGAGGGGTGGCGGGGGAGGGAAGGAAAAGGACACACTGCAGTTTAAAACTTTTAACACTTATTGAAGGCCAGCCTTCCGATGCTCGGGCAATCATCTGGGGTGGAGTGACTGGGTGGCCGGAGGCCCCCCCACCGTGTTCTTGGGCATCTGGGTGAGGAGGCAATGGGACTTGGAGAGGTGGGCTGTTGGTTACACAGGGGCTGTAGCGGCGGTCTCTGCTCCTGCTGCCTTTCCTGCAGCTCACCCATATGCTGGAGCATATCAGTTTGATGCTCCAGCAGCCAGAGCATCGACTCTTGCCTTCTGTCTGCAAGCTGACACCACCTATCATCTTCAGCCCGCCACTTGCTCTGTTCAGCCCGCCACCTCTCCTCTCGTTCATATTGTGCTTTTCTGTAGTCTAACATTGACTGCCTCCATGCATTCTGCTGTGATCTTTCAGCGTGGGAGGACATCTGGAGCTCCGTGAACATGTCATCCCGAGTCCGCCGTTTTCTCCTTCTAATCTTTGCTAGCCTCTGCGAAGGAGAAACATTTGCGGCTGGTGGAGGAGAAGGGAGAGGTGGTTAAAAAAGACACATTTTAGAGAACAATGGGTACACTCTTTCACATTAAATTTTGCTGTTCACATTACACAGCACATGTGCTTTCGTTACAAGTTCGCATTTTTCCTCTTATATTGAGGGCCTGCCGGTTTGCTGTGAGAGATCACTCACGCAGTGCCAGGCAACAGAATTCGGCTTGCAGGCAGCCATGGTAAGCCACAGTCTTTTGGCTTTTTTAATCCTCATAACATGTGGGAATGGTTTCAAACCGTAGCGCCCTCATTTCCCATACCAAGGACCCATTGGGTTGGCCATTTAAAATGGCTTTGCAATGTAAAAGGAGGGGCTGGGGTTTCCGGATTAACATGCAGCACAAACCCAACTACCCCCCCCCCCCCCCCCCCCCCCCACCCCCCGGGGCGCCCCCCCCCCCTCCCCCCCCCCCCCCCCCCCACTGCGTGGCTAACAGCGGCGAACATTTCTGTTCAGCCGAGCTGGAATGGGCACCTCTGAATGCCACCTTAATAAAATCACCCCATTTCAACCAGGTATTTGTGAATGATATAACTCTCCTGAGGATAACAAAGAGAGATAAGGAATGGATGTTGTCTGCATGCCAGCAAACACTGGGACCATACGCTGCCATGCTTTGTTATGCAATGATTCCAGACTACGTGCTACTGGACTGGCGTGGTAAAGTGTCCTACCATGGCGGACGGGATAAGGCAGCCCTCCCCAGAAACCTTTTGCAAAGGCTTTGGGAGTACATGAAGGAGAGCTTTCTGGAGATGTCCCTGGAGGATTTCCGCTCCATCTCCATACACGTTAACAGACTTTTCCAGTAGCTGTACTGGCCGCGATTGCCAGGGCAAATTAATCATTAAACACACTTGCTTTTAAACCATGTGTAATATTTACAAAGGTACACTCACCTTGAGCTCCCAGACCCTGAGGGCACATGCCTTGGGTGAGTTCGGGGGTTACAGGTTCCAGGTCCAGGGTGATAAACATATCCTGGCTGTTGGGGAAACCGGTTTCTCCGCTTCCTTGGTGTGAGCTATCTTCATTGTCTTCATCATCATCTTCCTCGTACCCCGAACCCGCTTCCCTGTTGCGTGATTCTCCATTGATGGAGTCAAAGCACAGGGTTGGGGTAGTGGTGGCTGCACCCCCTAGCATGGCATGCAGCTCTGCGTAGAAGCGGCATGTTTACGGCTCTGCCCCAGACCTTCTGTTTGCCTCTCTGGCTTTGTGGTAGGCTTGCCTTAGCTCCTTAATTTTGACGCAGCACTGCTGTGCGTCCCTGTTATGGCCTTTGTCCTTCATGGTCTTTGAGACCTTTTCTAATATTTTGCCATTTCGTTTACTGCTACGGAGTTCAGCTAGCACTGATTCATCTCCCCATATGGCGAGCAGATCCCGTACCTCCCGTTCTGTCCATGCTGGAGCTCTTTTGCGATCCTGGGACTCCATCATGGTTACCTGTGCTGATGAGCTCTGTGTGATCACCTGTGCTCTCCACGCTGGGCAAACAGGAAATGAAATTCTAAAGCTCGCGGGGCTTTTCCTGTCTACCTGGTCAGTGCATCTGAGTTGAGAGTGCTGTCCAGAGCCGTCACAATGAAGCACTGTGGGATAGCTCCCGGAGGCCAATAACGTCAAATTCTGTCCACACTACCCCAAATCCGACCCGCAAAGGCCGATTTTAGCGCTTATCCCCTCATCGGAGGTGGAGTAAAGGTTTAAAGGGCCCTTTAAGTCGAAAGAAAGGGCTTCGTCGTGTGGACGTGTCCAGGCTTAATTCAATTTAACCCAGCTAAAGTGAACCTAAACTCGTAGTGTAGACCAGGCCTATGTAGTTCAGTTTTCATGCTTTTAAAGAATTTCTAAATTCAGTATTACTCCAAGGGACTGAAATTGGTTCTGGAATTGATTCCAACACTAAATAGTACATTTTTCAGACTCTTTCATGCTATATTTACTCTTTTAACAAAAAGTCATGGCTGTTTAATAATCCCATAGTTTTCTGTGTCCCCCCCCCCCTTTTTTAAAAAGGCTACACCATGAGAAATGTGTATTGTATATAGACTGCTTGAAATCTTCCTAGTGTTTTTCTTGACACAAACTATCGGTGGAACTTTGGCTTCATTATTCTGTCTCCTCCCCAGACTTTTGCAACTTAAGCCAGAACCAAATTGTATTACTTTTCTGGTTTATATTAAGTAATTGGTGGGCTTAGTTCTATTCCTAAATGGACTGGGGAAATATAGAAGCAAAATCACAGCTGGGACTCATTGGCACCTTACTTTTCTACCAAGGTCAACTAAAGGATTTTACATTGAGACTCACCCCTGGACTTGATCCCTGTTTGGCAGGATACAGGATGCACATGCATAAACTTGTTCTACTGCTGTACCCTTTTGGTGGCTACACTGGGGCTTTTATTCTCCAACTTGGCATTTTTCATCTACATTAGATGTACTCAATGCAAACTCTTCAAAAATTGGTTTTTGTGTATATTACTTGGTATCACTCATTTGGATTTGCCTTTAAGAAAAATAAAATCTTGTCTTTGATTTAGACAGGCAAAAAATGAAAATATGCTTAGCAAAACATATTCAGGACTTAGCAGACCTCATCTACATTTATCTGAATTGTACTAATAACACTCTACATACATCTACATAAATCATTGCAAGTTATTAAACAAATGACAAGTATTCGTAAATAAATGGGAGAAATTGCTTCCTCTTTCAGACAGCCTTATACAATTTCTAAATAATTAGAGAGCTCATGGTTGAGGGGCTTTATGACAACTAAATAATTTTAGTGTTCTAATGGTTTTCTGACTGAATAAAATTGTTGTTTTTCATTAAAGTAAAGCTTCCTGACAGACTAGGTTGTCATACAGGTTGATAGGTTCAAATAAGTCACTTTCACTTATATGCTTAAGAGCATGACTAATTATTGAGGGGTTTGTATCTAGTTGCTGTTGATTGTTTAAAGGTTAAATTAATCTGTATCTGTAAATGACTCCCTGAGGCAAAAGATAAAAATAAATGGCAGTGAGAGAGACAAGTACCAATATATGTGTGTTTGGGTTTGATGGGGAACTGAAATGTTTATCCTATAATAAGCAGAAGAAATTAATTCTAAGCTTGGGAGAAGACATCTTTGTCAGTAATAAGGTCTTAAGTGCACAGAAATATAACTAGGTAGACCAGAACACATGATCTCATGGCTGTCACCTAGGCCAAAGGGTATTTCATAAGGGCAGTTCTCTATTTCATTTCTGTGAGACGTCCCCTGACGTGATATTGCAGTGAAACAAGCCAATTGATTCAGCTTGAGAAATCTGATTCTGAGACTGAAGCTCGAGTGGCTTGTGCACATCAGCTGAATCTTGAGATAAAATGACAGCCCCTTACCTCAATGTGCCACCTTAAACAGAATTTCTGTAACTCATGGATGGGACTCCTGGTTCCATGCTCTACATGGGCTTTTGTGTTCCCTTTCTGCCTCCATCCCCCAAATGCTTGTATGGGCTCTTTTCTGCCTCTGCTTCTTCTCTTTCCAAAACTCTTGGTGATCCTTTCTCTCGCTGCAATCAGAGCATGCTTCTTGACTGCTGCTAGAACGGCTTCCCAGCTCATTCCATTAATCCCAATTCCCTTTCACAAGAGCAAGTCCTTAGTCACTATCTCTTCTAAGGCATCTATCGCTACAGAATTTAAGGCTCCAATCCCATACATTGATCTACACAGTTGGACCATTATGCCCATACTGAGAAAACAGGGCTTTGTTTGTGCTGAGTAGCATACAGGGTCAGGTAGTACCGTGGGGGAGAAGATGAATACAATCTACTCGTGGATTTGGTCACACCTATGGAATATGCATTTGATTGGCTTGCAGTGTTAGGTATGTAATCAAGTGCAGTTGTCAATCTAAATATGGAATAAATTTAAAACTTAAACCTCCAGAGAGGATGACAGTAATTCCCTATTGGGCTATTGGTAGAGCAAGAAAGAAATGTCTTGAATTTTCATTTTGGGCAATACATTGTTGGTAACTTTTAATTTCTGTGGGGAATTTTTTTAAGCAGTTATAAGCTGGTCAACACTTGGAAAGTAAAGTTTAAAAAATATTTTAAATGGATATGAAAGCTTGGCCAGCTCTACATGGTAATTATATGGATATTTAATATAAATAAAATACTTTTTTAGACATGAAATAAGACCCAACTTTCATTTGTGTAAATAAATAAATAAATAAATGCATTGACTATCTTTCCTGGGGTGGGGGGGGATCCATATGCTGCTGGCTTTCAGCTTCCCCTGTACTACGCCTTACTTAGCAGTGTAACTGCAGTAGCATGGGCAGCAGTGGCTTGCCTTAGCCATGCCAAGAACATACCTGCTGGTTTAAGGTGCGTTTGTATTGCTGCTGCTGCCGCCCGTACTTCCATGGGTACGCTACTATTTATACTCTATCTAGCTCAATGAAAGCTAGCGTATGGGTACAGGAACTGGGAATGACACCCCTCGCTCATTGCTTAGACATATCCTTATAAAAGGATCGATAAGGACCTAGATGCAGTACTTGCTTTCACACTTACTTCAAGGTAGAGTTTTAATAGTGAGACCTGTTAGCCTGAATAGCAAGGAGAACACAGCTCAACTTCTTTGTTTTAAAGTGGCCTCTTGTGAATTCAGGGGTTTTCATAACTATGGGCTAAAAATGTTTTAAAGTGGCCCAGGCTGGCAATTATTTTGAACCTTTTAATTACTTGTGTGTTCCCTCTTACCTTGACTGAGCTCTCTAAACTATAGTATTATCACATTGTGCTAGATAAAGCATGATTTCCTTATTTTGCCTAAATGCTTCTAAAGACAAATTACTGGAGAATGTTGCCTATGAGTATAATAAATTCATGAGCACTGTGAGAGGTTAATAGCTTTACAAATCACGTTGAGAAAACCGAGAACTTATTTCAACACCTCATTGGTTATCCTTGCTAAGCCAGCCGTTCCCATATTCTTTTTTTTTAGCTGCTGAATTTCAAACAAAACTATTTGTCTTCTCTGTATATTAAAAACATGATTATTTTTGAACAGTATTATTTATTTTCCAGAGTAAAATTAATACCTATTTGGTTTGTACATGCTTTCGATTGTATGTTCGTTACTTTTATATTAAATCACCCTTGCTGCTATGTGATGTTGCTAGGTATCTCTCACAGAACCTTGGGAAAGCATATTCATCAAGTTAAATATATTATAAACAAGGACCTGACATAATTTCCTTTAGAGATGTTCAGATTAAATTTTCATTGCGCTGGCTGATATTTAGTCTTGGTGAGGGGATGTATGTATGTGGGGGAGAAGAGTGACATTGGGATCAGACCTCCCACTATATCCTGTGGGTAAGTACCAGGTTCCAGATTCTCAGTTGGTATAAGTCAGTGTAGCTTGACTGACTTTTCAGTGGGGTAATGCTGATGTACCCCAGATTTGGCTCCTTGACTCCATTTTCTCCTCCACAAAGCTTTTCTGAAAATGCAGTTGTAACAAAATATGTGTAACTTTATTGTCACCTCTCTGGTGGGACTTAATCAATGACTAATTCTCAAAATAATACATGTAATGACAAAAATAGCCCATGGAACTCAACAAGATGGCTGCTTGTCCTCACTGTCTAGCCATGTCATTATTGTTGCTTTCCAATCCCCATCCCTCATTTGTATGTTGTCTAGTTAAATTGTAAAGTGTGACTGGCATGGGCCTCTGTTTTTTAGCTTTCTGTGAAGTCCCTAGAATGCTGTTTGACAATTCAATTAACATTAATCAAGATCCTGTTTAAGTTCTGGTGGAAATTTGGGTTATTTCCAAGATGTCTCTGAATTGTTGTGCCCATCACTAGTCTGAGTAGAAATGGTATCTGCACAGTTGGGTGTATCACCGGTTTAAATTAAAACGCTCCATAATTATTTAAAATATAAAAGAATACGTACAGACACTTGAGGTATGACTCTGTTCAAATGGCACTCCGTGTGTCTTTGATCTTCTAGTGTCCTTAGTCTACTGTCATAAATGGAGCATGAGCTGCTACCATTTAGCACTTCTTATATCCATATACATTGGTTTAATCCTGGGGAGCGAGATGCCCTTTCTGGGAGTGCGAGACATGCTAGATTTTTTTTACACGGTAAATCATTGAAAACATAAATTAAGCACAAGCACGTAAGTACAACTACTTTGTTTCATCAAACCTATGTATTTATTAACATTATACAAACAAAAATATATATAGGTTTAAGGGATGTGAGAACATATTTTGGTTTTTGATAAGGGGGGCGAGAACATATTTTGAGAACCAAAGGGGTGCAGGCTGCAGTAAAGGTTAAGAGCCACTGGGTTTAGTGATAGACGCTTGATTCTTAGTAATGCAGGTTCGCATAGAAGGTGCAATATAAAAAGTCTGACCGATGGCAGAAGGGAGCCTGATCCTGCATTAATGTATGCTGTTGCTGTGCAGCCACCAAGTTACTCCGGCTTAGTAGCAAGAGTAAGGTCAAGGATGCGAGCACGTTGCTAGGCCTCTAGTTAACCTGCTGAATATCGTATGTATGTTCGTGTGCCATCTACCATATCTCATCAGAAATTCTGTATCACCGTCTAACTTCTTTATTACCCTGTGCTCTTTAGGAGAATGGAGTGGTTACGTAACACACTTGAGTCTTAATATCTCTCAGTGCCAAGAACTATACCTAGGCCAGACTTCTTAAAAACTGGGTGGCTGTAGTTGTGGTGTTGAGGAATTATTTAGCCAAGGAGTCTGACAGAGGTCTGAATCATTCAGTGTCTGATTTCTATCCGATCATCTTTGCATGATATGAGCCTCTGCTTAACAACCTGTTCTAACTAGCTCTTGCCAGATTCTCTTAAAAGTTTAGTTCCCCACAAGAGTTAGGATCCTAAATCATTGAGGACCCTAAGTAAGGCTCTGACTTTACAGACTGTCCTGCCATGGCAGCGTGTTGTTGTTCTTAGGGCACAGAGAGCTTCTGTTGCCCAGCTAGATTACTTTATGTAACACAGCAATGAGAGCCTGCTGTATGCTTTAAACAGTCAGTTTTCTCCACCTCCCTGCCCCACCACTTTGCAAAATGGAAGACGGCCTTTGATCTCTGCAGCCACAGTCTACATCACAATAATAGTTACTCCATGCAGGCCCCTAACGAGCAGCTACCATTGACTTCAGTCAGAGCTGCTGGGTGTTGAACGCTTCTTTTTGAAAATCAGAACCTTTATTGTGATGTCTAAATATACTGGTAAGGTTGAGATTTTTAAAGCAAACTAGGGAATTTAGATGCCACTCGCATTACCATTAAAGGGAGTCATCTCTAAATTCCCTAATTAGCTATAAACTCTCAACCCTGAAACTTAATTTAAGGCACTCATTTTTAAAAACAACACCCAAGTTTTTAATCTTAAATACACTGTCAAGGCTAAATCCCCACTCTGGCACTTCGAATACAGTAGATGGGGGACCACAAGGATTTTAAAAATTAATACTGGCCACTCCAGGCTTGTAACATCCCAAGGTTACAGCTTTTCTCTGACCTTGGATTGTCAACCACCCAAGTGGAGAACCCCTTTGAGAACCCAGGAAGGTGCACTTGGGAATTCCTTCCTGTGGGGCACCCTCAAGCCCTTTACCCCTCCCCCCCTTCCAGGGAAGAGCTGGGAGGGTGGGGAGGAAATCCGCTGTTGCCACCAGCTAATTAAAAACATGTGCACAAACCTCTTAAGACAGAAAAATCCAATTCTATTCTTACAAAAGGAAAATTTTATTAATAAAAAAGAAAGAAAATGCATCTGGGAACTTAGGCATTTGCTAGATTTAAAAACAAAACCGACAAGGATTAAGCATCAAGAATAGCTTCTTGAAGACCAGTTTAAAGGTTACAAGCAAAACAAAAGTACCTGGAGTTAGCACAGAGGAATCCACAAGCCATAAAGAAATAAAAGGAATAAACCTAATCACATCTTCCTAGGCACTTCCTGATCTACATACATATCTGGGGTTTTAAATGAGTAGTTTCTAGGTATGATACTGATTATTTTTTCATACCTAGCTCAAGCTTCTCACAGCATAACTGCATTGCCCGCCTCTCCCCGGGAGAACAACAGACAGACAGACAAAAGGGGAGTCTTGTTTCAATTTTAAAAACGTTCTAGCCTTTCCATTGGCTCTTTTGGCCAGGTGCCCACTCACTTCCTTTTACCTATGTATAGCAGTGAGACTTTTTAACCCTTTACAGATAGAGCAATTAGAGAACAGCTACTATGAGGAATTTTATAGCTACTGGCTGCCTGGGTGCCCATAAAAGGGAGCTATCTCCCCTCCCCCCCTTTCATTTATCACATACACATATATGTACTGGAGCACAGGACCTTATGCTCCCAATTGTGCGTCACACAGACATTTTGTGGAATCAAGGCCTGTGATAACTGGGCCTACAAATTACCCAAATTGCGAGCTCAAGTGTGGGAAAGTGGATAAAAGTTTATAAGCTCTCACCATAACTTATAACAATGTCGATGGGAAAAGATGTAAAAGAGAAACACACTAAATTAATCTAAATGAAAATGCCTACTTATATCATTCATGAACGGTGTTAAGATCATGCTGGGTAAATAAGAAAAGTGTGTGACTGGAAATCAATGGACCAAAATTGGAGTGTCTGAAATTAAACCAAATTCTTGAACAAAATAATGAGGGCATGGGCTATTCCACCCATCGGTCTTTCTTGCCATCCTTTTTTTTTTAAAAAGGACTGGGGTAGGAGTAGATATGAACAGACACATGCACATGTTGGCTCCCTAAAAGACAGTAGAATAGGAAGAAGTGAGTTTCATCATCCTGGATGCCTCCCCCACCATCTTCTGGGACCCCCGGATCTACCATAACACTGGTGGGCCTTCATCATCCTGAGCCAGAGAGGTATCTGTGACCGTATCTGGGGTACAATCTGAACCTTTGAACAGCTGTGTCCCCTTAACTCTCTAGCCTGGGGTGCCTCTTACACTTCTTTGCTGTCAGAACATCCATTCCTGGCTTGCTCACACAGCCTTCAGCATGCAAAATCACTCCCAACTAAATACATGAGTACTTTGACCAGTCATGAATTATATGCAGGGTGACATCTGCACATTTCTAGTCACAATCTTGTCCACCACAATCTTGTCTTTCCTATCTCTCTCCTTTTGCCATTTGTTAATAAGAGTCTGGCTTAGCTGGCCAAGACTGTGTATTTTGCAACACTGCTATGAGCCTGTGACCAGAAAGGCAGCTAATGGCAATGTCCTGAACAGCCCGATGCTGGTACCAGTTTGCCAGGTCTCAGAATGGCTAATAAGACTGTGCTTATGTTTTTCCAGCTGTGAGGTTGCAAGTGAGAGTCAATACCAGCGACTGAGGCATCTTCTACCATTGCTTTTCTTGTACCTCTCCTCCTGTGTGTGTTTGTCTTGTTTTGTCTGCTAGGAAATGGACATTAGCAACAGTGAGAACAGCTACTGCCCATTTCAGCTAACTTCTTCCCTTTTCCCTATAAAGGATAGTAGTTATCTTTAATACTATGTAAGAAATTGTCAGACAAGGATGTTCCCCCCCGCCTTCTAAAGACACACTATGGGTAAAAGGAATACAGGATGTTGTTAAAATGAAAATCTTTCTTAATACTTTACATTACAAATGCTTTACTTGATTTTTCTTGTTTTCTGTATCTTTAATAAAAGTTATTTTTAACACTGTGTGCACCATGGTACTAAGCAGCCTGAGGTCTCTTGTTTAAACTTGTTTAAAACTGTTCAATGTTGTTAACACGTTTGACTCTTGGGGCCTATATATTCCAGCTACATTAATACAACAGACCCTATGCTCTTTACTTTTTATTTATTTATGCATAACTGCATTTATATCCTTATTAGGAAATATTGTTATGGAATTGTAGTGAGTTAACAGAATTAATTCACTTAATACGGAAATAGCATCAATGTCAAATGTTCTGTTAATTCACCAGCAAATCCATTAGGTTATCAGTGAACGGGAAATGAGGCTGCAACATTTTAGAACAATAATTAAGACTCAAGCATTGAATTGCCCATTGTAGCAAGGGACATATGGTGAGCAGAATTTATTTCGTTGGAAATATTTGACAAATAGTGCTGCTGAGTTATTATCTTTATGATACCCATTTCAGTGATGTGGGTTTTGTGGCCTGTTCCGCTCCCATCTGGTCCTCTTGGCCAGATGCATTGTTGCATGCAGGGATGAAAAGTAATGAAAATTTCAAATCCCTTTAAAACAAGCAGGTAAAAGCGTAATTATATCACTGTTACAGTTTATGGAAGTGGAGATAAATTCCATCCATTTTATTGGGAAACAGCTCTTGGTCCTCATTCATGCCAAAGATGATGCAGAATTGTGTGCAGCCAGCACTGCTTTACTAGCTGAGGATGGCAAATGCCTTCTCCCCCAACCTCAAGCTCAATTTCATCCTTATCCATGCATAGTTTAGCATATATTATACCTTTCACAGACCTCAAGAAACATTAGGGTATACAATTTGATGGAAAACAATAATTTATAGTAAATTAAAGCATTTAGGGGAAAGGAAAGAGACCAGATCTGTGCTGTGTTCTTCTAAACTATGTGCTGTACAGGTATCTGATTATGAATCCATGGGGGAAAAAATAATAGATCCCTAGACCATTACACACAATTTTCAGCCAAAACTTTGGTGTTTTGAACATGTATCCAGGATGTTATGAAGGAGGAGACGCACAGATATTTTACCGATTGTGTCTTTTAGGTTTTTGATCTGTCATGTACCATACACTAACTGAGAGTGTAGGAGGGTGTGTGTGTTAAGACCTATTCATTTTTAATATTTTATATTCAAGATTGACTTCTTTAATTTCTTCTAACACATGAACATTCATTTAGGTCCGTTCATCTTTTATCTTCAGGATCAACATTAGAGACACTGGGCAAGAATGTACATTATTAAAAATATCAGACAGGGAAGGAAAAGTAGGAGAGATTCATACAAAGGGGAAATTTTCTTCTTAAGAAATTAGGGGTTAGACTAAGGTTCAATATCTATCTCTCCAGCTGACTCTGCGGAAGGTCATTTTGCATCTGGGTATGAGTGAGGAAAAAGAGCTGGGAGATAACAATTCTCTATTGAATTCCTGCAAATAAATGAGGAGGAATTTTCCAGTACAAGAAAATGCTGATCCTGTTTCTTTCTCTTTCACACACACCACACCGTGCTCCGAAAGAGATTTCTGGGGCAGCCACTGGCAGAGAGGCACTGGCAGCACGCCTCTTCTGGTAGCCATCTTATATGTGAGTGGGAGCCCCAACAGTGGATTGAAAACAATTGGATGCTCTGTGTTCTGAGGAGTTTCCTGGCAGCTCTTGAGACATCTGTGGATTTTGAGGGACCGTGAGTCCTTGGCTACTTCCTGGAGGTGGCTAAATCTGTTCATATTTTTCTGCCCTTCTGCTGGATTTCCCTGTGGAATGCATGATTTAGACCCACTGTGATGACCTGAGATCTCGCAAATCTATCATTCTAAATGTCTGATAAATCAATGGGCCACGATCAGATAAGCCTTTCGTAAACTTTTGATTTTAATTCTGATTCTTTCAGGGGAAATAAAGCAGATCAAGTCGGGCAATAGAATTAAATTCTTTCTTTCATATAAGTGCTAAATCAGGTCTTGTATCAACGAAGTATTTAAACATAAGCTTAGACATGTGGTTAATGTTAGTGCAATTGACTTCAATGATATTTAAGCATATGCTTTAAGCTAATTATGTGCTTCAATGCTTTGCTGAATTGGGACCATAATAATGAAAGGAAATATGATCCACTACATACTGCAATTATATTTTAAAATGTTTTGTTTTGTGTGTTAAAACACAGTTTATTACTTCAGCATATTGTAGTAAGTAAGAAGGTGTGGGCATTGAGTGTGCTAGATAGAGTATATTGGTAAATCTAGAAAATAGGTACTGTCAATTAAATAAAAATCAATTGTTCAGGAATATGGTGACTGTTTCTAAAACTACATGATTGACTCATTGCTTATCATCCTTATCACTGGGGGGAAAACATTTTGCAAGCTAGGACCTAACACAGGTACAGCAAATGTAGCTAACACACTGTATATTTATACATGATATAAACACTGTATATCTTCTTTCAGCAGCAACTTGTATTTATTAGCTGGACCGCTACTAGGCAAACTATAGGGAAAAGTAAATATAATAAGACACTGTTTGTAAATATAGTGTTCTCTTAGTTTCTGGGTCTATGAATTGTCTGTTCAGAAGAATAAAATTATTGGGGAGAATTTGGGTGTAGCAGAAAAAATAAACTAATTCTAGGATACCCTCTTAACATAAGATTTTGTCTATAATAGAAAAAGTGCACTGGCTTAATTTAAGGCATATCTGCACACACAATTTGCACTAGTGCAATTTATATCAGTTAAAATAATTTAGTTCACAAGAGCAAACCCTTATGTGGAAACACTTGTATGGGTTTAAAACTGGTTGCGTCAGTTCAGCTTGCACAAATTTACTGGTGCAAACTAATCCAATATAAACCAGGTTCAAATTGATTTGTGTGTTTACACACAGTCAGGCCAGTTTAATTAAATCAGTTTAAAAGCAAAACCTTTAGTTACACTGTGCAACTTTGTGTTTAGATCAGGGCTAGATAAATACTTAAATTTATGAGTTAACTACTTTTTAGTAAATACTGTCTAAGAAACTTCTCCCATCAGACATATGTATGGCTTCCATTGAATTTAGTGGAAGTTTTACCTGCAAAAAGAAAGTGATAATTTAGTATTTAATAGATGGCTTGGCAGCATATGGAGTTTTTTTCATAGAAACTTAAACCAGGTATATACCACTGTGTGTTGTAAAAAGCAATAGCAACAATTTTGAAGGAGTCACCTTCACCCTTTGTTTTTCCTAGCAGCACCCTGTACATCTTTTTCTTTTCTGTATAATAAAAGCTTTCATTCTGCAAATCCATCTTGTCTATTATGCATCTGAATTCTGCAGGCAAAGGTGTTTTTAGTGCATCTCTTAATAACGTGTCAGAATCCTGGATGATACAATAGGTCATGCTGGTCAAAAAGTCAGATTAGCCCATTTGATATTTGTCAATTTGCTGTTGCTTTTAGTGTTCGTTCACTGCAGTATGATGGCAATGGTTCTATTTCTGAATGGATACAGTCTTCTCAGGCATTCCACTGAATACATTGTTGTGACAAATAGCGTGAAGATGTACTCTATCTAGTTTCCAGTAGTAAGGGACATGTCAAGGTTGTTAGGTCCTGAAAATGTCCTGCTTGGAAAGTTGTCCAACACCCTAAATTTGGATACCTTATCCCCAGCTTACTACAGGTCCCACTGTGTGCCAATCTTTGCAATTCTAGTGATGAATCTAGTCACTGCTACATATTTGCTTATTTGGTTTGTCTTGGCAACTGTAATACCCAACTGGGGTTTGAGAAGGGCAAGGGGGGAGGACTTTGGTTTGAAAATCCTGGAGTTCTACCATTTTCTGACCCAGCTCCAGGATTCTCCAGTCACCCACCTCCTCATCTCAGGATCCAGACATGTAGTTTATCCTGTCACAGCAACCTTAAATTTAAATCTGATCATCCAGAGGGACACACTCATACCTGGCTAAACAACAATATGTCAGTAGACTTATTCTCTCTTCTCTCAAGTTGTCTTCTTGTGTGGTTCTCCTCAATTCCTTTGTTTATCTATCACTTAATGTACTTGAAAGTATTGCTCTGTTGCTTATGCTAGTTCTTACACCATCTTCTTGTGGTGTCCATGATTTTGTGTGTGTGGAGGGGGGCAATCATCAGAGACCATAGAGTTTCACAAATGGATGGTGCAGCAGCCTCAAGAGGGATCTGTTGTAGACAGGCCAGGCTTTTGGGAATGTGGGTAAACCTGAACTACTACTATTCCTCTACTCAGTTGTCATTGAGGAATCCAGCTTCCAACAGTGAAGCACTTGAGCAGAGGATAAGCTCAAGTCAGATGCTTGAGAGCACATGTGTTAAGTGCATAGAAGCAGGAGACAGGGAGCAGAATCCTGAAGATTTGCAAGAGGCTGTGGCCACAGCAGCTCTAAGAAATCTTAACAGAGATGAGTATAGATCACAGTGGAGTTTGGAGTTGGTTTTCTGGGGGACTCTGTGAGAGTTCCTGAAGTATAGGAACAGGAATTCAGGGAGAGGGGGTCCTAAATGATTGAGGAGGAGGGTCCTGGAGAAAGGGGTATGGGAGCATTGTGGGGAGAAGGGTGGTGTTTTATGGTGAGTATGCTGGGAAATGGGGAGAATGAGATGTAGAAAGCAGGTACACAAAGGGGGCAAAAGAGACAGACCATGCATTCTTGCCAGATAAAGGGGAATGTATGGCTGTGCAATAGAAGGATTGTAGAACCTTCCACAAGGAGGGTGCTGTGACGGGTTGGATCACAGAAAACCCCTTGTGAACTGCCACCTGATGTGCTGAGACTACCTCTGAGTCTGTTTTCCCTGCCAGTTTAGGACTTCAGTGCCCTGCCTGGATTGAGCCAGACACACTTGCCTGCTACAAACCCAGACCCAGGTCTGAACCACATCCCCCAACACCTGCAGGCTTAACTGAAACAGCTTAAGAAGTGCTCCTGTCTCCAACACTCAGATGCCCAGCTCCCAATGGGGTCCAAACCTCAAATACGTTTTACCCTGTATAAAGCTTATACAGGGTAAACTCATAAATTGTTCGCTCTCTATAACACTGATAGAGAAATATGCACAGCTGTGTGCCCCCCCCCCCAGGTATTAATACATACTCTGGGTTAATTAATAAGTAAAAAGTGATTTTATTAAATACAAAAAGTAGGATTTCAGTGGTTCCAAGTAATAGACAGAACAAAGTGAATTACCAAGCAAAATAAAATAAAACACGCAAGTCTAAGCTAATACCGTAAGAAAGTGATTACAGATGAAATCTCACCCTCAGAGAGGTTCCAGTAAGCTTCTTTTACAGACAAGCCTCCTTCTAGTCTGGTACAGCAATCACTCACACCCCTGTGACAGGTTTCAGAGTAACAGCCGTGTTAGTCTGTATCCGCAAAAAGAAGAACAGGAGTACTTGTGGCACCTTAGAGACTAACAAATTTATTAGAGCATAAGCTTTCGTGGACTACAGCCCACTTCTTCGGATGCATATAGAATGGAACATATATTGAGGAGATATATATACACACATACAGAGAGCATAAACAGGTGGGAGTTGTCT
>NC_048303.1:111319373-111508147 GCF_013100865.1 Trachemys scripta elegans | reverse complement strand
GGCCTCTCAGAGTTGGTAAGACAACTCCCACCTGTTTATGCTCTCTGTATGTGTATATCTCCTCAATATATGTTCCATTCTATATGCATCCGAAGAAGTGGGCTGTAGTCCACGAAAGCTTATGCTCTAATAAATTTGTTAGTCTCTAAGGTGCCACAAGTACTCCTGTTCTTCTTTTCACACCCCTGTGGTTACTGTCCTTTGTTCCAGTTTCTTTCAGATAGTCTCTCCTCCCCCAAAGGATATCTCTTGATCCATCAGAAAACCAAATGGAGGGGTCTCCTAGGACTGTATATAGACTTCCTCTTGCGGGTGGAGATACCTCCCTCCCTTCGTGTAGAATCCCAGCTACAAGATGCAGTTTTGGAGTCATATGGGCAAATCACATGTCCATGCATGACTCAGAACTTTTACAGGTGGCAGCCATTGCTCACATGCTACCCTGGAAATCCCCAACTAGACTTCTTATGTGGATTGGAGTCTTCCAAGGTCCCATTGTCTGTTAAGTGTTTCTTGATTGGGCACTTAACTTGCACATTCCTTTCTTAAGAAGCTGACCAAATGCCTTACTAAGGCTACTTAAAATCAAACAAGTACACAGCCAATATTCATAACTTTGAATACAAAAATGACACATGCATACAAATAGGATGAATATATTCAGTAGATCATAACCTTTGCAGAGATATGTTACATGGCATATGTAGCATAAAACATATTCCAGTTATGTCATATATACATTCATAAGCATATTTCCATAGAGCATTATGGGGTGCAACATCACAGTGGTATATGTGCCCCTAAAATATAGGACATCTTTGATAACTCTCGAGCTAGCAGCATAACTTTGTGGATCATGCAAAGATTTATTTTTAAGATTTGTCTAAACTTGTTTCTATGCTGGATGCTTCCACAGTGGAACATTCAACTTTTAGTTCCTTGCTCTTTGATTTTCTTTTCCTTTCCCAAGAAACCTGTTTTTGACATGGTAGAAAGAGTACAGCAAGAGAAGAGGGTTAAAAAAGTGCTGAAAAAGACCAGAATGCGGGAGAGGAATACCAGAAAAAGGAAAGAAAAAGTAGAGTGAATGAAGTAGGGCCTCTTTACCCTGAGGCTGGGATTCTTTCCACTGACTTCAGTGGATCAGACCCACTGTCATAATGTTTTAATCTTTTCGGTTCTGGGTTAGTACCTTTTGATTGCTATAGTACATTATTGAGGGAACTGTGTGTGGCTGTCAGCAGGATAAACAGGAGAGATGTCTACAGCTTTTGTTCCAGAGAACAGGAGGGGTGTGTGTATATGTGCAGTTCCAAGGGCACTGAGGACAATCCTGTACACATTTAATAATACCGTTAGCATATTCTGCCTGAACCTGTCAGCAACTATATTCCTTATGCACTTCAAAAAGGGATCAGGAGGAAAAAAGCTTTTGCAGCAGCTTGCGTTGCTCAATTCCTCATATTTTAATTGATGGGACACAATTGCAAGATTTCATGAAGAATTTATGAATTGTGCACCCACATTGGTGGAACGTGAGTATTGCACCTTGAGCCTCACTGAAATGCAAAAGGAATTCCTCATTTTGCAACATATGTAAGGTTTTCAAATTACAGTGCAGACAGGCTTTGGTTTCAAATACAAACACTCCTGAGACTCAAAACATGTGTATAAAGCTTGAACGCTTAAAATAATTCCTTTAAAATCTTAACCTTTTCCAAGACTACTTTTGCACACATGATGTCATGGTGGGAATCTGCTATAGACCACAGACCAGTGGAATGAGGTGGACGAGGCTTTCTTCCAGCAACTAACAGAAGTTATTAGATCACAGGTCCTGGTTCTCATGCGGGACTTCAATCGCCCCGATATCTCCTGAGAGAACAATACAGTGGTGCACAGACAATCCAGGAAATTTTTGAAAAGTGTAGGGCACAATTTCCTGGTGCTAATGCTGGAGGAACCAACTAAGGGCAGAGCTCTTCTTGACCTGCTGCTCACAAACAGGGAAGAATTAGTAGGGGAAGCAAAAGTGGATGGGAACCTGGGAGGCAGTGACCATGAGATGGTCGAGTTCAGGATCCTGACACAAGGAAGAAAGGAGAGCAGTAAAAAACGGACCCTGGATTTCAGAAAAGCAGACTTTGACTCCCTCAGGGAACTGATGGGCAGGATCCCATGGGAGAATAACATGAGGGGGAAAGGAATCCAGGAGAGCGGGCTGTATTTTAAAGAATCCCTTATTGAGGTTGCAGGAACAAACTATCACAATGTGTAGAAAGAATAGTAAATATGGCAGGTGACCAGCTTGGCTTAACAGTGAAATCCTTGCTGATCTTAAACAAAAGAAAACAAAAACCAACAAAAAAAGAAGCTCACTGGACAGATGACCAGGGAGGCATATAAAAATATTGCTCAGGCATGCAGGAGTGAAATCAGGAAGGCCAAATCACACTTGGAGTTGCAGCTAGCAAGAGATGTTAAGAGAAACAAGAAGGGTTTCTTCAGGTATGTTAGGAACAAGAAGAAAGTCAAGGAAAGTGTGGGCCCCTTACTGAATGAGGGAGGCAACCTAGTGAAAGAGGATGTAGAAAAAGCTAATGTACACAATGCTCTTTTTGCCTCTGTCGTCAAGAACAAGGTCAGCCGTCAGACTACTGCACTGGGCAGCACAGTATGGGGAGGAGGTGACCAGCCCTCTGTGGAGAAAGAAGTGGTTCAGGACTATGTAGAAAAGCTGGACGAGCACAAGTCCATGGGTCCGGATGCGCTGCATCCGAGGGTGCTAAAGGAGTTGGCGGATGTGATTGCAGAACCATTGGCCATTATCTTTGAAAACTCATGGCAATCGAAGGAGGTCCCAGATAACTGGAAAAAGGCTAATTTGTGCCCATCTTTAAAAAAGGGAAGAAGAAGGATCCGGGGAACTACAGGCCAGTCAGCCTCACCTCAGTCCCTGGAAAAATCAGGACCTCAAGGAATTAATTCTGAAGCACTTAGAGAAGAGGAAAGTGATTGGGAACAGTCAGCATGGATTCACCAAGGGCAAGTCATGCCGGACTAACCTAATTGCCTTCTATGATGAGATAACTGGCTCTGTGGATGAGGGGAAAGCAGTGGACATGTTATTCCTTGAGTTTAACAAAGCTTTTGATATCATCTCCCATGGTATTCTTGCCAGCAAGTTAAAGTAGTATGGGCTGGATGAATGGACTATAAGGTGGATAGAAAGCTGGCTAGATCATCAGGCTCAACGGGTAGTGATCAATGGCTCCATGTCTAGTTGGCAGCTGGTGTCAAGCAGAGTTCCCCAAGAGTCGGTCCTGAGGCCAGTTTTGTTCAATATCTTCATTAATGATCTGGAGGACGGCGTGGATTGCACCCTCGGCAAGTTTGCAGATGAGACTAAACTGGGAGGAATGGTAGATATGTTGGAGGGTAGGGACAGGATACAGAGGGACCCAGACAAATTAGAGGATTGGGCCAAAAGAAATCTGGTGAGGTTCAACAAGGACAAGTGCAGAGTCCTGCACTTAGGATGGAAGAATCCCATGCACTGCTACAGACTAGGGACTGAGTGGCTAGGCAGCAGTTCTGCAGAAAAGGACCTAGGGCTTACAGTGGACGAGAAGCTGGATATGAGTCAACAGTGTGCCCTTGTTGCCAAGAAGGCTAACGGCATTTTGGGCTGTATAAGTAGGGGCATTGCCGGCAGATTGAGGGACGCGATCATTCCTCTCTATTCGGCATTGGTGAGGCCTCATCTGGAGTACAGTGTCCAGTTTTGAGCCCCACACTACAAGCAGGATGTGGAAAAATTGGAGAGTCCAGTGGAGGGTAACAAAAATGATTAGGGGGCTGGAGCACATTACTTATTAGGAGAGGCTGAGGGAACTGGGATTGTTTAGTCTGCAGAAGAGAAGAATGAAAGGGGATTTGATAGCTGCTTTCAACTACCTGAAAGGGGGTTCCAAAGAGGATGGATCTATACTGTTCTCAGTACCAGATGACCGAATAAGGAGTAATGGTCTCAAGTTGCAGTGGGGGAGGTTTAGGTTGGATATTAGGAAAAACTTTTTCACTAGGAGGGTGGTGAAGTACTGGAATGGGTTACGTAGGGAGGTGGTGGAATCTCCTTACTTAGAGGTTTTTAAGGTCAGGCTTGACAAAGCCCTGGCTGGGATGATTTAGTTGGGGATTGGTGCTGCTTTGAGCAGGGGGTTGGACTAGATGACCTCCTGAGGTCCCTTCCAAGCCTGAGATTCTATGATAGCAATGTTTATCTTCATTTTAACTTTAAAATAATACAATCCTGGAGCATAGAGGGAATAATATGATATATAAAATCAACCTGGATGGGGAACACGAAATAATCTAGAAATAGCTATTACAATGGGTCTTATGAAAAGAGATTTCTGGCTGGTGAAGTTTCTAACTGTCCACTACAACATATGCGCAGGAAGTTTTTTTTGTTTGTTTGATTGTTTTTACACCAAATTCTTGTTCCTATGAACAAGAGAAAAGGTAGCAGAAGAAACTATCTAAACTTGAATAACTCTCTGTGGGTTGTAATTTTGTTGTTGTTCTTTGGTCTGTGTGTCCAGCATTCAGCTTGACGAAACAGAGAATACTTACCTTATATACAACTTGTTGTTATCTTAGTCTTTTCTTGACAATTAGTTCTTGTTCAGCTCTCCTCCATATGGTACGCCAGACAAAAAAAGAGAGAGACAGACATATTTGCTTTCAGTTTCCTGCTTATGGTAGTGGAAACCAGGAATGCCCAAAATGAAGAAATTCCTATTATACTATTGGTGACCCATGCGAACATCAACCCATTGGGAACTAGGGTCTGAAAGTTGTTGTCCTCCTATTAACAAATTGTTCATAGATGGCATCATAAAAGATAGCGAAGTGTTTTGAGTGAAGTTAATTATAAAACTCCATTTTTTTTATTAGAGGTAATCAAAAAGTGAATCAATGTAAGAATTTTCAATTCAGAAGTGGACTTTTGGGTGGGGGATTCTCCCTCCAAAAAAGGGAAAATAGGAGCTGGGGCAGGGGGAGAACAAAACAAAAAAGTGAAATATTTTTGTTTTGATTCAGATTAAATCAATATGAAAAAAAATTCTTTTCAACAGTTTTAGCTTTGCTCACTGTACTAATCTGGAAGATACCACTTCATTTTAAAACTGAACCCCAGATGAATCCACTTCCGGAACTATATCCATTGTCACGCATTCATCAGTTTCTGTAAAAACTGCAATCACTACAATGATAATGGAAAAGACAGAAAGGCCTGCATCTCTATTTCGAACACCTTCTTTCTGTCCATCTCCTTAACTTACATGTTGTCCGTGGGTTTCTTTTATCCTCCTAGAAATTATTTCACTCCTTTTTACTTTCAGCAACCAGTTTTAGGCTTCCTTTCAGTAAAGCACTTAACTCCAATTTAACTTTGCCTATGTGTTTAGGTGGCTCTCCATTCAGTAATGCATTTAGGCAAGCATTAATGGGACTATATCACATGTTAAGTGCTTTGCTGACTTAGGGTGTTTAAAGCAGCCACTTAGGTCTATGTTTTGAGAGAGAATTAATAAGTACCTTCTTATTGAAGAATAGAAAAAGAAAGATGAGACTTTCTTTACTTCTGTTTCATTGTTCAAACAGAGCTACTGTCACTAGTTGCCTAATCACATTGTCATGTGAATATATTATTAGTATATTGTATGTGATACAGGGTTACCCCCAGAGAGAAGTAATCTGGCTACAAGACCCGTTTAGCATTCAGTGCTTGTTCATTATAGTACTGTGCTATGTTACGCCTTTAGACTGTCAGATCTCCAAGGCAAGGGCTTCTTATTTGTTTTGACATCTTCTTCCTGGTGCACAGTGCTTTGTACGCTGACATTCCTCTAACAGCAGTGGATTTGTTGTATGTGGGATAGAAACATTACCTTCATATACTCGTTACATAACAGATTTCCAAGATACATAAAGCTAAAAATTCTATTACCACATTGACAATATGATAATGGACAATATTATTTATTTACATGTTATGGTGGTTAAATAATTCCTCATTCGGTAAGGAAACTTCGGACTTGGAGCAATCTAAAAGCAGAGTGTCATAGAATACAGCACGTTGGAAAGGAGCAAGAAGAAAGTCCAAAATGCAGGTACAGACCTTCTCTCTACCCAAAGGGGATATGTTGTCAGCTCTCCAGAGACCGAATATTTCCTATCTACTAACTGTTTTTAATGAGCCCTTACGAAGCCCATCAGAGAACTGCCTCCTTGCAGATTGTTTGTTGTGCCAGCACGTTACTTGTCCCTTCACATCAAGTTAGCATTACAGTAGTGCTGCTCTTGCACTCTACACCTTACTACTTGAGACAAATTTTGGTCCTTCAGTTCCTTCAAACAGTGGTACACTGATCCTGAAAATGGTAAACTCTAACTCTGTTCCTGGACTGAACAGAAGTGTCCCTTATCTGAAAGATAAGCAACGACTTCAAAAACTTACTTGCTTGTTAGCTGAGAACCAAGAAAATGGTTCCAGGAAATGCACTTCCCTCCCCATTCACCTTTGATTGTCAACGGAGATGCAGCACACATTCAGACCAAAGTTCTCACCTGGTAGATCAGCCTCACAATTTCAGCTTGCGCAATGTGAATGGTTTTGGCAGGCAAATAAACTACTTAGTTGTTGTTTGTTGTTCTCTGTTTTTGTGGCAAAGGGCACAGTAATTGAATTTTATTCCCGGGCTGTTACATTTTGATAACAATTTAACAAGGCTGTGGTAGATGAAGAGATGTCTGTGATAGCCGTTAGAAATAAGACAATGCATTGGCCAACTATTGCATACGCGCTGGTGAGCCATCAAAATAAGAGTATATAGCAATTATTTGTTCATATATCCATGTTTAATATAGCCCTATTAAATACAAACGTATGCTTCCTATATGCCCACTTCTGGCCAGAGGTGAAATCTTCAAAAACAAACAAACAAACAAATAAATAAACCACATTTTCATGGATATCTTGTAGGCTATGCACCTAAGGAATAACTCCCCTGGGGAAACTCAGGAAGAAAACATTTTATTGGTGTATGCCACAATTTTGGAAAGAAAAATTCCATCTCTGTAGCAATCATACATCATTTCCACAAGATCTAATTATTAGTAATGTACTTTGTTGATTTTGATTGTCTTACATTTATAACTAAAATCATCAGCATTGCCCATTAAAGGGAAGACCTGGCTCTAGTCTAAAGTTAATGGCTCTGGTTCCAGCTCCACAGTTAAGGCTGCATTTTGCACTTCAGGCTGGGATTACAGCCCTTACTGTCCCAAGCACAGAATTAATTATTTTTTTGAGAAGTTACAAATAAAGTTGCTTAATGTCAAATAAATGGCAAATTCCTCCTGTACGAAACGTAAACAATCGTGGAGTCGGAAGAATGACGAAGAGCTGAGTGCAAGCTAAATAAGTCATGTATATTAAGGGGGCTCAGTCACTCTCACTCACATGCACCACTCTCCTTCACCATTTACCACAACAGAGTGAAGGAGTCATTACATTTCACTGCTTGTTGAAGGACAGGCTGCCTACAAAGGGAAAAGGACAGACATCACCAGCAGGAGGATATTTGGGAAGTGAGGGGGGAAGGAGAGGGAAATTGCTGGATGGTGAACAGCAGGAGACACATGGCAGCTTGCAGGCTCAGGAGGGAGGATATTCAAAGGGCACTATGCAAAGTCCACAGAGCATAAGCGGTGATGAGTACAGCACTCTTTGCTGTTCAGAGATGACAGCTGGCAGATCTGCTTTCCGTTCCCTTGTTAACCAATAGTAAGCAGCTGGGCCCACTACACTTCTGCTGCCACTCAATTCCTTAACATGGTTCAGATGCTGATTAATCCCCTTTCAAATAGCTGTGCCTTGAGCTGCTTCACACTGGAGAATTCCTGTCCACCTTTACACCTTGCCGACTGCCCCATTTAGACTCTTTTTGAAATTTGCCCTCCTCGGTCTTAGACTGAAATCTCACCCTAGGAAAATTAGCCAAACAGAGGAAATTCCATACATCATGTTTTTGATGGTAATGTCTGTCAGGCTCTGACACTACTATTGGGGTCTATGTATAAGAATAAAAATCACTGGAGTATCTGTGGTGTTGAGTTGCATTAAATATTTAAGCGAAATTAAAAAAAAAAAGTCTAGTTCTCCTTCAGTGGGCAAACTCAATCACGTTTAGTAATAGTTGCCAATAACTTTACAGGGAAAATATCTTTATCAGAGAATCATGATCGTACAACAGCTAACTTTTCTTTCCAGTTCTACTGGGAAATACTACATTAAACGGAGCAGAAGTAACATCAGACCTGGATGAGAATACAGTGAGGTCTGAAACAAGAATAGTTCAGTCTTTTCATTGATGTCTTCAGAAGAGCCACCAAACATAAATACATGATAATATAGTTAAAAGAACAACACTACAAAATAATTCATTCAAACCAGGAGTTTTTCCCTTTTCTCCTTTTGCTTGTATAAGGACTTCAGTGCATTCCCTGGTCAGGAGCAGAATCAGAGTTGTGATGTTATTTTACTTTGGGATTTTGCTATAGTAACATAGCCCTGCCAGGGAATCTTCTGATCTTACAACACATTTTAGCTCAATAGTGGAATATAATCTCCTCCCTCTGGCTCTGCCTTCTCAGAAGAGTTAAATTCTACTACAGCTGATGCAGCAAGATCTGAAATGTGTTACTAATTGATATTCTAGACATCCTCAGCTTGGCATGGTCTGTTAAAGGGCCTCTTAGCTTGATGAACCGCCACATAAATCTTCTCTTAGATTTTTCTAGTCATGGATATTATACTACAGCTTTTACTAGCAGGTTGCACTGTTAAAGCAAAATCACTCCTCAGGAAATTGAATTTTTTTAAAGTTTCAACAGAAGTTAATTTAGCCACCTTGCATATCCTGTTTATTTTGTTATGCATTTCACAACCAAAAACCTTAGTATATTAAAATACATAACAAGACCCCAGTCCTATAAAAATGTAGGAACATGCATAACTTTTCTCATGTGGTTGTGTGCAAATGGCCAACTTAATGTTGCTGAAGGAACCTTACTTCTGTTTCTTGACTTTTTATTGTATTTTAACAGTACAACTTAATGCTGCATTACTATAACTTTTTAAGAAATGTTGGTATTTTAAAAATATAATAGTTATGAGGGAATGTTCCCTTTGACAGACAAAAGCAATGGTCATAATGGGCATTACTTGGGTAGCATTACTCTGATTGTTTGTACGATTTTGTGCATACAAGATTTCTATGAAAAAAGCCATTTAAATTGCACTCTGAGAACGTATCACAGTTAGAAATGTCTTGCCTAATCCTTTAAGGAGGTCTTATCTTCTTGCTTGAGTCAGTGCTGTGTGTGAACCAAAGTATTCTTAAGAACTCTTCTAAAAATATAACTTCTACATAAGACTCAGGTTAAAAAAACTGCATCTTGATTATATAGTTATTTAAAAATCACTAAATAATTGGCATTTTATATATAGCATTTAAGCTGTTTAAAAGAGTTGGTTTGTTGAAACAAATGATTTGAAATCTGCATGGTGTTTGTCTTGCTACAGCACTAGCAATTGATTGAGCAGTCTTAGGCCTTGTCACACTGGGTTTTTAGTGCAACTACACTGGTGTAGATGCTATTTATGCAGGTGTACCATTGGAACTCCTACTCAGTTTTGAAACCAGAATAATACATATTGTGCTGCAGTGATGTAAATTATGTGCAACCATGGGATTTGCTCCAGTGCTGGTGGATGGCTTAAAAACCCAGTGTAGCCAAGGACTGCTAGCGACTAGTATGTTTCAAGGTACTCTGCATCTCCTACAAGGTGCTGAGAGCAGAGGGTGCTCAACATTTTGTGGGATACTCTCTGATCTCATAGAACTGGGCTCAGAATAATAGATGTGTATGCATAAATATAATAGAGATATCTGTATTTTAAGGAAAGAGTTTTGCTGCTGCCCTATGCCGCAGGATAACTACATTTCCTCTGCTGATGTTTTTTTTTTTTTTTTTCATTTTAACATAGATGTAGTCAATGCCCTAGCAGGCTAGGGAGTAATAGAACTGGCTATTGCCATTGGTACTGTGGAGGGTTAGCATTACCTCAGCCAATGCATCTGTCTCGACCTGCAGTGTTCCTACTGTTACTTGCTATGGTGTTTGGCTCCTCTTTTAGCTTTCCCTCTGATAACTGAGCCATAAAAACAGAGGAATTTCAATACAGCAAATATTGTCTCAACCTCTCATGTTCCAATACCTGCTAAAGCTCTGTTTCAGCTGGCTGGGTGTCACAATTTTTTCCCCCTCATGACCGTGTGTTGATTATCCTAAAGTTTGACATGATGTTATGTAGACAGTGGAGAAAGGGTAAGTATTATGACCAAAATACTTGCTCTCTTTTTTCTAGTTAGTGTAGAATTTGCATGAATTTTATATTTATTATAAGCCTTGATTGACTCCTGTGTTACTCCAATTTTACTCATCAGTAACGTCATTGAAATCAACAGTGTTATGCTGGCATAAAACTGAAGTCTATTTACATTAGTGGTATTATTCTAACGTGACTGGAGTAATGCAGTCATGAATCAGATATTATATGGCAAGGTCCAGTTTCTCTTAATCATCAATTAAAGTTGCTATCCTCTTGTATTTAAAGCAATAGCTTATGCATAACTACATCTGTGGATCTAGTTAGGAAGTCACAAGAGCAACTTAATAGAGTCCTGAATACCCTTTTATAGCAAAGCTCTGCCAGTGGTAATAGCTATTATTGTTATGGCCCAAACTAGGTGCTGAGCTTATATTCCAGCAGTTGTTACTGCCACCTTCTGAATGAGGTACTCCTTTATCTTGCACGGAGATCAGGAAGGAAGCTGGCTAACGTGATAATGGATTCAAATTTACTGCCTCTTCTAATGCGTGTTGAAAGATCACTATTAGCATTAGGTTCTTGAGCAGTTATGTCAACCTTACAGCAAGGTTTATTAGCTGTTTATTCATCTGTTTATTCATGTAACTACCTATTTATCCAGACATTTTAAGCATAATCAGTATTTTGAAATGATAGCTGGGATATAATTACTGTCAATAGCAACAACCTCCTTTGTTGTTTACAATTAATTAGAGAAGACTAGTCAGAATACTTATCCTGAATATAGGAGGAAGAGTTCATTTTACTGTTGTCATATTACTTTCCTTCATTTGATAAATGTTTACTGTCATGGCTTGATGAGATGTGAGCTACAGTCTGCTAGTTCTGGCATTTTGTGCTTAGTGACGATGTTTAGTTTGTCCTCCTGAATTACAGCTTCATTTATTTTATTCAGTTTCATTAATCTTTTTTGTGTTTCCTTGGCCAATGATAAAGCCACTGCTGATGCTGATCAGAGAAATAATTACAAGCAAGACTCGTGCAATAACTTGGAGAGGAGATGAGTCTATGAGGATTGAGGTATCATTTTAATTAGCTCAGCCGATGTTAGTTGCATTAGACTAGTAAATTTGCAGGAAATAATCTCTGACATACACATAGTCTCATACACCTCTGCACAGAGGTGTGATAAGTAACATCTATCTCAGATTGGTGGAAGACTAATTTGTATTTTAGTTGGTGTAAGCCCTGTGGCCTGAAGCTTGAGAGAAGAGAGCTTAGTGCTGTCACCTCTAGGTGAAGTGGAACAAGAGCAGCCCAGAGCTGCAGAACTGAAGATGGGCAGTGGCTCCTGTGGGAGAGCAAAGAGAATTGACTGAATGTGCCCGGCATCATTGCCATTTTGGGTACATGGCAGTTTGGGTGATGTTGGTTAAAGCACAGTAAAATGTTGAGTTTGGAGGCTATACAATGCAATTGACCTTGTTGGGAGATTTAAGGACAAGGCATCAATCTTCTATGTGCCTAAGTGAGACTGCAGCCAGGCACACTTGGGTAAAAAAGCTGGGACAAAGCTAGTCCTCCTTGTTGATGGTGAGGACTCTGTCAAGGGTCCTACATACCACTGATCCCTGCTTAGAAGCTGTGCTGAGACTTCTTACCAGTGCGGAGTGATGGCAGCTTCAGCGCAGCAGCAGCTCTGAGGGACAGACGGCTCAGAAGTGGCAGCACTTAAGGGGACAGATGGCAGGGAATAGTGGCAGACCTAGGCAGCTTGGATTGAAGTCACACAGAGAGAGATAGAAACAGCAGCCCATCTAAGAGAGACTGGTGCAGGCCTTCCTATCCAATTAAAGCCGAAATCACTCCAGCTGGGTTAGATAGTGTAGCCCCTAGAGCAGCCTAGTAACACTGACCTGCTAGACTCCTTGGATTTCTCCAGCCAGGGACACCTAGCTATGAGTGGGGAGCTGGGAAGAAGAAAAGTGACTGGTACTGTTGTATGTAAAATTCCCTAGTCTACATAAGAAGATCAATTATTTTTATAGAAAGAGTAAATAATGTATCTTACCAGAAACAAAGCCATTTTAATTTGAGGTGTCACATAGCTAAGTATGACACAGGGATTTCTTAGTGACTGTAGACTCAAAGAATGGCTACAAATGTCAGATATATTTATTAACACGTACAAGGTAGGAAAAATAAAAAAATATTTAGGTTTTTATGTCCATTAAAGATCTCATTCAAAAGCCAGAGTATGCAGAAATGCAGCCTATAACGTTTGAGAAAATTAAGAAAGATAAATAAGAAATTTATCAGCTTTATCCATGAGGATACACTGGCAGTACAGTTTTACTTGGAGTATTTGGTTCCATCTCCATTCCAGCAACATTGTCTTAAATTCTCTCTGGGACAGCTGGTTGTAAAGGAGGGTGTGTAACTCCATCCTTTCTGTGCTCCAGTAAGGTCGCTGTACAAGAAGAGGCTCAAATATCTGTCCTGAATTCAGAAGTCTCTCCATCCTCCCAGTTCTTTCCCTCGCTTTTGACAATTTCTCTTTTTTCTGAAGTCTTCGAAGTTGTGTGTGTGTGTGTGTGTGTATGTATAAAATATAATGAGGGCTTTTAATAACCCTATTATCCCTAAGAAAGAGTTGCACAGGAAATTTTTTCGCCCCTGCCTAATTTTCACTACCAGACAGTGATCCGGCATTGCCCCTTCCCCTCCACTTCACCACTGCAGGAGTATTTAATCCAACTAATTAGGTGGGCCAAATCTGTCTGCCACCCAGCCTCTAGTTAGCCCCAGGACTCTTCTGTAAGTTCCAGGACCAGCCTGGTTCCTGACTACCTCCTTCCTACAACAAGTTTCAGAGTAACAGCCGTGTTAGTCTGTATCCGCAAAAAGAAGAACAGGAGTACTTGTGGCACCTTAGAGACTAACAAATTTATTAGAGCATAAGCTTTCGTGGACTGCAGCCCACGAAAGCTTATGCTCTAATAAATTTGTTAGTCTCTAAGGTGCCACAAGTACTCCTGTTCTTCTTCCTACAACAGCTTCCTTGAAGCTTGGCAGTAGCATTACTTCATCTAGCAATTTTTCCCCATTCATATTTGGTAATGTTTGATCTCTCTAGTTATGTAACTAACTGACTTTCGGGATTTTTGTGTATTGAGCCTTTAAATCTCTAAGGACTCTGCTTTCCTCAATGACAGACAGCCATTTTATGTTAATCTCTGACAGTGCAGCCTGTCCGAGGACAGACACGCACCATGTGTTCTCCCATGGAAAACTTATTTTTTTTAGTTCTGTTTTTCTCTCCATTTAAAATGTCACTCTGACTGAAAGTGTCTGGTCTTCATATATGAAGAAAATAAAACATTTGTCCCCCTGAGTTACTTGTTTATATAGTGCAAGTCAGCCAGGCTATATCTCATATTATTTATATCTTCTGGTGATGCCAACATATGCTTAAACATAGACAGTCTGATCCAAATCCCATTGAAGGCAATGGAAAGACTCGCAGTGACTCTAATGTGCTTTGGATCAAGCTCAGAAGTTGGTGGTAGTGGTTGTTTATAATGGGTAGCAACTAGCAGCACCAACCATATCAAACTAGGCGCTCTGCGGCACCAAAACACAAAATGTACTACAATCGTTCTTCATAAACCATGGCAATTGCTTTGATTTTAAAAATATTAAATCATGAATCAGAAAGTTAGCCATTTGGAAAAGCAAATGCTTATTCAGAAATAAACTTATATTTTATACATGCAGGGGTATTAATTGTGTGCCTGAATGAAGGTGTGTATGTGTTCAAAGTCCTCAAGCTTCTTTATTCTCTTCTAAAATTAAATCTGGCCCATAAAGACAAATCGTGGGGGAAACACTGAAAGCCAGAGTTTCAACAGACTGAGTGCTGAACTCTTGAAAATCTGGCCCTTATCTGGGTTCTTGAATGGGGAAAGATTTCTTCTTCTTCTTCTTCTTCCTTTTTTTTTTTTTTTTTTTTTTTTTAAATATGTATGTGCTGATCACTTGAAAATCTGGCCCTGAGCAATTTTGGAAACATGACTATTAAAATAGCAATTATTGGTGAGATGATTAAAGGTAGGGAGGATTAAGGCTTTTGTCCATACTATGCATTTTTGTTACCCGTTGTGTGAAGTAGTTCTGCTTGAGTTTCTTGTTTTTTAGATGTACGGTCCCTGTTTGTTATACCAACTTCCACTGCAAAAGGTACCTCTCTCAGCTTTTCTTAGTAGTCATTTCAGACTTCTCTTTTCAGTAGAGATTAATCTCAACACTCTTCACCTCACCCCTAATTTAAATTCTTTGGACCTGGCATAATTTCTCTTGCTTTATTTTGTACCCTCTTCTAGCTAACAGTGTCCTTCCTGTGAGGTGGTCAAATAAATGCCTTTTATTGTCACAGTATCACCTTTCATCTTTTGTTTTCAGTCAGCTAATACAACTCCATATCTTGTCTGTCTTTTCATGGCTGCTGTGCACTGAGCCAATGCTTTCAATGATCTTTGCACAATAACCACCAAATATTTGTTCCTGATCCCTGTGCTGGATAATTGCACTTATTCCCTAGCTTGACTCTTTGCTCGTAGATTGTGTGAGAAAGTCTGAACAAAACATGGATGATAAATCTGTGTGTGTGCGGGGGGGAGGGTTGAGAGAGAGATGAATGTATTAGTAAAAATATTTTTGTTGAGCATTTTGATTTCTTTTCTAAGTTGTCATGAAGTGCTGCTGTGAATAGTTAATCCATGCAGTATTTCACCCAAGAGGTGTCCATATTTCAGTAGGGAGGGAACTAGTTTAAGGCTCAATTTTTCAGTCTTCATTCAGGCAAAACTCTCACTTCCTTCAAAGAGGTACAAAAGGAATGTGGGATCAGAGCCATACTAGGTACAGGCCTATTCTGCTTCCTCTGAAAGCCTGTCTCTCTGTGGCTCCCTCTGCATCTTGCTCCCTGCACCTAGCATTGGACATTGAGCACATGGGCTGGCAGGGTGATGCCATCCAGGGACTCCTGACCTAAGCCTCCACCTCTTCCTTGGTCCTTTTGAAGAGAGATGATAAAATATATACATTGAAATGATTCTTACCTCTTTCAAGTAAATCATTCCTGTCATAAAATGGCTATGGAAAGTGATGAGTCATTCGATATATTACAGCTGAGCATTTACCAGAAAACTGGATCCAAACTAACTAGAGGAGAACTTTTCAATCAGTAGGAGAGATCAAAATTGGAGACGTTTTCTATTCCAAAAGGCCAAACTCCAGGGAAGACAAGGAAGCTATTCTTTCAAACTTTTAGAGTTAATAAGATGCTTTCCATCAAAAACCTAGAAAGAAAAATGTATCACACCTGAAGAAAAACACAACAGCAGAAAGAGAACCCTCTCTCTCCCTGCATAGTAGGGTAAATTGAGGCTATCCACAGCAAGCATATTTTGTTGAGGTAGATTGATCGCTATCCCGCGTGGTTGTATCAGACTCCCAACGGCTGTATCTGAAAGGCTGCTGCAGTACTCCTGGGCTGTTAATCCATATGGATTCTGCTGGAGGACGAGGATTAACAGGAACAGCTTGCAATCCTGGGGCTCTATGCTTTTGTCAAAAGAATATTGTTGCTGTAACCGTGCATTATTCTCAGTGGTCCAAGACAGAGACGAGTGCAAAATTTCTCTTTGTGACAACAAAAATAAACATCCATCCTCTGAAACAATCCTTTTCTTTCTCCCTCCATCAGCAAAATGAAATGAAATCTAAAGGCTTGATCCTGCATGCAGTCATGCCATTGGAAGTAGGGTTAAAATGAATTGATCTAGCTATATTTGGTAAATTTTTGGTTGAATTTTGCAGACTTGATGTCGTTTTCTACCAATGTACTCTCAAACAGGAGAGTCCGGACTCAGCGGGAGGGCTTGCGGGTGGGTGAGCAAGAGCTGTTGGCTGAACATGGGCCGGATTCTGATGCCCTTATTCACAGTGAACAGTGTGACATCCTCGAAGAGGAGCACCAATGAAATCAATGGGCTAGTCAGAGTAAGGAACTACTCCAGGCAATCAAACTTGCAGAATTTGTTACCTCAGGGACTAAGCAGCACATGACAATGCTTCTCAGCAAGCTGGAAATCCATTTTTTATCCTTTTGGGTTTCGCCCTCTCAGTCGCTGTAATGTGCAAGCTTAGTTCCCATTTAATGGAGAAATGCTGGAAACTGCCCAGGTGAAATGGCAGAAGTCAATGGTTTCACTTTAAAGGCATAATATTTCCCACAACTGTAATGTAGAATAGAATAGTTGGGTTACCAAGTCTTAAGAAAATATGTGATGCATATATGTAAATAAATTAAATTAGACTAGGGCCCTTACTAATAATAAAATGGAAGCATGAGTGCGTGTGTGCGTCATGCATGCCTGTTTGGATTGAAAACGCGTGCAGGACAGGAGGAGGAGTTGTTGCCTGTAGAATCTAAAGAAACAGCAGCAGCACAGTAGAAATAGATGCAAGATAATCACTCTGAAACAAAATTGATAGCAGTAAGAAAAGAGTCTTCCCTTGATTTGCTTTAATACTCATCTTTTTTTCTCTTGCAACACACAGAGAATATTGTTCTGCGGGGCAGAAATTAAATAATATATTTACGATAATATTGTAGCGGGTTGGGAGGTTTCAGTAGGATTCTTTATTATGTTTCTGCATACTTAGTGCTATTTATGTTCTGTTTGTTTTTTCCCAAAATCCTATGCAGATTGCGTTTTTTTTAGTAATCTGTTTTTTCCAGTTTTATGCAGTATGCCTCCCTACAAATGAAGGCAACTGGACATTCACCTTTCTCTCTCACCGCACCATTTTTATTGGTTTCACAATTTTAGTGAAGCCATTCAGAAGCCAGTAGGTTTTTCCTTCCTTATCAATGGCTATAGTACTCGGCTCTTCTATAGTGCCTTCCACTGAAGAAAGCCTTGTACAAATACTACGGCCTGGTCTACCCTTAAAAAATAGATCTATCTAGTTACATTGCTCAGAGTGCTAACCCACGTCTGTCAGCCCTGTCTAGGAGGCTACTGCTCCATGCTATGTAGACACACCCTCCAACTCCATGCAGGAATCTGAACTGGTGGATCCCAATGCAGGATTGGGACCCAGGAAAACAATATGCCTTGGAAATGGGCATACACGTCAATATTTTCCTGGCAATATTTCTCAATACTTCCTTCCAGCAAAAACTACTTTTGTCTCTATGCAAAACTGTTGCTGCTACTATTATTAGGGGCTGACCTTTTTAAATGAGAACAGAAGCTTTTCGGCACTGCCAGAAGCTTTCTTAATTTTCAATTTATTTCATATCAACGGGAACTGATTAATTGTAATAGCAAAAACAATGCCCTCCAAAATCCTAAGTAGCCAAAACTACGTTATCTTACTGATGACCGGAATAGTTAGGACTACTGAGGTGGTGAGATACCTTTGAAGCACATGGATATCCACAGACTAGGAGGTATCAGAAAATTTCTGTTCTAAGTTGGCCAATTTTTAGGTAATAGTAACACTGCAATGTACTCAAATGCGTAATGTTTCACCTCTGCTTCCCATTCATGTCCCCATCTGAGGTCCATCCATTACCTGCATGCTAATTATATGTGTGTGTGTGTGTGTATAAATAATAAATAAAACACATGCACACATATGCATACAGGAAAAAAAGAACACCATTTAGCTCAGGTGCTGCATACTTATACACATATATTAGAAGTCAAATGGAGCAGTCACATTCAATGCTCCTAAAACAGGCAGGAGCTGAAGCAATTAATCTTTGCGTGGAGAATGACAGTGGCATAGAGGCTGTCATATCACAGCCCATGTGGACTGCACACTACAGAAAAAAGGCCCTCATGGTGCCCATCAAAATTGACATTCATGACAGCTCTAATGTGTAGCAAGATGCCAGTAACTATTTAGGGACATGCTATCAAATGAGAGAAATCTGACCAAAAAAAAAAAAAATCATCCAGGACTTGAATAAATGCACTTCATTTACAGAGTAAGGCCCCTTATCTGTAGCAACTCATCAGAGCAAGTAAGGTTGCAGGGAAATAAACAACTTTAAAAGTTGTTCATATGTTTGTTTTTTATGTTCCCCATATGTCCTCTTTAATACAATACAGCAAACCACTTCACTTTAGGAATGTGCTTAGATGCTTTTCTTAATAGAGGTGGACTTAAACAAGCACATGCTGAAAGTTAAATATGTTCTTTAATGCTTGCCTATTAGGGCTTAAGTACCACTAGTCGCTAACTTTCTTTATGTATACAATAATACTCATGTTTAACATGCGTAATAGAAATAGCTAAAAATCCCTCTTTCCAAGCTACCACTTCAAAATGAAACAATTTTCCAAAGTTCACAGAGACAAGTCCTAGACCCTTTGAAGCCAGTGGGAGTTTTGCTACTTAAGAGGTTGAATTGGGCCGGGGGTGGAGGGAAGAGTGCCTGTAAACATAACTACTTGTGCTGTGATCACATCAGATCTCCTTCTAAACAGAGTTGGTTGTCGGTGACATTTCTGTCAAAATTGTAGGTGGACACTGTAATTCTCCTTATTCCACATGCACTCATAAATGAAGGGCACTTCTGACAGAACTCTTCTGTCCTCTGCTTTCACAGTTGGTTTGTTCAGTAAAGTACAGATTCAGTCTCTGAAAGCTTGTTCATATTTCTGTTGAAGCCATAATGGTTGCTACCAGCAACCTCAAAAATGTGCTGTAATTTGTATGCCAAGTTTGTTTTGTAATGTGCTTTGACATTGTATTGGATGAAAGGTACTATATAAATATTATAATGATTAATTTGTGCCTTGTTTCTGCCACCTTTCTTAGAGCGAGTACTGCTTTACTATGCAAATACTGTCGTTTAAGTAAATAAGCTTTTCACATAAATACTACTCAATGTAAGGTTGGCAGACTTGACTTCTTATTTATTTATTAATAATTTTACAAATGCTCCCAAGAATAGTTCACTGCTGCATGATCTAGCTATGGCTAGTTCTGTATGGTTCAGGATCATTCTCCAAGATATGTGGTACTTGAACCAGAAGTTATTGAACTTAATGCAGGAATTACTGGTGGAAATTCTGTGGCCTGTGTGAAGTAGATCGGACTACAATGGTCCCTTCTGGTCTTAAAAAACTATTAACCTATTTTGAGGTTCATGAGTGTCCATCGTGTTACTAGAGCTTGATGTTTCAGACATGGACTGTAACACTGATCTCCAATTTATTGCTGTTAAATAGACTCCTTGTTTCAATAGAAGAGTAAATATGTGGCAGGATGTACAAAATAATTAGTGTCTATAATGTTTCTCCCCGCCCCATGCACCATCTGTCCCTATAAACATCATACTTTTCTTTTTGTGTAGGGTTTCTTGGAAGTGGACACAAATATGCTACATCCTGAAACCTGCCTCAGGATTTCCAATTTATTTATGTATTTCTGTAAATGTTCACCATATTTATATCTTCCTTGCCACTAAATATGGGTCTTATTTGATTATCCTCGATCCAAAATTTGGTGGTGATTGACTCTAAGATCTGCAGTTGGAACCCAACATTCATGGTCAACTTTACTGTTATTCCAAAATTCCCTTTATCACATTGCGTCTCCTTCCTGCCTCATACTGTTTTATCAGACCTTGTCCACAGACAAAAGTTGTTCTGCTTTAACTATACCAGTATGTTTGAAGAGTACAATTTCCCCCTCACATGGATGCAGTTTTATTGGTATAAATTTCTTATACCAGTATAGCTTAATCCATTCCAGCAGAGCCTGCCAGTATGACGCAGTTTATGCTGACAGAAGGGGTTCATCTGTCAGCATAGTAACAACACTTCCTGGACTGGCATAGTTAGGCTGACAAAACTCTGAACTGTAGACTCTGATATGGGAAGATGAATAAGATATACTAGTACAAGGCACCTTTTATACCAGTATAACTGTGTACATATTAGTGCTTTGTACAGTATAGCTATTTCAGTAAAAACAAACCAAAAAACCCCAATCAACCAACATAGTTATAAAATCTGAATGTAGATCAGTCCTAATTTGTCTTGCTCTTCTCTATTAAACTTACTGCCTTGACTGAATTACAGCAGGAATGAATTTTTCCTCATGGTTTCCTTCTCTTTAAATAAGAGACACTGTTTTTCTGCCCTCGGCTCCCGTGTGCAGGACAAGTAATACCCACAGCTGGCTCTCATTTTCAAATATGCCAATTTCCCTTCTGCCACATATCTCCTCTTCCACTGAAACACAATCATGGAGTCTTAAAGTTCCAGATCTCATGAAGGAAGGGCACATTTTTCTGCTTCTCTTCAGGAACTCCAAGTAATTGGTCTGACCTAGTATGGCCATTCTTATGTTCTTATGTTGTTCTTATTCACTGGGCAGGAAATCTCCTATAGGTTCAGAAGAAGTTTAAGGCTCCGGGACTCTTGAGACAGACTGATTTTTGCAGGGTAGTTGAAAGGGTTGCTCCACAATGTGTTGGTGATGATATATTAAAACCCAAGCTGTCCATGAGACAACTGTTGTGTTGCATATGATTCTTCTGCTGTGGGTTGCTGAGTGTAACTATCTCCTTGGCTGTCTTCTGTTCTCTGAGAATTTTCCAGAATATATATGTAACGCTGACAGACCCCGGTCGTTGATGGGCGGGATTCAACCTGAGACCTCTGGAGCTTAATGCATGAGCCTCTACTGCAGGAGCTGAAAGCCAAATGGGTCTTAGCTAAGGCTGTTAGAGCAAACTCATTAATCTCTCTCTAAGTGGTCTCGGTGCCACTGGATGGGACAGAACACCACACCCAGAAGAGGGGTGTGTGTGTATGTGTATGTATATGTATATGTGTGTGTGTGTGTGTGTGTATATATATATATATATATGTGTGTGTATATGTATATGTATATTTATTTATTTAATGACATTTACAATACGTGATCTGCATGTAAGAGTGATGAGAAGGAGCAAGATAACATGACGCAGAGCATCTCATTAATGAGAACAGCATTTCAGTGATCCATGTCTCTATCAAGTGTAAGTGTAGTTTCAAATTCTGCCCTTAAAACATTGGTGTAGCTTACTGATAATTCTTGTTTTGTAATGGAGGCTTATAAGGTTAGAACTGTTGGACTAGAAGTGTCCAGGGCTATGACAGATATTTAACTTGCCCTTTGACCCCGGCTTACCTACAGCATGCGCGGTGCTATCTATGGTAAACATCATCCTTTACCTCCCTCTTTTCCTCTGCCAAGATCTATAGACAGTTTGAAGGTTTTTGTCCTGATCTTACACTCTCTTTATGCTGTAGAGCTAGTGGAAATTTTTCTTGTTCAAAAATAATTTTAAAAGGAAAGACAGCATTTTTTTCCAAATGAAAGTTTTTTTTCAAAATTTTCCAGGGGTGTTTTTGTATTTTTCAAAACCCAATTTTTTTTTTGTGGAAAAAAATTCTAAACACTTTTTTTCTCTTTCTTTCAAAATGCACCATTAAAAAATACTAATCATTTTCAGGCCAGCTTTATTATTCAGTTTAAACTTGCCAGATGGATTGGAATCTGCTGGGAATCATCCAGATTCAAAGTTCTCTCTTTCTAGAGAGAATGGTTTCCCTTCCATTAATAATCACAAATACACTCTAGGATTATTTTCCTTTCACAAAGAATTGTTTTATTTGAAGTGTTGCTGCATTTAAAAAATGAACTTTTTGGCTGAAATAGATTAATTTTGTATTATATTGTATTCTATTTGAAATCTCACTACCCCGCCCCCCCCTCCGCTCCCCTCGTCTCGCAAGCTTAGTAACAGTTGTCACAGTTCAGGGCAACTGCACATGTATTTCCTCTCAGTGATCCAGCAAGGGAACCAGGGCCGGCTCTAACTTTTTTCTGCCCCAGGCAGCAAAAAAAAGTGCCGCCCCCCCGAGCCCCCGCCGAGCGCCACGCCACCCCCCCTAGCGCTGGCCCCCCGCCGAGCGCCACGCCGCCGGAGCCCACCCACCTAGCTGATCGCCGCCGGAACACCCCCCCTAGCGCCGCGCCCCGCGCCGCTAGAGCGCCCCCGCCCCCGGAATGCCGCACTGCGCTTCCCCTGCCGCCCCTTACCAGGTGCCGCCCCAAGCATGTGCTTGGTTGCCTGGTTCCTGGAGCCGGCCCTGAAGGGAACCCACTCTCAGGCGTCCAGCTCCCCAGCCATTGCCCTATTGGATGAAGACCTGCATCTCACTCCCTTCTGACTGAGGTAGTCCCAGGCTGACCAGTTCCCTATCTTCACTGTCTACTTCCCAGCACAAACAATCTGCCTTACCAGACCTGATTGCTTTCTCACCAGAAACTGATAACTTATATCTGTAGCAATCCCTCTGTTGTCATACCACTCTTTCTAAGCATCCTACTTCTTGGGACTCTCCGAAGAGCCCAGTACGAGGTTTGGTGTAGAGAGATGTGAGGCAGTCTTCCATCCTGCTTCCAATCCAAAAATCCAGATCCAGCATTTCAGCTTGGGTTACCTGCTCCTGTTTATTGATTTGAAATACAGTTTACCAGTAGCTGGACCTCTTTCAACACTGAGTTCCTTTTAAGGCTTCAGAATCATAGAACATCAATTGATCATTTTAGTTTGGAAACTGAAAGTTGAGTTCCAGACACTGTAAAAAGTATCTGTATGGGTAGAGAGGCTAAAAGAAAACACAGAGCAATATCTGCATAGCTTATAAACAAAAATCAGAATCTTTACCTTCTGCAGTACATTTTGCTGAAGCCTCTAAGGCCTGCAATGGAAACTTAAGTGGAAAAATCATTAAAACATGTTTGTATCATTATCCTCAGCTATGTAACCACTGTATTTCAGATCTTTGGTCTTGTTTTCGGATCAGTTGCAAATAAAAGACAAACTACAGTAACAGGTGAAAATGCTCCCAGGCAGAAAAATTGCCTAAATCATTTGTCTGCCTCCTGTGAGAAAGTGAGTGCATTCTAGCAGTCAGTGTTTAAATAGAGTGGGGCCATGAGAACAGTATTTCATAGGTTATTAATTTCTTTCAGCAGAGAATCTTGAAACCCTTTACAAATCCTAGTTAAGCCTGACACACTACTATGAGATAGTTAAGTAAAGTATTATCCCATTTTACAGATGGCTAAAGTGCAGCACAAATGTTCTGGGCTGGTATAAGTGCCCACCTTTTGTTCATGGAGTCAATGGCAGGGTCAGGAGAGGAACTTAGGAGTCCTGGCTCCCAAACTACACTAGATACCTTTTATGGCATGTTTTAAATTGTTGTTTTTGGCATAAAATAGAACTGAACATAAAAATGGGGGAAAGACTATGTAAAGAAATGAGAGTTCGATGCTGGAAAATAGCTTTGAGTGCAATTAGCTGTTAACTATTAGTTAAGTGCTGTGCTAGCTCCAACAGTCTGATCTTACTTTACACTCCATTGGACTGACCACTAAGGTTTTGTAAAGGAACTGCTGTTTTTGTCCTTTCACGTCTGTTTGGACACATCTTGAAGAGTAATTAAACTGCTGACTTATATGTCACCCTGCCTATAGAATGTTAGCTGTTATTACAGGATGGATAAATAAATGCAGACAAAGCTGCTTCTTTACTTTTATTTATTTATTCACCTATGCTCTTCCAACTCATTTGTTCACAGGATTTGAGACTCCCCATCTGTTAATGCATTTTCCATAGCATGTCAGAGAGTCCATAGATCTTATTTGTATTGGACATAAATAGAACAAAGCCAGCTGGAAGAAGGGGAAATAAATAGGCATGACTGTATGTGGTCTCTGTACTGTAATCGACAATGCTTTGATGCTATAATATTTCTATAGGTTTTTGAAGTGTGTTTGCAGTTCTTGTACTTTCAGGTTTTCTAGCTCTCTATTACTTATTTTCCCTGACCATACAGTTTCTCTTCCCATTTGTTCTCTAATTATTAGACAAGGAGCCTGATTCAGATCTCAGCTACAGTGATGAAAATCCCAAATAACACTACTGACTTCAATGGGTATGTCAAGATTAAACACCAGTCTGACAGAAACTGGCATTTCTTTCCTTAATCTTCAGAAACATTCTTTCTTTCACTTTCTCACATTGCTCCATCTGCTCCCCAGCCACACTCTACACCAAAGATGCTAAACCTTTGCATGTCAGAAGCTCCCAGACTTTTCTTTGATGTCTATTCAGTCTTTCTGCTTCTCTCCTTCAAAGGCACACATTGCTCTCTGCTCGTTGTCACTGTACCTCTGTTTGTTGATCTCTAAAATGGGTCTGTGTAATATTCAATCACCTCACACAGTATTCTGGGGGTTTAATTCATTCATATTTATGAAGCAATTTGAAATCCTAAGCTGAAAGTGGCAATGAAACCGCAAAGTACTTGTATTCAATTTTGCTCCTATATTCTTCATCCTACTCACAGGTCTGCATCGCTCTGTGCAGGAAGTAGTAATATATGAAAAGAAAATATTTCCTTCTACTATTCTCATCAAGTGTTTCTTGGTTTCTTTGAAATATATTTAGGCATTTCTGTGTTCAGTGTTGCAACGTTTAACTGACTTAGGAACCTAAGGCCTGGTCTATACTAGAAAATTAAGTTGGTTTAACTACATCACTCAAGGGTATGAAAAATCCCCACCCTTGAGAGCATAGTTAAGATGACCTAACCCCCATTTTAGACAGTGCTAGCTAGGATGACAGAAGGATTCTTCCATCGACCATTTCCGGGGAGGTGGATTACCTACGCTAATGGGAGAACTGAAGCGTTATAGCGTTTTAGAGTAGACGAGAACTGAAGCGTTATAGCATTTTAGAGTAGACAAGCCCTAAATCTATTTTTTCAAAAGGGAATTAAGCAATTAGGAGCCTAAATCCCATCAAATGTCAATGGAATTTTGTCTGCAAAGTGCCTAAAGAGCACAGCAACACCTAGATATCTTCAAACATCTGGACCTTTAGCACATGCTTAACTTCCAGCATGTGAATAGTTTCACTGAAGTCAATAGGACTGTTTGCATGCTCAATTGCTTTGCTGGATTACGGCCTAACTGAAGATGCAGAATTATTGTTTCGGGTTTATTTAATGTGGCTTTCATACGCTATACTGAATGATCCAGAGCTGTTTGAAATAATCTTAATAATTTTGGTTTGGTATTCTCTAAAGCGTGACGGGCAAAAATCTGGAGAAGTAAATAGTTTTTCCTGAATTGAATTTCTGTGGAGAGGAACATTTTGATGGGAAATGGAACGGGCATGCTACATATTTCAAGTAGCTGCACAGTAGTGGCCTGGTGGAAGACTCTTGTTCAAGAAACTTGAGCTAATTATTTTCTCTAATGTTTTTGTTGTCAATAAGTGCAAAATTACTTCCTTTAGGATATGTACTGATTATAGAATATTCTGAAGATTTTACAATAGCAAATCTAATGCAAGTCAGATGTATAGTTATATTGTCATTCTTTCCTAATTGAGAATAAGTGTAAAATTGTGTATGAAACAAAACCAAAGTTTTCAGAGTGCTGGACAAAAGCACCTGAATCCATATTTAGGCTCCCACATAATTTATTTGATGAATTTATTCTCTCCCCTGATACTCTCCCCGCCCAAGAGATGCACAGAAACCTCAGTGCTGATTGACAGCATTGTGACAAAAATGATTGCACCATTTCAGAAAAGTCCAGTTTCTGCAAAGCATGCTCGACTCCCATTATACCTTGCAAATGGCCCTTGACACCTTGTAAGAGTAGGCTCTTAAATGTTCTGTGGTTGTGTATAGCAGTTGTACTCTCCTCCTCCTCATTACGTGTCTCCATTATAGTCAAAGTGGCATGTTCTTTTAATTGCAACAATTGTGTAGACTAGAAGGTAATTGATGTTGCATATTTTCTAGCTGAAGTATGCTACCACGTCCATATTCTTGGTAGCAGTAGCATTACCTCTGGGGTCTAGCACACAGTCTGTTGATGAGTTCGTGATTCTAAAGGAAACAAGAACTCTTTTTGATGAGTAATTTTGCCTACAGTTTTATGCATCTATAAATAAAATCATATTTAAATCTCCACCCACCAACAAAAACGCAGGCTTTTTTTTAATGAAGAAAAATTAACGATGTTCTGTGTCTATTTGTTTTGTAAGCTATTGTTACATATTATATGAAGCTTGGGCTTGGAGTAGGAAGTAAAATATGCAAGCTCTTTGTCATGGTATTAAAAGCAAACATTTTAATGTGCATAGACCATTCTTTTTTGTCATTTTTATGAATATTGCACTTTCCCCATCTCTCTAACTTTCCTTTTAAAAAAAAATTGACCGCCAAGCTTATAATTTGTTGTTTCACTGGAACACCTCTCTGAGAATAAGTTGACAATACTTAAAGTAGGCATTAATAATTCAGATCATTGGTTCTAGGGCAGCAGCATAAAAAGGAGCCATTGCAAAGAGCTGAAAATGCAGCTGCTGAAAATTAGCAATCTTTTGTAATTTCATACAGGGAAACATTCCATGCAAATTAAAACAAGACAAATTTAAAAATAACACACCTTTAGCTCATAAAGTAGAGGTTTCACTTCCTTTGAAGAAAAAAATGTATAATCTTGGAGTCTAAAATCAATGAATGTTCTTCTTGTTTCTGACTTGGATTTGATATACAAGAGTTAGGCAAAGTGAGAACAGCTCAAAAGAGCATTGGGAAAATCTGGCTGATTACATTAAAGACAAGTGGCATTACTAATATTTTTATTTCTGTAGTACTTTACATGTCCATTTAGGTATGGTGTATTGTAAGCTCTTTCAGTCAGGGATAGTTTATTATTTTATTAATATTTCATATGAGTGTACATTGCCTAGGGCAAGGAGGTCAGGACCTCTAGGAGAAAACAAAATATTTTCCTTCCTCCAAGAAAATAACAGTGCAAGGGACAGATTGTTGCTGACTGTGTGCAGGCACACACTGTGATGAGGCATCCTGGGAGATGTAGTCCAGCTGGGAAGCCCAGTCCATAGAAGAAAATGAGGCACCTAAACGATATGAGGCAAAGCAGTGTCTCACATTTGGAGATTAATGGAGAAACTGACCCAAAAAGAAACATTTTTGTTGCCATTTTTCCTATGGAAAATTTTATTTTTGTGGAAACCACATTTTCTGTCAAAAACATTTTGACAGAAGAATCCTGGCCAGCTTTAGTGGCAACTAGGTTCATAGTTCTCATGCTCTGAATGACATTCACTCTGCAGAGGGCCAGCACCCTGAAGTTCTACTTAAGACACGTTTTGAGGGCTTAGCTGGGACTTCAGTAGTGTATAAGTCTAGAGCTGGCCCACACCATTGGAGTATAATCACCCAATGACTGCTGATAGAAGAGAATTCTAGCGCTGCCCAGAGTGCAAAACTCCCAAATGGGGTAGGAGCAGGGGGGCAGAACTCCCTCTCTGTGCCCGCTGGCAGACTGAAGCCAGCATGGGTGAGCACCTAAAAGGAGGTGTACACGCATCCTCAGAGCATGGTTCCCTGCATACCATTGGAACAGCTGGCTAGGCTGGGAGCCCTCAACTTATAATATTACTGTAGCTTGTAAAGCCAGGTAGTGGTCCCGACTTTAGAAAATAGATAGTGCATAGGAGGATGGATTAGTAAATATTAGAGAATTTCTACTCTTACTAGAGAATGATGGATGGTGTGTAGCTATTTACAGTTGATAACACTGCACAATTGTTGAATTATAATCCTCTGATTTTGTCAAATTTGTGTGAGAATAATCTTGTAGGTCTCAACTTCTGGAACCTGTCTCACAATTGCTAATAGTCTATTGAGTTGCTGTATTTTAAATATCCTCTCTAGCAGTCTGTTTTGGAAGTTTGGGGCAACAAAAATTATTAGGGGTATGGAGCATCTGCCATATGAGGAAAGATGAATTCAACTGGGACTTTTCAGTTTGGAAAAAAGACGACAAAGGGGGATTTTATATGACAGAGGTCTATAAAATCAAGACTAGTGTGGAGAAAGTAAATAGGAAGTGTTATTTACTCCTTCTCATAACACAAAAACTAGGGGGCACCAAATTAAATTAATAGGTAGCAAGTTTAAAACAAACAAAAGGAAGTATTTTTTTCACACAATGCATAGTCAGTCTATGGAACTCCTTGCCAGAGGATGTTGCAGAGGCCAAGACTATAATAGGGTTCAAAAGAGCTAGATAAATTCATGGAGGATAGGTCATCAATGGCTATTAGCCAGGATGGGCAGGGATGGTGTCCCTAGCCTCTGTTTGCCAGAAGCTAGGAATGGGCAATGGCATGATCGCTTGATGATTACCTGTTCTGTTCATTTCCTCTGGGGCACTTGGCATTGGCCACTGTCACAAAACAGGATACTGGGCTAGATGGACCTTTGGTCTGACCCTGTATAGCCATTCTTAAGTTAAAATTGTGTCGGGTGTTTTGGGGTGTTTGAATGGAATATTTATATAAAAAGATGTTCATGTGAAGGAATTACAACTAGATAGGCATTCTTTTAGGGCTTTTATAATTCAACTAAAGGATCTTCATTCTTGCAATATCCTAAAATTAACATACACAGAGCATCCTTGAATAAACCTCCTCAAGAATAGATTCTCAATTTATAACCACGCTGGAGACTCAAGTGTTACGACTAAATTACAATTACAAAAAGTTGTGACAAATATGATTCTGACACTTAGGAGTATCAGGGTTGTCACTAGCTGAAAATAGGCTTGCAGAGTTCATGACTTATCTTGAGAACCATTGCAAAAAATTGTGATTGTTTTCTAATATCAACAAATTTTTTTTTTTTTCTAAAACGAGCCATTTTATAACAACAATAAAAACCCTCAGAGATTCTTGGTGGGTGCTAATATCTCACAACATGGACTTTAGTTGCGTAGGTGTGAGATGGGGATTTTACACAGCTGGTTGGTATAACAGGCATTGTTAGGTAGCAACTTACTAAACAAGTCTGTGTAGGTTTGATCGTGACAGGCACTGAATGACTTTAGAGAACGCTGAGCACCTTCCATTTTCCATGGATGGTGGTGTTTCTCGGTATTTCTCAGGAGACACTTGTGTCCTGCATCAGCAGATGGCATAAGAATGTTCCTTTACACTACAGGATTTACAGTGCTGAGTAGTGGTTAGAGCAGAGACCTGAGAGGCAGAATTTCTAGGTTCCATTCTAGACTCTCCTTAACTTGTTCGGTGAATTTAGGCAAATCGCTTTGATCTTGATTGTGGAAAATTGTTGCTCAACATCGTCCACTCCCATGCAATACAATTGGGACAGCTGTTTAAGCACAATGATAGGCCATTTTCCAAGGTGCTCCAGTAAGGAGATTGACACGAGCCCCACTACTATATAAGTAGGAGAAATTGCAGGGCTGTATTAAGATTATGAGGGGCCTAAGGCTAATGGGAGGGAAGAGCCGAAGTATGAATGACATTGCAAAAAAAATGAAGTCATCAAACTTTTATCTACATACATATCTACCTATTTATTTATGTAAAATTAATGAGTTTATTCTACTCTCACTACATTCAATTCTTCAAAAAAAACCGAATATTTTTTTCCTAGTTTTTGCTGTGGCAAAGTCATGAATCATGATTCATCGTAATTCAAAGACCTGATTTAATTCTCAAAGCTCAAGAGGAACAAAGCACCAAGATGCTCTTGAGTCATGGTGGATCGAGGACATTTTTGACCCTTATGAGAAGACAGAAGGAACATTCTCCATTACAGTTAGTGACAAATACAGCCGTAATGCAGTTTCAACATTTAGGAAACATTCTATCACATTGGATTCAGTGATAACCGGGTACATCCAAATAGATTTGGTTTCGTCATCTTTTCTCTCTATATCTGAGAGTGATGTGAATTCAACAGTTGCATCATCACATATCTTCTGTCTTTTGTGGCATTCGGCTGATTTATACTCCTAGTTAGCAGTCCTTGCAGCCCCCTGAATTTTGTACTCCTCAAAACTATTCTGCATTTGTTGAAGAACAGTTCCATGACTCATCATTAGGTTTACAACAGTGGAAGGTCAATTTGAGCACTTTGCAAGCTTAGACTGCACCTGCTGAATGGTTGAAGTATATCATTCCAGACCTCTCACAAACTACCAGTTTCCAAAGTCCACATTGCTTCACTCAGGATCTTCACATCTTTTCTTGTTGCTGAGTTTTGAGATTCATCATCCTTGATGCTCTCTAGTGCTTCAAGGATGTTGGGGTATCCCAGAACAACTGCATTCACAGCTTCAGCATTGGCACTCCACTGGGTCCATGAGAGTGATTTGGGCACTGGGCATCCCTTTGGTAGTGAATCTCTAAGAATCATCCAATGGCTGGTTGATGAAGAGAAAAAGTGGTACAATTCTGGGACAGATCCAAAAAAAGAAACTGCTTCAACACAACAATCCACGGCAGTCTGGCCAACAAAGTTGAATGAGTGTGCAGCACATGGTATTTAGTCAACAAAGTATTGTGCTCTTTTATCTTTGCCGGCATCCCTGCATATTTGTCATTCATATTACTTGTATTGCCATAGCTTTGGCCACGACAAAGGTTGATGTCAATCCCATTTTCGGTGAGGAAATCTAGTAGGTACGAGGCAAGTTTCTCCCCTGCATGGCTGGTGATGTTTATGAAGGTCATGAAATGCTCAACTGGTCTGCTGGATAGCATATAACACAAGATGACAGTCAGCTGAGCTACATGTGACACATCCACTGTTGAGTTCACGGACACTGAAAAATATCCCATATCTTTGATCTCATCTACAATGGCTGATAGCATCGTCTTTGCCAGCAGTGCAATGAATTCTTCACAAATAATCTTTGATTGATAAGATGTATGGCCTTTTCCATCATTTGCATGTTCACTGATGTGCTGAGCTAAGAAAAGGTCAAACTTAGCAATTAACTCTAGAATGCCAACATAGAATTGCCATTGTGTTTCAATCCAACAGTCCCATTCAAGCCACGGAATAGCAGACACCGCTTAGCAAGAAAAACTGTGGTTTCAACTACGTGTCTGAGAATGTTCTTCCAATAAGCATGAGCTTCCAAAACCTGGTTTTCCATTTGGGTATCAGTTCTGTCAATAACTTTCTTTTGGGCATGGTAGCTGCTAACTGACAATGTATGCTACTCACTCATTGCATGATTGGTAATGTATGCAGTATTCTTCCAATCACTGAAGCCTTTGCAGAACATTCCCCACTTTTTGGTATCAGAAAACAAACGGCAATAAAAACAATACACTTTCTTCTTAAAAGGCGAATAGATGAGCCATTCTTGCTTGCCAATCTGTTTGTTAGGCTTCACGTATTCAAACATTGATTTAGTCAGATAATGATTCCGATTGGTGTACTCTCACTTTGTCAATGAAAAGTCAGCATCTAGATTCTGGCATTTCTGTGAGCCCTTCTCAGTCCAATATGCAATGAGAGCTTGAGAAGTCATGTCCTACTCGCCTGGACCATTGGAGAAGAATATTTTTGTATTACTGTCACTGGGAAAGTCTTCAGAGGAGTGGGGTGAAACTGCAGCTAGAGAAGTCGCAACAGGCAGCTCCTTTTCTGCAGGTGCAGCAGGTTCACTTGGGCTGATATTCACCTGGACTTCCTCACCACCAGACTTAATAAGAGGAAAAAACGTTAGGAGAGAAGGAGTACCTTTCAGTCTACATCTTGTCTTTGCTGTCTTTCTTTGGCCTCTTTCAATTTCTGCTATCCTTTTTGAGACATGGTTTCTATTGTCCAGTGTAGGGTTACTGTGTACAAAGTTCAATATTGGTTAGGCCCACAAACATTTATTTAGCCCACAAAGACAAAATCACAACTACCGTAAATTGAATTCATGATTTTGATGGATTAATTTGTACAACGCAATATCTAATGAGACAAAAAATGGCCAATGGCCCTGCTACTGTCATTCAGCTGTTACTTCAATATGGAATGGAGGGCCTATAGTAGGGCCTAAAAATAGGAGGGCCTAAGGCGATAGCTTTATTAGCCCATGAATTAATCCGGCCCTGAGTACTAGAAATACTCTGTAGCAATGCAGGATCCTGCTGAATTTGACTAGGAAGAATGGTTTCCCAAGCAATAAACTTGAAGCCATAACTGTAGAACAATGACCATATTTGTGAAAACTGTAATCTATTAATAGACAATTCACGATCAGCAAATAGGAGATAAGTTGGACACATGCATTGTTAGCGCCGCGTGTAATCTTGGCTATGCAAAAAGGAGAAGGCCTGATCTTCTGAAATGACAAGAATACTTAACACTGAATAACCGTGAATTCAGTGGGAGTTCAGGATGTTCAGCTCCTGACATGGTTGGGCCTTTTCTTTTGCCTTAGAGCTGTGTGAACTATGTAAAGCAAACAATGTTAGTATTGCTCTTTTTATCAATTTGAAAGTTGTGTGTGAACAGATCGGTATTTCCACTGCTGTGCTTCTTCATCATCATCATTTCAAATCCCAAAGGGATGTAGCCTCCTTGCAGATCAAGCATCACTCAGATCGATCTCTAGCTAGGTCCTTAAGAGGAACTGTCTGGATGTTTACTTATTGTGCCACTGAAGCTTTTGGTGATTGTTGAATGAATAGTGACATTCCTTGGTAAACACAACTCTTCTGTGCTTGTTGTCTGCTGTTATTTTGTGAATGTCTTAGGTGAGCATATTTGATACAATAGGTGGCTCTTAAACCCTTTGTTGCAAGGATTCCTTCAAGTGTCCAATATTCACAGTCTAAGTGTTTTGAAGAATCCCATAGGATATATATTTCTGTTACCTGATTGGTTGAAAGTAGCTCTTAGAATCATGTTTCCCATGTGAATATTTGAGATTATGAAGTCAAAATGAAGGCTTGTTTACAGTTAAAATGCTGCATCTGTGCCACTGTAGCCACTGGAGTGATTCTTCCATCCGCTTAGGTAATTCACCTCCTTGAGAGGTGGTAGCTAGGTCAACGGAAGAATTCATCTGTTGACCTAGTGTTATCTACACAGGGACTTAGGTTGGCTTAACTACGCCACTCGGGAGTGAACTTTCTACACCCTGACCAACTTAGTTAAACCAACATCATGGCCTTAGAATCTATAAATTAGAAAAAACAAAATCTACTGATGAACTAAAGAAATGTTTATCTGGAGTCACTCAGAAACAATAAACATGTAAACATAGCATACCATCTGAGTTAGAACTGTGCCTTGAGTCTATCTTAATTCCCTCTGTTATGCTGATTTTACTTCTATGCAACTTTTCTCTCTTCTCAAGAGCTTTTTTAATTTAGAAGAGTGAAGGCACACCACAACTGTGCACTGTGTTCCTAGTAGAATTTACAAGGACACTATATTTTCATTTGAACTTGGTTCTGTCTGCAACCACTTTCATTAGTAAAAATAAACCCTTTTTTATTGTCAGTATTTATAGACCATGGTGAATGCACACAACACTTCACAAAACACATAATAAGACAGTCTCTGCATTCCAAAGAGATTACCTTCCAACTCTCAAAAAAAGATGAAAGAAAGCCTAGCTATATTTTAAAACTACTCTCTGATAAAATAATCTTAAAGGCCCTGATCCTGCACTACTGATGTCAACGTGAGCTTTGTCATGGACTTAAATGCACACTATATCAGATACTAAAATATTTGAAGGTAAAACTCAGAGGGAGAAATACATTTTATTTTAGTTATTTATTTTTTTGTTTTGTTTTTCTGCACCCTAAGCTGAGGATGATTTATAGCTAAAATAAAAATCCAGTAATACAGGTGATCTTATGGTTTAAGAATTGACCTGAGACACAGATCTTGTTTCTGTTCCTGGCTTTGTCATAGACTCCCTGTTTGACTTTGGGCTAGTCACATGGGGCTAGATTTTCAAAATAGCTCAGTAGCCTATAGTTCCAATTGTGACACTAATGCTCAGCTTTTGTGAAAATATGGCCTTAGTTTCCCCATGCCTTAATTATGCATCTGTAAAATGAGAATAACTATACGTATAGCTCTCAAAATCCTTGTGAGGATAGATGGCGGTTTGTGTATACTCAAGTACTACCATGAATAGGAGGGCAAGAAGTAGATGTTAACACATGGCCACCTATTCACATGAAAAGCCCAGAAAAATAAATATCTAGGGCTTGATCCTCCACTCTGTGACACTACTTTTACACCAATGTAACTCTATTGAAGTCAACTGAGTTACACTAGTGTAAAGCTGATGTAACAGACGAGAACTGGTCTCTTAGTCAACAAGTACAAGTAAGAATTGCTTTTCGCAACAATGGCAAAGGACCATTGTGAATTAACCTCATATAAGACAAAGCAGAAAACTCATGTGACGCCCCCTAGTGGACACAGTAATCATGAAAAGATTTCCACAGCAATATATTGGTAGATTTCTATGGGGGGAAATTACTTCAGAAATTGTGTAATGTCAACACAAAATCTCTAATAAAACTACAAAACCTGAAAGAAATAAAATAACTTCTCTCCTTGTCCACCCCCAACATCAACAAAAAAGCACTGCTGCAATTAAATGGGTACACAGAAGAAGTTACATAAGGTGAAATATGAGTCACTGAAACAATGATGTTCTTTATAAAGTTTCAAGCAGGGCTCATTAGAAGCAAATTTATAAAAGTTAGGAAAAAAAATAGAAGAAGAAAAAACCGAACATAATCTTTCCACAGCAAACTGCTAACATGAATATTGTACTAAAATAGGCCAGGCGATGCCAGAAGTTTAGTGTAATTAAAATTCACCAGTTCGATAATCTGGAGAGTATATTGTTTCTATCCAGCAATGGGACTCCTGAAGAAAGAACTTGTACAAATCTGGATTTAATCTGAGAGTGAGAGAAGCTAAAAGTGCCACCAAGATATCACCCATGTTCTTGGAATGCAAATATGATGATATTCTTAGTAACTCTGGATCACAAAGCTATTTATGGGGTTACAGGGGGTGGAGGAGTGGAGCAGAATCCTCCACTAGAGATGGGAAGTGTACTATTCTAAAACTCTTGCAACAAAACACACCAAGCCTAAAATGGAGAGAACTGGGAAATATTTGTAGTGTTTTTTAATACTATATCACACTTAGTGTATCTGTGTGATGTTACCCTGTCAGAGTACTTAAAGTTAGACCAAAAGGGATGGTTAAAAGAAAGCAGCTGGGAAAGATAAAACAATGTCCTACATTAGGAGCATTCCCTCAAACAATAGTCAGGTTCATGGTCATGAAGAGGGACTCTGCCGGTCCAGGTCTGGCCCTGGGGCTGTTTGCTAAGGCTAAGAATCTGGAGATCAAAATGCACTGATCTGGTAAAAAGATCTGTCCTACAGAGGCTGGGAGAGTGGTCAGCATATTCTGAGGCTGACTGTGGGTCAGAAACTGCAGCAAGCAGGCTATAACTTGTCCCCAGGGAGAATGGAGGGGCATCATGTCTAAGTCAGATCTACGCAGTAGTTTGAGGGGAATGCTGTGCATGGATAAAACAGCATGCATGTACATCACTTTGTTATTTTAAATCCACTTATCTAAATAAACCATTTTGGAGAAGCTGCTTCTCTGTCACTGCATACTACCACTGCCCATAGGCTCCTGGAGGGAAACTCCTTTGGGACTGCTAAATAACATTATTGGCAATCAGTGGGGTTAACCCAGAGGCCGGGTAGGAGAGAGAATAAGCCCAAAGAGAAGTGGAGCCATGGGTGTGCCACCTGAAAGGGCTACAGGGGGACTGAGAAAAAGTCTTAGTGGGGGCAGCTTATCCAGGGACTGTGAAGGAAAAAGTTATGTTTAAATGAGTGTTTGGTTTAGTTCAGTTCATACTTGCAGTTACTTTGCCACAAACCCCACTGAAGTAAACGGGAGTCTTTCTTGCAGGACCCAATACTTCCATAATATCTTGCAAGAGGCAGTTTTGGTGATGGTAACAGCCTGATTTGAAGCCACAGAAATTTCTCACACGAGGCCCTTTTCTTATGAGACTTTTGAGCCCTGTTCTGCAGAGACACAGAATTTGGGAAAGATTTTTTTTTTAAATCTATTTTTACTTCACATGAAAATGTTTTCAGCCAGCTGCTTTATTCTGGCATATTGTGGCTTTCAGTCATCACTGGACTTCTTCACCACATGAAGGTTCTGATTTGCATGTCCTGTTAGAGACACCATTCAGCTGCAAATTAATTATGGAAAATAACAGAGCAGTAAAATTAAAGGTTCACAGAAATCAGCAGGCCTATCAATTATATTTTGACCTCTGTACATATTAAATGAACATATTCAAATGGTTGCTATGTTTTCTCCTGCCTTGAAATGGGAGTTGTGTATATGTTGATAAATATATTGGTAGGCTATCTAGTCACACTGTAGCTTCTGAAACTACATTTATACCCTGGGTTGAGAAATATAGTCATTCTTATAGTAGTATCCCATGGCATTGCAACTGATATATGTGCTCCTATCAGCAGTAGAAAGATACTGTTGTCACAAATCTGTGTTTGTGATCCTGCCAGGTGCTGAAGTCAATGGCAGGAGACAGTGCTCAGCATCTTGTAAGAGATACTAAGGCCATGTCTACACTGGAGAGCTTACAGCGGCACAGCTGTACCAATACAGGTGCGCCATTGTAAGATGTCCCATGCAGCTGCTGTATGCCGACAGGAGAGAGCTCTCCCGTCAACATAAACTACCCCCAAAGAGCGGCAGTAGCTATGTCGGCATAAATTATTTAACTCAGGGGGGTGTTTATTCACACCCCAGAGCAACATAAGTTATACCGACAAAAGTGCTAGTGTAGATGTAGCCTAAGCAACTCACTAGTTTACCCTGATCCTGCAACTAAGCTCTGAGTGAATCTGAGTGGGGTGTGCTCAGTAATTGCTTAGTCTGACAGAGGCTGCTCCATTCAGTTTCTGAATTCTAAATGATCAGCCTTGTATAAATGGGCTTCTACAAAACATAACCACCAGTCGCAACTAGCTCTTTCCCTTCAAAGAACAGTTCCTTTCCACTGTAGGTGCATGCTTGCCGCATGCAATTATTAGAGAACTTTTTCCCTAAGTGGTTCCCGTCAGGACAGCATGAGCTCTATCTGTCACCTCATGCCACTGCATGCTGATATAAGAACCCCCTCAGTTTCTTCTTATTGCCAGTGATGGTCTAAGATCACTCTGACAACCAGTTATCATAAGTGCTTCCATCATTCGTCTGTATGTATACCCTCCTGTTGTTAGGAATTGGTTAGTTTTAGCTAGTTTTACAGATCCATTAGACTTGGAAAAGGTACAGAGAAGGGAAATAAAAATGATTGGGGGTATGAAACAGCTTCCATATGAGGAGAAATTAAAAAGACTTGAACTAAGTGTGTTCAGATTTTTAAAAAAAGATGATTAATGGAGGATATGATAGAAGTCTATAAAAATCATGAATGGTGTGAAGAAAGTGACTAGGGAGATGTTATTTTACTCCTTCACATAACATAAGAGCCAGGGGTCACCCAATGAAATTAATAGGCAGCAGATTTAAGACAAAAAATAAGGAAGTACTTCTTCACCCAATCCAGTCAACCCGTAGAACTCATTGCCAGGGGATGTTGTGAAGGCCAAAAGTATAACTCGGTTGAAAAAATAATTTGATAAATTCATGGAGGATCGATCCCTCAATGATTATTACCCAAGATAGTCAGGGATGTAATCCCATGCTCCCGGTGTCCCTAAACCTCTGACTGCCAGAAGCTGGGACTGGACAACAGGGGATGGAGCCAGTCAATAATTGTCCTGTTCTTTTCATTCCCTCTGAAGCGTCTGGCACTGGCCACTGTCAGAAGACAGGATACTGGGTTAGCTGGAGCATTGGTCTTACCTACTGTGGCGATTCACATGTTCTTAGAGTAAAAACACACCTTCTACCCTAGTGAAGTAAAGGCATTAATTTGGCAAAGTTAAAACTCTGCATTTATTAAAAAAAAATTGTAGAAGATAACTTTCTACAAACTACAACATAGTTTTAATTCCGCCACATACACCTGTTTATTGTAGTTTACACAGCCATTAAGCAGGGGGCTTAACACCTTCTTTAGAGCAGGTTTTTGTTGTCTGTCTTGGCTGTAGTGCTATAATGAAGAGGAGTACCTACAGTGTTTAGTAGGAATTGCATGGTTTTTTTTGCACTGCGTGTAACCTTGTGAAGGGTAAATAAATGTAAACTATTGAGAGCATGGTACTGACATAACACAGTCCCTAAATATACATTAGTCTGTAGCTTCCCAAGTAAATATGCACTATAAAAAGTCTCCAGCACTTTCAGTTTCAGCTTGTAAACAAACACAAATATTTGTTGTTAAAAAAGTAGTAAAATAGGGTTTAATTATACTACAAAACAAAAACAAAAACCATAAAAAACCCTGCGGAGCTACATTTTTCTATTTAAAATGTTTGATACCATATTAGCTACAAATATTTCAATATGGTGGGTTTTTTCCATATGATCTCTATGCACATTCAACATCTGTGCTAAGGGTTCAATTCTGTAATCCTCTGAGAAGAGCTGAGCAAATAATTAATTTTTCCGTTCAGGCAACAAAACCAAAAAATTAGAAGACACACAAACTAGAACAGGGACGTGAACTTAATTTTCCCTTCCAGGTGATCATCTTAACCATCAGGCTATAGGCTCTTCTGACGTGGGTTACGTCCTGTTGAAGTTCTTCCATTTTGGCCCAGGAAACATTTAAGTATTTATACAAAAAGAGAGGGAGTGAGGATGATCTATACTCTGGTAATTAAGGCACTCACCTGGGAGGTGGGAAATGTCTATTCAATTCTTCTCTATGCCTGATTCAGAGGAGGAATTTGAATCGACATTTTTTTATCTCCCAGGTGAGTGCCTTAATTACCGGAGTATAGATCATTCCCTCTCTCTCTCTCTCTTTGGCCCAATGAATATTCATATATTTATAGAGAGCAGAATACCCTATAGCCTGGTGCTTGGGGTACTCACTTGGTAGAGGGGAGACCCACATACAAGTCCCTGCTCCAATGAATATTCAAATGTTGATACAAAGAAGAACACTTCAAAAGAAGAGACTGAGAATAACCCATCCCACAAAAATAGTCTGTAGCCTGATGGCTAGAATGCTCACCTGCGTGGGGAGATCTGAGTTTAACTCCCTGCTCCAGAGTGCTGATTCAAATCTATCTCCCCCATAGCCAAGGCAAGTAACCTAACCACTGGTGTCAAGGTCATAAACACACATATGCATTGCATTTTTCAACAAATAAGCTATTAATAAAAAAAATTGCACAGCTCTTATTCTGATCGACCCACAGCATTTTAAGCACCTTGGGTAAATCCCATTGACTTTGTGTGGGTGACAAAGCAAGATAATTTGGTCGCTTGCAGCATTTGCTGGGAATGTGGATGGATGTTTGTATTGAGTTGCACCAACCCATTGCAGCTGTGTTACACCAGCCGTTAGGCAATGCAGCTAACACAGACAATGCAATTCATGTTAGCATGCAGCTAAAATGAATTGCTGCATCTCCGACCCACCTCTGACAACACCCGCAAAAACCATTTCTTTCACACATTGCCCACTTTTTTCTCTTCCCCCCGGTCCTTATGCCACCCCCATATCTAACTGCAAAAATACTTAATTACACTCTCTCTGAATCTCATGGAGCGAGACATCATATAGCCCACCTACCTCAGTAACTTCCTTCCTCTTGTGGGTGGAGGGCAAATGGCCAAATTCAGAGCTAACCTAACTAGGAGCACAATCCATCATATCAGTGTGAAACCACCTTATAACAGCTTCTTCTGGCACTAGTTACAAAGCGCTGACTTTGGCCCCACTGACTTCAATCCACAAAAGGAAGGAAATTTATTGAGGTTCAGACTATAAGTGCAAGTCTCAAAATGACCTCAATCAACCTAAATGGCACAATGAGGCTGACGTGGACAATCAAGCAAATAATATCACTTAGAAAAAAACCAGCTCTTAATAATTTTTAGTTACACAATGGCCCCAAAGGAGTAGTTATAGACTATTATGAAGCAGTGAATGCGTATTTTGGAGGTCTGCAATTATGGACTATCATGTAATTGTATAATGACACCAAATAATTAATACAACTTTTCTGTCCATAATTAGGGATTTACTCAGTGGACTAGAATGGACTTTTTCTTCCACTGCATAAACATTTTATTTTGATATTGCCTTTTAATGTTATAGTAATTAAATATATTCTCAGACATATCTTAATCTCTTGTCTTAAAATCACATACTTTAAAAAAATTCAGATTTATAATCTGAGCGAGGCTCACACTCATCTCTCAACATACATCTTTGCAAATGGGAAGAGGCAAAAAGTTCTTTATGGATGGAATTTAACTATTGTACTGCCCAATATAATGAGGAAAAAATGTTCTGCTCTGCTTGTATAGAAGACAGAAGTCAGTTAGAATTTACACCTGTGCTATTTTCTCTACTGCAGAAACAGATATGAGGCAAAACTAAGGAATTCTTCAGCTGTTTGAGTCTCAACGGGTAGTGATCAATAGCTCCATGTCTAGTTGGCAGCCGGTTTCAAGCGGAGTTCCCCAAGGGTCGGTCCTGGGGCCTGTTTTGTTCAATATCTTCATTAATGATCTGGAGGATGGCGTGAATTGCACTCTCAGCAAGTTTGCAGATGACACTAAACTGAGAGGAGTGGTAGATACGCTGCAGGGTAGGCATAGGATACAGAGGGACCTAGACAAATTAGAGGATTGGGCCAAAAGAAATCTGATGAGGTTCAACAAGGACAAGTGCAGAGTCCTGTACTTAGGACAGAAGAATCCCATGCACTGCTACAGACTAGGGACTGAGTGGCTAGGAAACAGTTCTGCAGAAAAGGACCTAGGGCTTACAGTGGACCAGAAGCTGGATATGAGTCAACAGTGTGCCCTTGTTGCCAGGAAGGCTAACAGCATTTTGGGCTGTATAAGTAGGAGCATAGTTAGCAGATCAAGGAACGTGATCATTCCCCTCTATTCGACATTGGTGAGGCCTCATCTGGAGTACTGTGTCCAGTTTTGGGCCCCACACTACAAGCAGGATGTGGAAAAATTGGAAAGAGTCCAGCGGAGGGCAACAACAATGATTAGGGGTCTGGAGCACATGATTTATGAGGAGAAGCTGAGGGAACTGGGATTGTTCAGTCTGCAGAAGAGAAGAATGAGGGGGGATTTGATAACTGCTTTCAAGGACCTGAAAGTAGGTTCCAAAGAGGATGGATCTAGACTGTTCTCAGTACCAGATGACCGAATAAGGAGTAATGGTCTCAAGTTGCAGTGGGGGAGGTTTAGGTTGGATATTAGGAAAAACTTTTTCACTAGGAGGGTGGTGAAGCACTGGAATGGGTTCCCTAGGGAGGTGGTGGAATCTCCTTCCTTAGAGGTTTTTAAGGTCAGGCTTGAGAAAGCCCTGGCTGGGATGATTTAGTTGGGAACTGGTCCTGCTTTGAGCAGGGGATTGTACTAGATGACCTCCTGAGATCCCTTCCAACCCTGGTATTCTATGATTCTGTGATAGTAGTGGGCAATTGCAGTTGTGCTGCACTCATTCTTGACATCTTTTTCTTCCTCCTTCCCTTCCAGTTTGAAGCTTTCTTTTTAAGTTAACAATTCTACATTAAATAAATTCTCTTGGTGAGGAGTAAGAGGGTTCTACGCTGTAAAATGAAAGTACATCAAAAGCAAATATTTCAGCATTTGCTCATTGTGACCACCAAGCTTTAAGTTCACAGTTACTGACTTCTGGTCTCAAAGGACCTTATTAGCTCTCAGCTCCCAATAGATATGGATCTTTACAAGCTCTCCCTTCAGGAGATACTGTTGTTTTTGTTGTCTCTCTTAAATGATAACAACACTAACAAAAACAGAACTGTCACCATTTATAAACAGTCTACTGTAAAATATTGGCACTTTGTGCCTGAAATGGGAGAATGAAAAATGAATCAACATTTTTCTCCGTATGTTTATAAATGTGTCCTCTTTAGTTATTTTGCTGAGGATTTTCTCTCCCTCTCACTAAATTAAATTTGTGGAAGACATGGGCACTTTGTAGATACAAAATGATAGTTTAAAAAAATGCAGAATGCAGAATAACCACTATTTTGGGGTTGGTCTGCTTTTTTCTCAGTGGTCTGTCTTGAATATTGCATTCTCAGCTGTGACCCACTGAGGCATTGTGACACCGGAGTATTTCAGTGTGTTGAAATTACTCAAAACACTTCATTTTGAGTCATTTCAGTATTAAATGGCATTACCCTATTGTATACACATAGCCTTATGGGAGTTGTAGCTCCAGCCCCCATTTTTTCTTAGGAGATAGGCTCCATGAAAGACTACATTCCCCAAATGTAATACAAGGACTTGCCTCTAACCTAGCTGTAATGTGTATCCATGACTCTGAGTGCATTACAGGAGATCTAGTTGGGTCAGGGAGCCTGGCTTATAAGGAAGAATGGGTTTATCAAACTCCTGAATTACAGCTCTCATGAGTCAATGAACCACAATATGGACATGCAATTTAATGTTGAAATGACTCAGAGTTTTGGGTTATTTCAACAACCCGAAATTACCATTATTAAAACATTACCATTTTGGGAATGTCAATCTTCCATCTTAGTTCAATATATTGAAACATTTCAGTATTTCCAAATCAAAATGCCTTTATGTTCTACAGAATTTTTTTTTTTTTCATCCTGATTTGGGTTGAAAATGGGATGCAAATTTCACTCAGCTCCACCAAGGAACTATAGCCTTAACCTATCCCTCAGTTCCTTCTAGCTACCATAACGTTTATTCAGAACTCCTCTATCTTCCTCCGGCTTCTTTTCCATCAGCCTTGCTTTTCTTCTAGTTAAACTGTTTACCTGGTCTCTCCTTATAGTTGGAAAAATGTAGATAGTGTGGCTCACTACACAGCAACATTCAATCAGATTCAAATCCAGACTCAGCATAGACGACCATGAGGACCTCACTTTCCTGCTGATTAACATAAAATCTCTGGTCAATAAACCTGTCACCATTGGCAATCATTGTCAGTGACTCACCAACCTATTCTGCATCATACGCGTCTGGCTCACTGTTGCCACAGGCCTGTTGTTAATTCAACCTCCTACCCCAGAATATGCTTTCTTCATCCTAGAACCAGGGAAGACATCTGTGACATTAGAGTAGTCAGTCTATTCCCTACTGGACATGAATGCAGGAAAACTGTAGTCGAATCAAAATCAGTCCAGTGTATCCACTTAGTCTTGTCTCTGAACTCTCATATTAACATTCAATAAAGAAAACGTCTCCTATTACAAAGATCTGGTTGGACAAAGAGCAGCGGAAACAAACACCTTAAATGAGTGATACTCAGACTGAAGCTCGAGAGCCGCAAGTGGCTCTTTAATGTGTCTCTTTGCAGACTGTGATATGAAAACACTGCAATTTAATTATTAACCAATCAGGATGCTTTAACTATGTTATTAACCAATTGTAGTTGATAAAATGATGATAATGCTGTAAGAATATATATGAAATCTATATATGAATACATAGTACGATGGTAAATTGAACAATGAATTAACACTACTGTGGCTCTTTTGGGTAATATTGATTGCTAATTTGGCTCCTGAGCCACTGAGGTCTGAGTATCACTGCCTAAAATGAATAACACAATTCATGGGAATTGCCCCATGAAAATTAATGGGACTGTTCATGTGAATAGGGATTGCTTATTTAAATGAAGGTTCCAGGATCAAGACCTACAAGACCTGAGTCTATTTTTGACACCATAAACTGTAGTGTCCTATAGCCCCGAGTCAGCAAAGTGCTTTAAATACATTCTGAACCTTGAGCATGTGTAGTCCTATTGATTTTAAGGGAACTATTCACATACCTAAAGTTATGCACATGTTTAAGTACCTTACTGAATCAGGACCCTACATTTGGTATGTGAAGAAACTCATGACTTTAAAAAAAATCCAATGTTAGCTTTCAAGTCGCAAGAACTAATGAAGGATTGATTTGATTATTTTATATTTTGTCAACATCTGGTAAATTCTTATGTGATAGAGCTCTTTATATTTAGAGTTATTATGGATGTTTATATTTAGATGCAAATATTCCTGACTCTAAATGTGCTATGGAATACATTTCATCATGTTCCGTGATATACAAGTCTGACTATGGTAGGTTCATTAAAATAATCATAGTAATTTTGTTATGTTCATTAGATGTGCTTTTTTACCTTGCTTTTATTCTCTCCCCTTTGCAGTTATATCCATGTGTTTAATGTATAATCAAACATCAAGTAATGTCTTGACTTAGATGGTCATTTTTTCTGTTTCCAAAATGACCTGCATTGTAGCCATGTGATAGATTATGCATTGTGTTCCCTAAAAGTTCCTCAGACAATTCTCTGATGGTGTAATTTGATGGAGATTGATTAGCTTCAGTGTTGCCAGGCCAATTTACACCAGCAGAAAAAATTGGTTCTGCGGTAGAGGTTTGAATTGTGTATGTTTTTGGTAGAGAATGTCAGGTAAAACATTTTTGGTCAAGATATTAAAAAATAGGTGTTTGATGCTAGTCTCCTAAATCTATATGATTTGGGCACCTAAATAGGAGGCCTGGTTTGAAAAAAGTTAAGTATTCAGCAGTGCCAATTGGTTTCGCGGAGGAGGGGTTGGTTTTTGTTTGTTTGTTTGTTTGTTTTTAATAAAATTTTCCCATTGTAAATTGATAGCCTTTGTCTTACTGGCAGCTGTCTCCTGTTTCCCCTTCATTCTGTCAGAGGTACCAATATTAACGTTAGCCCTTCTCCCCTATTTTTCCCACCATTTCACCCTGCACCTTGAATCCCTTCACTGTCTCCATAGCACATATAAACTCTTAAGTGTCTCCTACATGGTCCTGTAAATCTTGTTCCTCTCTAAATCTCTCTTCTCTCACTTGTTCTTGCTCCCTGTCTCACTACCAGTCTCCACTCAGGCTTCTCATCCCAGTCCAAATATCCTTGCCAGTCCTAGCTCACCAGAGTCCCTATCCCAGTCCCAGTTTACCCACTCAGTCTTCTGACATTCAGCCATTCCCAGTCCCCTCTGACTCCCCATCTGATCTTAGTCTTCCTCCCTGCAATTCTTTCCTGGCTCCTTGCCCAGCCAGTCCCTCTCTTTCCCCACTTCTGGTTCCCAGTAGTAGTATCCTCTTTGCCCGTCCCCAGGCACCTTGGCCCTACTTCTTCCCCCTCTGCCCAGTCTGGTTCTGGTTTCCTCTACATTTGAATGAGGCAGATTCCTTCTCCTCACTGCCTGGGTTCCAGGAGCAGTGTCCCTGCTCTTAGCTCCAGTGCCCAGATCCAGAACAGTTCACAGCCACAGTTGCAGGTTAAGTATAGCTCTGCTTCCTGCAACCCCAGGGCTGGAGCATGTTTTGTGTGGACAGAATCCGGGATTGTAGCTGACAAGCTCTAATAAGTCTCTACTGAGCATGTGCAAACAGCATTTTTTCAAAGGCTTATAAATTGGCCAAATTTGGGCAGATGTTCATGGGTGATAAAAGAAACGTCTCTTACAGAAAGACCACCACCACCCTGCCACATTTCAAATTCCTGCTCCAATACCAGGGGCACTAGAGTTTTGCAAAGTAAAGGCCATCAGGATTTGTTAACTTTGGCACATTACCCTATTTTTCCCTCACTCATTCTTGAAGATGGCTGATTTTACTTGAAATTTTACCAAAAAATGAGCCCAAGGCAGACATTCAGAATGTACAATTGTCACCCAAATGGTTAAAATTTGGCAAAGTTATGAGCAGCTGAAAATGGGAAATGCTGGGCAACCGTAACGGGTGGGTATACCAGCCCTGCCTAAAATATACACTGCATATTCACCGTAGGTTCCATTAAAATTAGTACATATGAGGAACAGATGAAACCACATTGTAGTTATCCAAACAAATGTGGGTTTCTAGTTGACAAACTTTTTTCCTTTGTTAAACAAATTTCTTCCCCAGTGCTGATGTAGTTCTAAGTGGTTCTTTAACTAATGAGAACTTGTTCTATTTCTTAATGACAGAACCACACCCCACAAGCTAGGCGGGCACAAGTGGTCAGCCTACATGCAGCTTATATACTGTCTGTATATCTCCCCTTCTTTCTTTCACAATCTCCAGAGTAGGTAAAGAATCCAATACTAGTTGATACTGAGCTGAATTTTGCAACTCATGGACCAGTTTCTGATACTCTTACTTGCCCCAAGTAGCATCTTACTCCACAAGTAGTCCTAATCAGTGGAACTATTAGTGGAGTGAGGTGCTACTCGAAATAAGAAAGAATATCCAAATTAATTTTTTTAATCTCCTGACAGCCCTTTGTTTGTTATATCTCATCAGACTGAGAAAATATTACACCAAATTATATAATTTGAAATGAATGTTCTATGTTCTGTGTATTGAGCTTATATGTAATAGACACACATGACAAAGAAGACTAAGATAAGAGGTGAAATCCTGGCCTCACTGAAATCAAGGGGAGTTTTGCCATTGGTTTCAGTGGGCCCAGGATTCCACCCTGTGTGTCCAGAATCTCCGCTATTGATATTGGGCGCATTAACATGCATCAATTATAGGGGAAGAGATGGTTATGGTCCGCTTTGTATAAATTATAATGTGGACTTTTAATCCTTTAATGAAGATAAGAAAACAGTATTGTGAAAGTCACCCAAGGAAATGAGTTCAATGTCTTTGGGCTGTTTTTGTTCATTTTGTGGAATAATATGCTTTAAATAGCCTCAGTGTTTTCTCTGGACATCTACAATTGAGACTACTAATTGGAAGAAGTAAATCACTAGTTCAGCAGTGCTGGATCAAAGTTTGTTGACATCAATGAAGTATTTATCAGTCAAACGAAAGCATACTGGAATTCAATCAAACCAGCCCCAAATATCTAGTTTACTGTTCAAGTCTGCTCTTAAAATAATGTCAATGCAATTCATTTATTGACAGGCTATTTGTACTCCATCACAAAGCCAATTTTGATTTAAACCAGAAATTGCATACAACAGTGCATGGATGTCATAGACCATTGATCCTTAAAAACAAAAACAAAACAAAAACCTGCTTAGAATGGTTCTCCACTGCATACTAGACAATATCAAACACAGATTAGTTTAAGTTTATCTTATCTTTCTGTCACATATGCTCAGATGGTAGTCTTTGTGCTTTGGGGTGAATATATTATTAAATGAAGCATCTGGAGTTTAAGGAGTGTTTTGATTTGCTTCACTAGCTGCTCCAACTCCAAATTATGAACGAAAAAATATTTCTGTCTAGAGCTCTTAACCTGAAAGTGACATTGCCAAAAGGCATGAAAAAATAAATGTATTGATACTCCCCTCAAGACTATATTCCTATCAAGATTATCAAACTTCTATGATAGGAGCTCAATTTCCCAATCTGGAGACAAAGATCACAGGTTCTATAAATACAGCCAGTTAAACTACAGTACAGACCCGTTTACACACGGATGGCGGGAGTCACGCCGTCACGACCATGTGTTAACGGACTGTGGGTTAAGAGGGCCATGCTGAAATATTTTAAGATATCTATATATACATGTATAATTATCTAGGATTACATACATATTCACAGCATCCCAAATACTGCAGGCTTATCTATGGCACTTTGCAAGAATATAAATTCAAATGTGTAATCTAATAAAAAGATTATTACTACACAGGGGTGAAAGTAACTCAGGACACTTACCGGTACAGGGCGGGGGCAGCTCTGGCCCCCGGAAGAGGCGGGGCCTGGGGTGGAAGGGCAGGGCTAGGGGACAGCATCCCCCAGCCAGCCCTTCCAGGCTGCCTGGTCCGCACAGCCCGGGGTTCCCGTGGCGATTTAAAGGGCCTAGGGCTCTGGACGCCGCTGCTGTGGCTTTTAAATAGCCAGCCCCAGGGCAGTTGCTCCCTTTGCTCTCCCCCACCCCCCACAATCAGTGGCCGAGGGGGGGCAAAAGGGGCAGGACCTTGAAGCACTGCAGGGACGTACAACACGTTTCTGCTCCGCGCTTCCTGTCAATTTCTATGTCAGTGAGTTAGTGAACAAATCTGTAGCGCTACATAGCAAGTTCCTGTACTGCGTGTTAACGACTCTCGTGTGTTAAATAGGTAGCAGTGGGAGGCACGGCACTACTGCGCGTTAAGTGGATTCACGCGTAAATGGGTCTGTACTGTAATTAGCTCTGCATTATATGCCTTCCATCACTTGTAACAAGTGCAAACTAAATAGCTTTTTCTTTAGGATGAGAAAAACAACTATTAAGATAACCTTGCTACAGTGATAGTTCTAGATTTTTATTGATCGAAGACAACCGTTGCATTACTAGTAGACTTCTATTGTGTAAACAATTAAATTTTGTGTAAAAAATGGTGAGTTATCTTTCTCCTTAGACACATCTTTCTTTTGCGTTAGAATCTGGATCTCTTTGTCTGGTTAAAGAGGAGGGGGGAATCTGTAAAGTGAACTTCATGAATTGAATGCAGAATGACAGAGAGAAAATGTCCAAAGAAACTCAAATTTGATTGGCTCAGAATAGACCAGCACAACTTTTGTAAAGTGAGTGTTGTAAATTCTTACCGGTAACTCCTGTGGATGTAAATAGTGCATTGTGGTGATGTAATTAAGCAATGTTGCTGGCACTGAAAATTATTAAATATCTAGTTGCCACTGTCTCAGGATGTAGCATAGGTGAGTGGTGATTTCAACCTCCCAAGGCCCAATGGGGAACAAAAATGCCACTTGAGAGACACAAGAAAAGTAATATTATAAAGAGCTTAAAATGATGCAAGATCTGTTATTTTGCTTAAATGTTATAGTATAAGCTTAAAAATTATAGTATAAGCTTCCTGGGTCTATATTTCTTGTTTAAATAATTTACAGTAATAGAAGGGATATCTCAGCAGGTTTGTGCAAGACAGGTAAATTTGGGACTGTAATGAGGGAGAGGTGAGAAGTATGAAACACAGTAAGCAGCCAAGTACAACTAATACTCATGAATATTATTACAGAGCAGATACAATGTTAGTGTAATTGTATTGGCATCCTAATGACTCCTGTATGTGTCGTTAAATTGTCAGTAAAGGTTTATGAGATGGACAATAATGCCATTAACGTGTAAGGGCTCCTTCAGAATTGGAATATCAATGCAAATATTGCTGCTCTGTGTCAACGTTCCCTGGAAATTGAAGTATTACACTTACAAAATATGATAAAACCAAATTGCCTTACTTTGTGAAAAAGTAGCACATGTTCTAGCTGCCTTTCAAAGCTGCTATACAGTAAATAAATAGGTCATTTTAAAAACAAAAGATTACACCTGGTAGTAAGTGCCAGGAGAGAGAAATCCACTACTTAAAATTGCTTATTGGCCAAATGTATAAGGCCTTATTCTCATCTTGAGAGCATTTCTGTCTATATGTAGCACAGTACTTTTTGAATGCTGCATCTGATCAGTTCCACAATTTTAGGGACTATTCTAGGCATCAGTGGCCAGAACCTTAATGATTTTGTGTGACAACTGGAAGATCAAAAAAGAAAATTAAGGACACCTGGAGCCACGGACATCTGTTGATGGCACCTATTAACACTGAGAGAGAAAGAGGGCAATATCCTGAAAGATCTTACTGTATTAAGTGTATTATTGTGAGCTGGGATTGTATGTAACCTCTCTAGAGGGAAGATGTGACAGATTTGAGATCTGGGAGTTCAAAAGACTATGCTGAAAATGTGCCAGACAAATATGGACTTTGGGGACAATAAATACGTGGATTTTCTTGGGAGAGGTTAATGCAAATTCCCTAAATTCTATTGATGCAAAAACCCAGCCTTTTGAAGCTACCCTCTGAGAAGAAGGTGATTGTCTGTTGATTACCTATTACAGAAGACCAGGATCAAAAGTCTGAGCTGTATAAAGAAATGTCTGACCTGCTCAGACTTCGTTCAGTTTTTGGATCTAAGACATGTGAACTTGTAACCACAGGGAAAGCCCAATTGTGGGTTTTGAAGGACTAAAATCTACCAGAGTCCTAAGTTGGAATTTGAGGTGATTGCTGGCAAGCTTTTTTGTATGTGAATAGGTTCTTTTATTGTTTTAATATGTTTTCTCTATAATACTTTTACCTGAAGAATAAATGTGCTTGCTTAGAAGGAACTGTGTAGTCACTTATAACTAAGAGCAATACATTGGTCATAGTCTTTGGAGAGAAAGCAAAGTGCAGGCACTGGCCTGTTTAGGCAGTTGGGTTTTCTGGGGATATTCCAGTGTAAATCAGGGAGCTGTGCAGCCTTAAAATCCCCATTCAAAGAGGGGTGAGATGCAGGTCTCTGCCTAGGGTAGGTGATGGCTGGCAGCTGGGAGCCGGTAGCCTAAAGTGGATGTCTTTGGTAGATCATGGAGGGGGAATAAAGATGCAGTTTCCCTGAAACTATGACAAACATCTTGCAGCATAACAATACCCCTGTTCCTCTTCCCAATAGGGTTTAACATGTTTACACCCTGAATGACAAAAAGGAAATAATTGCTTTCTCTACTGGAAGCAATGCGGTAGATACTCAGCCAGCACAGGCAGCCAGAGGGAGAAGAGAGAAAAGTCTTCTTTCCTTCCTCCTTCCTAACATCCTGCTTCTCAAAGTCTGCTCCGGGTGGGGAAAAGAGAACACTAGTCATCCACATCTGATCTCTCCCTTACAGTCTGGGGGAAAAAAAGGTACTTTGTGAAGGGATTGGGGAAGGAGAGATGCACAGAGCTTCTAGCATGGTGTGGAAAATGGGGGACCCTGGGGAGTGGAGGGGCACACAGAATCCTTGGTGGTCGGGAATTGAGATGCATTGGCATGGGGTGAAGGGAGTCACACACAGCTTCTGGCATTGGAAGGAATAGGGGGAAATGGGAATGAAGCTGCACACAAAGCTCCTGGCATGGTATGGGAGATGGGACAAATGAGGACACCTGCAACTCTTAGTAGGAAGGAGGTTGGGGGGAGTTACAAGGAGTCCCTAAAAAAGAGGGGGTGGAAGCGTGGCCAGCCAGGAAGCTTGTTGGTAGGACTGGAAGGATGCAAGGAGTCCTGGTGTGTGCAATCAGGTGGGCGGAAAGAAGCAACAGCCCATTAGTTCCTAACCCCAAACAATCCTCCAAAATATATAGTTGATGCTTCAGATCCTGTCTTCTCTAGCTGTCTTGGTATTTAGAATGCATCCATTATAATGGTATCTAGGTGTAACCAAAATTATAAGAAACATTTCTATTCATATGTATATCAGGACCATATTCTCCTTTTTTGCCTAGTGAAGCAGTGACTAAGGTGTGTATGGTAAAAATGTTTTTTAATTTTTATTTACGGTAATATAACTTGCAATCTTTAGGGAGATTATTGTTCAAAGGCTAATAAAAAGAGATGAGTCTTATTAAAGTCGTTGGGGTTTTTTTGTTTGATTTTTTTTTTTTTAACTTGCCATTGGATTCATTAGTTTGTCTCCAGGCATGACATATAGCATAGGATTTGGGTATAGCAGTTGTGCATATTTGTAGGGTTCTGGTTGTGTGCATTTGCTAATTGTTTTTGGTTGCATGTCTCTGCCTTTATGACATGTGTGATAACAATTAATGGTTTATCTGTTGGATTTACTCATGCTTACATTACACAATGACATTTTTATATCTTGCTTGCTTTCAGGTTTTGTTGAAATTAATTAGCTTATTAATTTTCATTATTTTGAATTAGCTTATTTTTAAATTGGGGAAATGAGTTATGCAAAGATTTTGAATGATGGGCACACCTGTATCCTTCTGCATGAGACTAACATAAACTGAAATAACGTTACCTGAAGCAATAGCACTTCTTCTTTAAGAATGTGCAATTACAGATAACACAGACACACAGATTTCAGGACCAAAAAGAGCCTGAGGTACAAAGATTATGCTCAGGTACAAAAAATACAAGAGTATTATTAGACTTAGGATCAAGCAGACTAATTTCTTCTCAAGTCGTCATCGTCTTTTTTTATTATTATTATTATTTTGATAACTTCTTGGCTCTGGTTGGCTCAGTGCATATCTCACTGAGACGGGAGACCTTCCTGAATGAGAATTTTTTTTCCCTTCACTTTTTTGTCATAACTAATCCTATTTGTGCAGCTAATGCATAGAGATTATAAAAAGGAATATTTCAAGAGTATAGTAGGTTGTTAAATAATTTAAGCAGTAACTGGTATTTGTCAAGCAATGTTTACTTTGGATTAATACCCCTGCAGCAAAATAACACTGGATGTCAGGTTCAGCATTAATTAAAAAATAATTAGTAGTGATGAGTGCATTTCAAAAGATTCCGATAAGCATCAGAAAGTCTAGTTGTTCGTGCAAAGTTTATCCAAATTGCCCTGAAATTGAGGCTTACCTGAGCTATCTCCCTGACCAATGCTTTCCTTAGGGTAATACCCTCTAGGAAGAAGCTGGATTCCCATTTCTGGCCAATATTTGGTACCTTTTCTTTATAGAAGGCCATCCTGACTTCCTTGTCTGCTACTAGAAGCAGTTGGATTGGCAGGAGTCAACTGTTCTGGCATCCTGCTTCCTGAATCCTTCTGAAATTGAACTAAAATCTCCAGAATTCTTAGGCAATATAGACCAGAATGCCATGTTTTTTAGGCAATATAGACCAGATTTTTTTTTTCATTTTCTGCCTCTTATGCACAGGTAGAAATGCCAAAATATTATTTTTATATTATGTGCCAGCAATGCCCCTCTGCCATGTACATTGGCCAAACTGGACAGTCTCTACGCAAAAGAATAAATGGACACAAATTTGACATCAGGAATTATAGCATTCAAAAACCAGTAGGAGATCACTTCAATCTGCCTGGTCACTTAAAAGGGGCAGTTCTTCAACAAAAAAACTTGAAAAGCAGTCTCCAATGAGAAACTGCAGAACTGAAATTAATTTGCAAACTGGACACTATCAAATTAGGCTTGAATAAAGACTCGGAGTGGATGGGTCATTACAAAAACTAATTTCTCCATACTAATTTCCCCCTAGTGTTATTCACACCTTCTTGTCAACTGTTTGAAATGGGCCACCCTCATTACCACTACAAAAGTGATTTTTCCTCCCTTGGTATCCTGCTGTTAATTGAATTTTCTCGTTAGCACTGACCCCCCACCTTGGTAAGGCAACTCCCATCCTTTCATGTACTGTGTATATATACCTGCTACTGTATTTTCCACTCCATGCATCTGACGAAGTGGGTTTTAGCCCACGAAATCTTATGCCCAAATAAATTTGTTAGTTTCTAAGGTGCCACAAGGACTCCTCGCTGTTTTTGCTGATACAGACTAGCACGGCTACCACTCTGAAAATACCATTAGAATCTATTCTCAGGACACTTATATAATCAGGAATAGAATGTATTGGAAACTGCACAAGGAGGACTGCTCTCATTAAATTTCTGTCCTACGTTTTTCAGTGTACCACTACATAGTTGCGCTTAGCTGGGGGAAGTGGGAACTGAAGTCACAACAATCAGGATGAGTTTGAAACTGTCAGTGTTATCCTCTCAAAATAATAGGCCATATGATACATTATACCTCCTAATCCCTGCCTGAATTAAATGATAAATTCATTAACAAAATGTCCTCATCCACTTTTCTAACATGGACCTCAAACCCTTAACCAAACTGTAAATTTAGTAAATATATTAAGAAGTGGCGCTCTTGAGAGATCTCCATCACCATTACCGAAGAGCCACCTCTTTTTTTCAACAAAACCACTTATCTCTCCATATACAAAATCACCCAAACAACTTCACAGCTGCCATTCCACTATTAATGAATGAGCATAGTCTATGGCATCCATGCTCCAAAGTTCAATGTATGTTGATTAAGGTACCCCATATGTTTGTATCTTGCATAATGACTTGCATATTACACCACGAATTAGGTGAATGAGAATATGGAATCAGAATAATGACTGATTATGGAACTCCTAACAACTTCAAATTTCCAGGCTTTAAAGCAATTGTTATAACTGCTACCTCCTAATGTTGATTTAATTTAATTGTCATTTTTTGTAAACTTATTCATACCTTTGTGTGTGTGTATAAGAATATTATAATGGGTACTTGTGATTTCCTCTCCCTCTATTGCCTGCCTTACAGAAAGACAGTGTGTCATATGTCAGATACCTCTTCAGGGTCTTGGAACAACTTGTTCCGAGTGCTGAGCAGTGTAAAAGACTTGTGTTCTCCGGGCTCATTTGCTGAATATCTATGAGAGGCTGAAAGCCACAAAGGGGCATATATTGGTCAAAACTGTAGAGTTAAAGGGACTGGGTGAGAGTTACTTTCATATTTTGTGTGTGTGACAAGACAGAAATAAGTCTTACGGGCAGATGAACATTAATAATAGCCAGATGTCAATTTAGAAGGGACCTAGGTTATTGCACAATCTATAACTGCTTCATTCTCTCGAAAGTCATTCGGGAAATAAAAAACACTCCAGTACAAAGTCACTTTTAGACTCCATGAGCATCTCTTTTCCTCTCTGCCATTAACTCAGTCTTTGACCTTGAGCAAATCACCTCTGTGTACTCTGTCATTCTCCCTTTGATGTCAATCGGAGGGCCCCAGTTTTACTTTGGCATGGGTGCGTGGGTCAGGCCCTTAAAATCTCCCGGCCTCATTTACCCCATCTGTAAAATGGGGGATAAACAATACTTTTCTGTCTTTTGAAAAGCACTTTGAGACAGATGGAGGAAAAGTGCTATACAAATACAGTGTATCATTACAGCTAGAGAACTTATAACAGCTGTAGTTAAGGTCACTGAAGTGTTTCTATTTTTCCAATCAGAAATTGAAAATTATTCTTGCTTACTGGTTCGTGTTGCTGGTTTCTCCAGTGCTGTAGCTGCTCCCTCCCCCCCAGCTTCTTTGCTTGTGCATTAGCCTCTTAGATCATTTACCTCAGCAGGAATGTTCACAGGTCTGGCAAACTGCTTCATTTTTTTGTTTGTTTGTTTCTTCTTTGCATAGGGGCCTAATATGTTGTGAAGGTATATTTTCCAGCCTGGCTATCTTTCACTAAAAGCATCACCACTTTAAAAAAACTGACTGTGAGTGAGATTTCTAATGTGATCTCTCTGTTTTTCTTTGTAGTAAGTAAGACAGACCTGGGAGACTTGGCAATGAGCTGTTTTCTTTCCTGCTTTTATCAATGGAGTCTGAATCTTACAAGGTAAATGTTCCATTTTAACTGACTGAACTTTAAAATTCTGTCTCAGATTATATGATTATAGTATTTTCAAGGCATTGAAGTAGAAGGAAATCTTCATTGTGTTTAAATGCATCTATGGTTTCATCTTCCCTCTGTATATAGAGCCCTTCTTAATTCCTGTTAAGGTATATGATTATTTTCATGCACTGCATTAAATACACAGGATGTTTATGAAGAGTGTAGGTGAGATTTTTCAAAAGCACTGTATGGGCTTAACTCAATTCCCTTTAAAGTCCATGGGAGCTTACCCATTGACTTCAATGGGGGCAGAGTTAGACCAACAATTGAAGTTTTTGAAAATCGTGTCTTTTATGCACGTAGACAAAACAAATTGATTTCAAATGCATTTAATTACATATGGAATTACAGTTTACGTTTGTTGGGCCTTTTTATTCTTAGGCAGGCTGTTTGCTACTCTCTGTCTGTCTTATTCTGTTCAAACATCTCAAATTCCTTATTGTTGGGTAAGTTGTAAAACTAAGCTGCTGAGTTCCTGTCTTTAATTATAATTTTACATAGTGAAGTGAAAAATTATTCATGCCAAAAGCTAAATGTGTTTTTTAAAAAAATCCAAATCTAATTCTGGTGGTATTTGTGGTTAGTTTTTTGTTTTTGTTTTCCCCTTATGATGAAAAACAATTTTGATGGCAAAACCAGCTCAGTATCTCCCAAACCTCCCTCCTCACCTTAAGGGAAAATCTGAGCAACAAGGTCTAAAGTAACATCTATTCTGTTTCTTTTCTTGGAGTCTTTGCACCACACAATGTCCTCCCTTGATATACTATTTTCAGGTTCCATTAGTTTTCTTTAGACAGTGACATTAATTCCCCAGCTTCCTGCCAGAGAATCTAGCTATTCTACTCATGGTGAGAAGAGGTTTTTAAAACCTTTTATTATGCATTTAAAAAGCTGAATAGGAGGCTGTGCAAGGGTAGCTCTTGATTCACATTTTTAAACTCAATGTTGAGCTGGAGAATCTCTCCCTCCTGACTTGAAGGCTGCTGTGAGCAATATCCTAAAAGGTAAAATAGGCCTGTTTGAAAAACAGAATCAGCAGCCTCCCTTGGCTCCCAGGATGGGAGAGTGAGTATCCAGCTCCTCTGCATTTACTTAATAAGCTGAATCCCAAGACTGTACAATTTAACATATTGCAGTTCTCTAATAGAAAGAGGAAAAGGTGACTCATCCTCCGCCTTGAGTGAAGTGCCACAAGGAGATGTGGGTGGTGATTCTAAATGGAAAAAAGGTGCAGCATTTCTCTTACGGTGGAAGCTGATGATTCCACTGTTTAATGTAAACACTGAAGTCAGAGCTTGACTCCTATTGCTGCTGTTCCACCTCGTAGAACCTGTAAATACTAGACAACGTTTGGGAAAGCTCGGATGTGGAGGTTCTTCGTGTGTGGCTAGACACTGGTTCAGGGAGCTGAAAAGGTGTGTGGTGTTCCTGTGCCATGCAGCCAGAAGGGGCTAGTGCCCCGCTTCCCAGGAAATATTTAAGTTGGATTGTGATGTTAAAACTTCCTCTACCATCCTGTTGTTAGAAGGCTTGTGTTCAGGAGAATGAAGAAGGAGAGATGAGGTAGGAAAGTAATTGTCAGTTGATATTTGAAGTCCTGTTTCAGCAAAACAGATAAGCACTCAACTTTAAGCATGTCTTTAAGTCCCATTTGACCCATTTGAGATTTCAGCATGTGCTTAAATTTTTGCTCCATAAGGATACATGTCTTCACTGGGGCAAGAAGAATTACTCTGAAGATGATGGGTAAAGTTTTCCGAAGTACCTAAGTGATTTTCTATCCACAACTCATGTTTGCTTAATTTCTATGAATAAAGCATATTTCTGCCTACAGGAAACAGTTGCAAACCCCCTCTCCCGGAACAAAGGCTATTAAATGAATCAATACTATTTTAAATTGGGATTGATGAGGAACAGGCCAGAAAGGAGAAAATAAAGCATGCAAATATTTTTTTTTTATTTAAAAAGATATACAGTATTAGACCATTAAATTGGCTAAAAAGTATAGACTATCCTTTGACTTGAAACACTTGAATTTGGAGCTTCCATTAGCTTCTGGGTGTCATATATGGGGCTGTGTATCCAAAGCCAGTATATGGCATTATGCAATTTTAATGAAAAAAATGTTGGTGGTCCATTTTGAGTGGTCAGTAGGGCATTATCAAGGGACATGCATTAACATGTCTTATGATAAAGATATTCTGATCTTCTGCCACGTCTCTGAATCTTCCATTCTGGTTGATAAAGTGTTGCAATTTGATAATCACACAGTTTTTAACCAGTAATTTGGGGCTATTAAGAGATTAAATTATCTCCTTTTCTTCTTTTCCTTGAAAGACGCCCTAACATCCTCTTGAACAGTTATTTTTTATTAACAGGTTTGGATTATCTTAAACTAAACCTCTCTTCCTGCTGTGAAAGTGAGGTGCATAAGCTATCACATTTGTGGAGCTGTATAAAAATAATTACCTGATCTTCTAAAAGTTATCTCTAGGTTAAAATTAGATTCACAGAAGAAATACATAGGAGAGGTTTTTAATGTCTCTTTTGACAAGACCATGATATCAACTTTGTTAACAAAGAAAATGTCCCATTCTGATCTTGGGTATCAGAGCACATACCAATGTTTTTATCTTGAACTTCACTAAGGGCTCATCTCTTATGCTAAATAGAGCCTTACTCCATAAATAGTCCCACTGAAACCAATGAAACCTCTTGAGGAATAAGGTATTTATCAACGTGAGCATCAGTAACAGTCGGACCCAATATGTTTATACAGGATCACCAGTGAGGCTCATCAGCCAATCTGTGAGCAGATTCAAACCCCAAGCAATAAGCATTCAGTACTTTACAAAGTCAACAGCGCTTCTGTCATAGAACTCACTGAACACCAACACCAGAAAAGTATTCACTATCATGCACCTGTACTTCTACCGTTTGACACATTTTATGGTGTCTAGCCCTGGATATACTATTATTTCTTGTTTGCCACTTTCGTTATTTGGGATTGGTGACTTTTATAGCCTTCCTCTGAAACTCATGTCGTTCACCAGGCTCTGGTACAAATTGTTCTCGTTAAGCTCTCCTGGAAGGCTGAGGAGTGCAAAATACAACTCCCAGCACACCTTGCAGCACACTGCTTGGCTGTGGCCAGAGCTGGATTAAACCTTTGTGGGCCTCCAAATACTTACTATGGGCCCCTTTCAAGTGTGGGCCTGGTGCCACTGGTGCCATTGTAAACCCGGTACTGGCTGGAGCAGGAAAGAAGTTATTCTCCCCCAAAAAGTTGCATCCTGGAGTAATGCTTCTTGGATAAGCCAGCTTCACGTCATCTCCAATGTAGTATGTGTACCTATGAGGCCCAAGGTTAGGAAGGAAGGAGAAAGGAAGCCCAGCTCCACTTCAAGGGCTTGAATATTTCCTTTTCACTGATTCTGCTCATTTCTAGAGCTGCATGAAATTTTGGGGTTTCATTCTGCATGGATTTTGATAAACATTTAAAAGCAAAGAAAAAATAATTAGTGTGAACTTACATCTCCTTGACCCTGAAGTTTGTTTTGAACATCAAATAGTAGAACAAATTTCATTAAAAAAATAACTTGGTCATTTCCAAGATGCAAACCAGCATATCTAGATGAATCTTCTTCCAAGCCATTGATTAGCCCACTGTGTTGTTTGGAGGTGGGCCCAGGTTTACATGAAAAATTCATATCTCTAAGCAAATATCACTCTTAACTTTGTCCTGAGTTTTGAGTTAGAGGAGAAACTAGAATACAGGAGAGCTTTTTGTATAGTTCCTGTTTTGGTGCAAATACCTTGCTCAGTTCTACTCATTTTCCCCTATCCTCCTTCTGCTTTTCCTGGGGAATTGTTCTCTAGAGGGTTTTTTTCTGCCTGCCCCCTCATATTTCCTGCCAGAAGATTAACAAAAGAAATAAAGAATGGGGATGAATTTTGGAGATAAGTCACTGTTCTCACTGGCATAACAGCAGAACACATGGAATGAGGGAGGTCATTTTTCAGCTCTCTTTAGCAGGTTTCATGTAACGTTTTCTGTTAGTTTCTTGACAGTGCCAGTGTAAGCCCCTGACTCCATGAAGGCGTCTTTGTAGCAATGCGTGGTGGTAAATCATGTGAGGACCAGGGTAGCATTTATTCCTGCTAGTATTTCAGTGCTGTAAGGCAAAAAAAATGAGTCTTTGCCCAAATGTACTAGCAATATAAAGATCTAATCCTGCAAACCCTTGGTCACATGAATAGTCCTCACACACGTGAACAGATATTAAAGGAACTATTCACATGAGCAAAGGTTCGCAGGATTGGGTCCTTAAGGAGATAGCACAAAAGCATATTGGGAGAAGAGTTTTGAATGAGTACAGCTGATGTTGTCATATATTAGGTGGTCCGTACTGTGGCACTACCATGCTGTGGTAACTGCACCAAAGCAAATTCCTACTGTAGACGCACGGCACTACTGTAAAAAGTGACCTGCACCGGTGCAGCTTTATGCCCTTTGCAGCTCACCAGAGTAGTCTGCATTGACGGAACTAATGTTTTACACCCATGCAGTGTGTCGACAGAAGGGGTATGTATGAATGCAATGCTAGTGCAGCAACATCTAACTCAGATCTCTGCTGTCTCATACATCAAGTCTAATTTTTTTCTCACTTACACCACTGTAATCAGGAGTAGCTCCACTGACTTCAGTGGAGTTACAGCCACGTAACTCAGAGCAGAACCAAGCCCACTGTGCTGTTCCTAGGGGAGAAAATCAAATGTCCCCCATTGCCAGACACATGTATCTGATACTTTTTGGCCATTATTAACAGCCCTGCTATGCAAACTGGCTTCTGATTTAAAAATCTCAGCCAGGGGATTTGTAGTCCTACTGATTAAGATTTCTCAATAAGAACGGAGAGCTTATCTCAGAATGGTAGCAGAGAAAGCCTAACCTAAAATGAGTAAAGGCTATCATTATAACTGCTGTACTTTGGAGACTGGAATCCATTGTGCTTCAAACCGAAATGGAAAATTGGACAATCAGGTTAAAATGACTATCTAGAAATATACAAAAAAGGCTTATGGACTTCAAAAAGAAAAAGTTTTGCAGGAATTGGAATATTACAGAAGCTCAAATCTCTCCAAAAGGCACAGTCCAAGATTTTCCAAAGTGACTAATGATTGTGGGAGCCAACCTAGAAATACCCCACAAAGGCTTGATTTTTCAGGAAGTGGTGAATACCCTTTCTGAAAATCAGGCCTCTTTAAGTTGTTTCAAGTTGAATGTCCAAAAAACTGAGACTCCCAAAAATCACTTTTTGAAATTTTTGCCTCAGTATTTGGACAACCACCCCCAAAAATCTAATCATACTTTATGACAAAAGGAAGGAAAAGATTCCAGTTACTGATCTGTCTGACCTTCCTAGTACATCCTATCTGTTTTGGTTTTATCTTGTAAGCACTTTGGGGCAGAGACTGTCTGTATTTTTTGTCTTGTAAAGCACTGAGCACATTGTTGACACTTAAAAAAATAATAGTAGTAATGTGGGGTATTTTTGATTTACTGAATAATATTCCCTTCCTTTCCAACCGCCTATCAAAGATGATTATAGTGACCTCTAGGTGTAAATTTTTGGGCCAGTGACATGAGGAGTCAAATACCAATGTATTCTCTGACCTCACAGGCATGTGAAGGTGTGATTCCAGGGATGTTGCCATTAAAGTGTGGGCATTAATCATTTGAAAACAATTAATGTGACCTTGTTATTCCTTGACTTTCAAATGGTTAATGTCAACATTTTAAATATTAACACTCAGTTTCAAATCTGATTGCTATGGCATCCTCTGACATGACCGACTAGGAGTGAGGGACCTGATCTGTGGAAAGAAGGCACCTTAAATCATCTTACAGATACTTAAACACAGCATGTTAATAATCATTTAATAGATTTTTGCAACAGATGAATACACTAAACATACAAAAACCTGTTTTCTTCTTTCATAATCAGAGTCAAGACCCTTCAACTTACTGTCACAAATAATGACACAGTTTAGATAGTGTGTATTACTGAAATAATGAAGTATTTCCTTGGCTTACCTTCGTGCCTCACTCACAACAGGATGCTGCACACCCTGTCTTACTGTTTAAGTCTTTTATTTTTGCATTTTCAGAGTAGCACAGTTTTATTTTTAGGGTCAAACATTTTACAGAGAGAGCTCATCATGTTAAAACACCATGCCACATTGGAGGGAGGGATAGTTCAGTGGTTTGAGCATTGGCCTGCTAAACCCAGGGTTGTGAGTTCAATCCTTGAGGGGGCCATTTAGGGAACTGGGGCAAAAATCTGTTTGGGGATTGATCCTGCTTTGAGCAGGGGGTTAAACTAGATGATCTCCTGAGGTCCCTTCCAACCCTGACATTCTATGATTGGATTAACCATAAAGTAAATGAGCAGTAACAACAACCAAAAAAAAAGGAATAACTTTGTGTAGAATAGTGTTCCTAAGGGTGACACTTGAGCTGAGGTAATAATAAAAGTTAAATAAAAAAATAATAATAAAAGGGGCCTTATCAAGATAATGTACAATATAATCTAAAACTGAATAGAATAGTGGGTTATTGTGATTTTGGGAGAAGGATTTATAAGCCTGAAAACATTTTTGAATTCCTGAAGGGCAAAAAAGCCTTTATATAACAGCTGCATGCTCAGATACTAAGATGTAATTTAAATATATATATAGGTAATGACAGTTTAATGTCCCAAATTATTTTAAATCTGTACTTTACATACAGATGTGCTTTCTGGTAAAAAAAAAAAAACAATAAAAGTGTCACTTAAAACTCATGGATGGTGGATAGAGAGAGACCCTTAATGATACATTTATATCTCATTCTTGGATAATGGAAGGAAATGACTTCTGGGTTCTATTCCTAACTTTGCTACTGGCTCAATATGAGTGAAATAATTGTTGGAGTGGAAGGCCGGAGGAAAACTCTTAAAATGGGGGTGGTGATTAAGGTGAATCACTAAGGCCACTGGTTCTCAGCCGAGGGACCGTGGCCCCATGGAGGTCTGTGAGCAAGTTTCAGGGTTTTTTTCAAGGGCCAGGCTTCATTTTGATTTTGATTAAACTTTCTCACTTTCTTAAGGGAAAAAATCGAAATTCATTTTGTTTCAAATGAATGAATGAAACTGTCAATATTTTTAATTTTGACATTTCCATGTCAACATGTTTTGGAACTTTTTGTTCTGCAATTTTTTAAATTTATTTTCTTTTCATCCTGTTTTGGAATGAAAACAAATGTTGAAAGATAGGAATTTCCCACAGGATGTAAATTCCACTTTCCTAATAGCTCTATTGCTTCTTTTCCAACGAGGTTGCTTCTAGTTATTGTACTGTAGAAATACAAACAAGGGCCTAGTTTGACTTCAGGTAGGTTATAAGCAGCCAGGTGCAGATGATCTTATGCCATTTTGTTTATTACTTTTAGTTATGGAGTATCAATGTGATCCATAAGCTTCCTTCCAAGAAAATATCTGAAGTAATTTTTAAAGAGGATGGGGAAACGGGGGAGAGAAAAATGTAAATTACATCAAATAAATGGGATAATTTAAAGCGCTGAAAATGCTTTGTGGATTTTTTTAAAGTTGAAAAAGACAATCTAAGCAAAACTGTCCTGACTATATGCACAACTACATACCAGAACCCTGAGGCTGGTATTTTCCAAAGAGTCTAAAGGAGATAGCTAGCCAGATTTCATGAAGATTTGAGTATTTAATTACCGTAGACCCCTTTGAAATCCCAGCCTTGGTGCTTTTCTAGTTTTCATAACCCTTGTGACTGAACATGGTTTGTATTGGGGGCCCACCAAATGGAATACGTGCATCAAATCTTTAATTTATGGATGGGGCGGGGGAAAAGAGATGAACAATGCTGTCAAAGGGTTGAATCCTACAAACACCTATGCACATGAGTAACTTTGAAGTCAGTGAGAATACTTGAATGAGTAAGTGATTCATGTGCGGAGGTGTTTGCAGGGTTAGGCATGCGTTTGGTGTTGCTAAATTCACTTTACACCTAAAGTAGGTTTCAGAATTTTAAAATGACAATATAGAAGGAGAAAAGACAATATTTGAAAACTTATAAAAGGCTGCCTGTGTTGCCTTTGTACAGTGCCAGATGTTTCTCATTCCTTCATGTGGTGTGCTAAGAGACTTTACTCGCACTCAGTTCTAATCCCAACACTCAGTATTAATGCTGAACTTTTCTCACATCTTCCCAATGTGTCACAACTGAACATCTTCAGGAGTGATTTCTTGCACAAATTATTTCTAGTCTTGTGTTTTTAATTGTATCTCTTCCCCCCACCCCCTCCAGTTTTCTCTGTCTCTAGGTACTCGTATGACCCTCATCTCCGTAATGAATGTGAAGTGCTCACATTCTAATGGATTTATTCTCAACACCCCTGTGAAGTAGGGAAATATTATGCCTCTTATAAAATGGGGAACTGAGGCAAAGGGTCATAGGTTACATGGGTTGCCCAAGGTCTCATAAGAAGTCTGTGGCTGTTTGAGCCATGGGCTGAACCCAGGTCTTGAGAGGCCCTAGCCCAGTGCCTTATCCATTAGACCATCTTAGAGCTAAGTTTGCTTTATGGCTTCTTCATTGCTGTTGAATACCTGGTATTTTATTATTACTTATTTATGCAGTGCTATAGTTGTACACATTCACAACAAACACACACACAAAATGAAGTGCTTTAACTTGATGTAGAAGAAGAAGACCGAGCCAGAGAATGGATTTGACGGGGGTTGACATGTTTGGAATGACTGGAGAGAAAGATGTTCTTGTCAGCAGGGTTGGATGCACCAGAGGAGACAAATAAGCTAAAGGGAGGCCCAAAAGAAGGAGGTTATAGCAGTGCAGGTGAAAGATGATCAGGGATGAGGGGACCAGGGTTTGAAAGTGGGTATGGATAGTGTGATGAAGAGGAAATATGGATTCAAGTAGTGATATAAAGGAAGAATTAACAGGATTTAAATAGAGCATGGATATGGGGGAAAGAGTCGGAGATGACAGATTTTGAGATGGGGATTGAAATGTGGCATTAAGAAGGAGGGAGAGGAGAAGCACTGTGTGGAAAGGAGAAACTTTAGCTTTGGACATGACATTTAAATTATGCTAATTAATAGGCCTGATCAATCTGATCTGAGCATCTGTGTCTGATCACTCAGTTTCTGTGAATTTCCTGGGCTCTGCAATTGTGAAGGATAGCCCTTATTTTGGATGAGATCTACTCCTATCTTATAGGCCATGAAATATATCATTTGCTGATATCCCAGCTTCATTTAACCACATGCCTCAGCTTTGCTGAAAAGTTAATTATGGGAGCTCATTTTACTGAGTATTCATTGCTCGGGAATAAAATCTGAGGAAATATTTATTGAAGCTGTAGTCGGCAAAAATATTTTTGTGTGTAGCTACAGATAGATAATGGTGAGCAGAACCGCAGCCAGTGACAATGACATATTTTCTGGATCACTAAATAGTCAGCACTCACAGTTCAAGTACAGTTGTAATTGTATGGTAGAATCTTTCTTGGAAGATTTATGGGGATAGAAGGGGATTGGAGAAATGAGTTCACTAAATGAAAGGGGACTGCCTGTAAGTTCTTTCCTCTCATCTCAGCCAGAGTTTCCAATAGAAAGACAAGTTTTCTTTATCTATAGGGAATAGATGGTCAATTCCTCCTGTTCAGCACCTCTCAGACCCAGAGCTTGATTGTGTACCACCACCACCACCCCTCCTCCTTTGAGTGAAAGTGTAATGCTCCATTAAATGTGTCCCCGAGGCAATCCTGAAGACTTATGGTTTTCCACAGAACAGGTATCTGGGCACAATGTAAGTCCTAGAATGTGGGGTTACTACATCAACTGACCTCATTAAGAGTTGCACTACCTTAAGTGCAGGCAGAATTAGGCCCTGTGAGTACCTTTCCCCTGCAGGGTTTAATTTTTCAGGATTAGATTTATAGAATTATAGAAATGTAGGCCTGAGGGACCTTGAGTCATCATCTTGTCCATCCCTCTACACTGAGAGAGGACCAAATAGACCTACATTATCCCTGGCAGGTGTTTGTCTAACCTGTTCCTAAAAACTACAACTGCTCTTGGAAGCTTATTCCAGAGTTTAACTGTCCTTATGATTAATTTTTTTTCCTAATATCTAATTTAAATCTCCCTTGCTGCAGATTAAACCCATTATTTCTTCAGTGGACATGGAGAACAATTGATCCCCATCCTCTTTATAACAGCCCTTAACACATTTGAAGACTGTTACCAGGTTTTCCCTCAATTTTCTTTTCTCTAGAATAAACATGCCCCGTTTTTTTAAACCTTTCCTCATAAATCAGGTTGTCTAATTTTTGTTGCTCTCCTTTGGACTGTGTCCTGATTAGGAAAGAGGTGGACAAAATGTGGCACCCAGTATTCCAGGTGAGACCTCATTAGTGCTGAGTAGAGCTGCACAATTACCTCCTATATCTTTCATACGACACTCCTAGTAATACACCCCAGAATATTTACTTTTTTTGCAACTACATCACCTTGTTGACTCATTCAATTGATGATCCACTGTTACCCCCAGATCCCTTTTAGCAGTTCTACTGCCTAGCCAGTTGTTCCCCATTTTGTAGCTGTGCATTTGACTTTTTTCCCCCTTCTGATGTGAAGTACTTTTCATTTGTCTCTATCAGGAGTCAGCAACCTTTCAGAAGTGGCGTGCCGAGTCTTCATTTATTCACTCTAATTTAAGGTTTGCATGCCAGTAACACATTTTAACGTTTTTAGAAGGTCTCTTTCTATAAGTCTATAATATATAACTAAACTATTGTTGTATGTAAAGTAAATAAGGTTTTTAAAATGTTTAAGAAGCTTCATTTAAAACTAAATTGAAATGCAGAGCCCCCCGGACCAGTGGCCAGGATCCGCGGCAGTGTGAGTGCCACTGAAAATCAGCTTGCGTGCCGCCTTTGGCACGCGTGCCATAGGTTGCCTATCCCTGGTCTATATTGAATTTCACCTTGGTGATTTCAGATCAGTTCTCCGATTACTCAAGTTTGTTTTGAATTCTAGCCCTGTCTGTTCTCCATAATGCTAGTTAACCCCCTTCCCAATTTGATGTCATCCACAAATTCTAAAAGCATACTCTCCATTCCAGATCATTAATGAAAATATTGAATAGTGCCAGACATAGGAAAGACCCCCGAGGAAACCTACCAGATACACCCTCCCAATTTGATAGAAAACCATTGATAACTACTCTTTGAGTGTGGACTGTCCCCCAGTTTTGCACCCACCCTATAGTAATTTCATCTGGAATACTTTTCTCTAGTAAGGGACGGTGCTAAGCATAAGCAGACTAAATAATTGTTTTGGACCCTGAGCAGCTCAAGTGCACCCCCACCCCGCCCATTAATCATTAGTATGCGGTGTGTGCAGGGGCCCCCAAAATATTCCTGCTTAGGGTCCCCAATGGGTTAGCACCAGCACTGTCCCTAGTTGTTGCTTTTTTGTGAGACTGTCATGTGAAAATATGTCAAAAACCTTACAAAAACCAAGATATATCATATCTACAGCTCCCCCCACCTCACCCCTCCATCCACTAGGCCAGTAACTCTGTCAAAAAAGGAAATTAGGTTGCTTTGGTATGATTTGTTTTTAATAAATCTGAATTAGCTATTCCTTAGAACCCTATTACTAAGGCCCTACTTAATTTGCGATATTGAAGATCCCGCAATATTAGGCTTCTACCACAATTTTGATTTTAATTAGCTTACTTGGCACAGTCCAAAATTTTGGATACATTTTGAGCTTTGCAACCCATACTTTTTTCTCCATTAGTACAGTAGAACTCCATTTATCCGAGCTGATAGAAGCTGGGGCTCGGGCTGTCAGCAAAATGTCTGGTTATCAAAAAATAATTACCAGGCATAACCTAATAGTTGAGTGTTTATATTATTCCAGCATTTTTTTGTTAAACAAATAGGTCTTCTCTGGCTCTTCCAAATTATCACAATTAATAAAGGTCAATTATTATTTTTCCATGATATTCCATGTCTTGTCCTCAACTCAGCCGCAATTATTTGACAATCATCCCACAATTCAAGTAGGGCCTTACCTATTACCCTATATGTTCTTATAAATTGATTTTTTTTAAATAATTAGTTTCTGTATCTTGACAGATATTGAAGTTAGGCTGACTGGGCCGTAATTCCCTGGGTCCTCTGTGTTCTCCTTTTTAAGTATAGGTACTATGTCTGTCCTTCTCCAATCCTCTGGGACCACACCCATCCTTCATGAGTTCGCAAAGATAATCACTAACAGTTCAGAGATTGCTTCAGCTAGATACTGAAGTATCCTGGGATAAATTTTATCAGGCCCTGTTGAATGCATCTAACTTATCTAAGTCTTCATTAACGTGTTCTGTCCCTATTTTGGCTTGTGGTCCTTTCCCCTTGTTGTTAATATTAATTGTGTTAAGCATCTGGTCACAATTTATCTCAATGTCCATTTCACAGCGGCTGTGCCATCTTGGCATATACTTGATAATTTTGGGAATAGGCTGCTTCTGCCCTCTGAGGATTTGGCATTCTTTTTAGTTGTTCATTCTACATTCATCTGAGCTTTAGAGATAGAAGGCTGGTATTTTCTCTGCAAGGGTTGCCATTAGCAAATAAATAGCATTGTTACGCATGGTTGCCAATTTTTGTATTATATCTGTAAACCTTCATTTTGACTGTCATCTATAAGGTTTTAAAAAACAACATATCACTTAAGTTCAAAAGCTACTTCCCCCAATCAGAGGAGCAATAATTCTTTAAAAAAGATGGGTTTTACATCTTCAAGATGTCCTTGTCTTACAATGCAGTGTTGTAGGCAGAGGCTATGTATTTCAAAGGAAAACCCATATGGGAAGAATGGGTTTAGTTGTACTGATGGTGCTGTACTAACTGACATTTTCTGTCTAAAGCACGTCCACTGCCCCAATTCATAAAGAGTTCTTTGACCTCCTTGTTGCAGTGCAACCGAATATGTTTCAGGTTGGAATGCTGGACTTTCTGTCTCTACCCGCTAGTGTCAGCAATATCATTTCAAAGTGGCAATATTTTAGTTCTCAGAATATTTAAAGTGAATCCAGAAGAGAACTTTTCTGATTTTCTAAGAAGAGATATGTGCATGGCAATGAATTCTGAGTGGGTACCCTGGGGAAAAGTAGCTTTTGGTGGATGTCTTCTCACTGGACTTTTTGAACACTATGCATTTTTACTTTTGAGCATATTTAAGTTTTATTTATCTGTCCTACAATTGGAGAAATTTGACAAACTAGAAGTGTATGAAACATATACAAAAACTTGGTTCATATACCACTTTTTCAACAGGACCCCTTCCTCATTAAGTACTCAGCTAGGATGCCCAATGGGGAAGAATTTAGGTTGCACAGGCAACTGTAAATCTTTTATTTCCTAACTTTTAAGTGCTTGAATTCGCATTTTTAACACATTTTAACTTAGTTATTTTTATATGTTGTTTATAAAACAGAAGCTAAAATGCACCAAGGGGGAATAAGGTGGGGATCCGGGTGCGCGTGGCTCATTGGGGTGGTGCAGGTGCAGGGGGAGTGGGGCTCATCAGGGGGGTTGAGGGTTGGCGGGAGAGTCTGGGTCTGAGGGGATCTGGATGCACAGGGGAGCAGCTCCCTGTACAGGAATCCCTCCCACTGCAGCTGAGGAGCAATGGGGGAGGAGAGTTTGCAGAGATTCCTGCAGCCAGGAGAAAAATCTGGAGGTAGGTCTGACCCAGCCCTGGATGCCATGCAGGGGAAGGGGAAGTCCCGTCCTCCCCAGCCCAGATGGGACTAGCAGCTGAGCCCAGCGCAGGGTCGGAGCCACCAGCCGGGTCTTCCCCAGTCCCATCTCCTGCCCCATGGTGATTTACCTCTCTGCCAGCTGCCCTGGGCATCTGAAACTGGGGAGGGTTGCATGACTGCTATTGTGGCTTCCCTTTGCTTCTCCATCAGAAAGTCATTTTTCTGTGGGAAAGCAAAGAAATCTGCAGGGGACATAAATTCTGCATATGTACAGTGGCGCAGAATTCCCCCAGGAGTAATACTATATGTATCGTCTTTGAACTCTCCCTTTTTTCCTTCTGAATCAAACTGCAAAGACGACAGATAAAAACTAAACAGGTGTAAAAGCAGAAATGGACCACAGGCTTAAAATGATTCTTTAAACTTTATAGACAGTAAGGCCATAACTTTTCTGCCAAAAGATGTGCTTTTGCCATAGGATAAATAATACACAATAGTCATTTCCATAAAAACACAGTGGAGACAAGGGATTGTAGTTTTATAATGAGAAAAACTACTCAAGGTCTGTATTGGGCAAGGAGTATAGTGCTGAGCTCTTCTACCTATCTCATGGGAAAAACTACAAATGCCTTGTCTCCACTTAGGATTTCACAGTGATCCCATCTCACATTAAAACAAACAAACAAAAATCCCACATTTGTGTCAGTAAAGACAAAGCCTAACACTTGGAGTATTTCCCAGCATTAAGTACTATATGTAACTGAGCAATGACTGATGAGTCATATTTTAAAATCTCATTGAAGGAGATAGGGCTGGCTGGAACAAGGTGAAAGTATGCACTTTGGAAAGAATGGAACTTTCTGCTGGTTCACGGTCTTATTTATTGTAAATTACAAGTATAATCACTGTGTTTTAAAAAAAAAAAAAAAAAAAAAAAAAGAAATCTAGCCCTGACACTAATAAAAGTCAGGTAAGGTTGTACTTATAGATGTAGAACAAGTTAAAGATGAAGAATAGATTAATAACTTGTCACTTCAGGGTCAGGACTGAAAGTAGATTATGTATTTGTGATTTCCCCCGGCCACCCTTTTTCCCATCACACAAGTATTTCCAAAGGTATTGAGAACATGCTGTAATTAGATGGAATCTTTCTAAGCAAAAAAAAAAAAAATTTCCTTTTCCCATAATGCAGTTGACTTACAATACAATCGTATTCTGAAGAGTGACTTTAAAAATGGCCTTTTGAGATTGCATATTTTTCTTGGTAACACAGACTAAATTAGGTGACTAATCTCTCTTGTAGGTCCCTAAATGCTGACTTCAGTACCTACACTTAATAATATATAAATGCCTAAAACTGATATCTGGGTAACTAATTTTAGGCACACAACTGGAAAATGGCACCTTTTTTTCCCATTCCATTTCACATTTGTTTGTAAGTATGAATGCATTTTCTAATGACCAGCTTCACGTATTCAGCCTGGAGCCTGAAAAATCAAAACTGCGTTCTCTCTATCTTGTGCACCATTGCCAGTAGTAAAGATTGTGCAACCAGAACATGGTCAACAATCCAACTGATAATGCCTAGCCAAGAATAGAATCCAGATTGCTCTCTTATAACTGTGTTCCCTATGTAAACTGGAGTTAAAGGTGTAAACCTAGTAACAGAAGTGTGAGTAGATATACATAGATTTAGCTTCCTGACGCAGAGGGAGTAGATCTCTTGAGTAAGAGTGCACTATTGTTTCTATTGCTGGATATGATTCACAGTTGCATTACTCTAATTTCATGTCAGTGTAACTCCATAATGCATGGTGGATCAGAAATACTTTTATTTGCTGTATCTTCACATCAATTCAGAGCTAATTCTAATACTTATGAGTTCTATTACCAGTTTTACTATTTCTTTTATTAATTTCTTATTAATGAATTTATAATTTGATTTTAAGCCAAAGGAGCAGGAAGAACACCCCCAACTAGCATGCAAAAAGAGCAATAAGTCCCTTTCGCAAAAACTGGAGATTCCCAGGTTAGAATTGAATACACAGAAGCAATATCATTGTGTTTGTGAATAACTTCTCATGTGCCAGTCTCATAGTGCCAGTTAATGAACACAGAAGGAAGGACTGACTATCTGCCTCAGACATAATTGCATACTTAACTACACCTCTACCCCGATATAACGCGACCCGATATAACACAAATTGGGATATAACGCGGTAAAGCAGTGCTGCGGGGGCGGGGCTACGCACTCTGGCGGATCAAAGCAAGTTCGATGAAACATGGTTTCACCGATCACCCGGTAAGATTTTTTGGCTCCTCAGGACAGCGTTCTATCGGGGTAGAGGTGTATTACACTAACTTCATTGGTTTTGCAATACAATCTATTCATCCCTTTCAAAAACATAACCACTATATGAGGAGCAGCAGCAGCCTACAGCTGCTAGTCTGTATGGGCCAAAGGGTGTTAATGGCCTGGGGAATTCATGTCTCTGCACTCTGGTGCATGTGACCTCTTTGCAGAGCTGCTGTGTGATTCCAATAACATTTTTGTTGCAGCTCTAGTGGCTGAATGATTATGTGATGATCTCAGACATCTCTTGTCACCTTGAGAGATATCACTTCACCTTTCTTGATAATAAATGATGGGGACCAGATGTAGCTAACGGCGGCTGGGTCTTTCTTTTGGGATATAGCTTCATTTTGAATACTTTTGGGGTTTGCACATCAGCTTTTGATGTATTTATATATTTTGGTTTGTAATGTAGATGTGTCGCTTTGTGCTTGATGCCCACTGCAATTAAATACTTACATTACTGCCCCTCCCGTTCCCCAAAAGACTAAGCCCATAGAGTTGGGAAGGGGGGGATAAAGGTGGGTGGAATTTGTTTTTGTTATGAAAAAATTCTTTCCTGCTTTGGGGGTGGGGGAGAAACTGAATAAAATCTGAGTCATGCAACTATAACGTGTGTGTGGAGGGGATCCCTTAACAATATGTTGCCTAGAAATAATAGTTAAGGCCTAGCTCTAATATAACCCTTTTCATCAGTAAATCTCAAAGTGCTTTACAAAAGAGGATCTGTTCCATTAGCCCAGTTTTACAAATGGGGAGACCGAAGCATAGACAGCAGAAGTGACTTGTCCAACATCATCCAGCAGGCTGGTGGCAGGTCTGGGAATAGAATTCAAGTCTCCTGAGTCTCAGTGAAGTCCTCTAGCCTCTAGACCACACTAAGAGAACATCATCTTAAAAAAATCAACAACTGATTACTCCTCATTAAAGAATCGTACAGCTTTAATATTGATTTTAATCTTTTTTACTCTTTATCAAACATGTCAATTTACTATTTTCTTTCTTTTTAAATCTTGATGTTTTAGAAAGTGCAAATTCAATTCAGAATGCATTACAAAAAATCCAAGGGGCAAAATGGGGAGTTGGGCTAAAATCTCTTTAATCTGGGATGGAAAATTATTATATAATTTCTTTCCATGCCCTTGTGTTCCTAAAGCTGAAAGAGGCAGTATATGGCAGTAGGGTTTTTTTAAGCATGAAAAATAATTAGACATCTCAGTTATGAAGAATACCCAGTACAGTTACCCAGAGGCTGTAATGAATGGATAGATTAGTAGCCATTATTAACTTTACCACAATAAATGTTCTGTACTTGCCAATGTTTCCTCTGACACAGTTTGTTACTATAGTGGAAAATACTTACATGAATGATGTGTTAGTGTAACACAATGGCTTGATGTGTATCATCATGTACCTGGCCCCATTGACCTGACATCACAGTTGAGCATAGTACCCAAGTATGTGCTTAACTTTATAAACATGGGAGTAGTCCTGGTGCGTAATAACTTGCAAGGGTGCAGAACATCTATTCTAGTAATGTTACTAACAGCTATTATTCCATCCTAGCTGAACACTGATTTCAGTGGTGCTACTCAAGCTTAGGTGCCATGCTAGAGCAAGGCCTATGGTTCTGATTTAGGAAAGCGCTTCACTTAAAGTTAAGCACATGCTTAACTTCACTGAGATTTAGCAAGTGTTAAAGTGCTTTCCTGAATGGAGATACATTTCTGAATTAGCCTACTACTTGGATGTTACTCTTTTTGTTCAAGTGGGGCTTGTGCTTCTGGTGTTGAAGGTTCCAAGTTCTCCCTTTCTTGCAGGAATGTGGAGTTATGTAGAACCTCTCCTACATTCAAACAAAACTAGTGTAAACCTTTGCTTTAATAACTTATTTTTTTACAATTGCATTTAGAATATAAGCTCTTTGTGGGAGGGGACTGTCTTTTTGTGTGTGTTTGTAGAGTATTAAACAGAGTGGGGCCCCAATTATGATTGGGCCCTTTGGATGTTATCTGAATAAAAATGATCATCAATAGATAGATGAAATAGCTTGAGATGTGACAAACTGATTCTGTACATGCAATAATGTATTGGTGCTCCTTAGACTGAAAGCTCTTTGGGAAGGCACTTTGGTGTGGGTATGTGTAATAGTTTACACAGTAGGGCCCTGATTCTTGGCTGATGCAATTAAATAATTATAGTTTGGCCTTGCTTTTATTAAATTGAAACTGTTTTATAAGCTTTATGGCCATAGTGGAGCTTATTCGAATATATCGTTCCATCCGGGCTAAGAATTCACATTGATAAAACTGTTGTTTAAGGATCTGAGTCATCAAGGAATTGAGTAACCGCAACTCCCATTGAAGTTGATGGGAGCTGAGGATGTTCAGCACTTGGTAGGATTGGGCTTTCCCCCCCCCCCCACTCCTTTTAGAGATCTTTGTTCTTTAAAGTAAACTTTAGCATAGTGAAGTGGGACAGCAGTAGTGCCATGTGGAGTGATATGGATTTCCGGTATTATACCAAGTGCTGGGGTCTAGCAACCAAAGTCCCAATTCTGCAATTGGAGCTGCATGGGTGTTACTCTTGCACTGGCTTGAATACAGTTCTGGAACTGGGGACCAAGTGTGGCAACAGTCCATATCTCTTCAATCCTTCTGCCATATTATGTTCCACTTTATCCTGTATATAGTCCTACATTTTGGTATATTTGATTAATATTTTCTTTAAAAGAAAAACCTAAGAAAATGTGCACATAATAAACACATCTCCTGCTCTTCACTGTTGTTACACTAATCCTACCATACACCTTCCTTCATATTTGTTTTTTTTTACTCTTTATTGTGTTATGTCCAATTTAGACAGTAATTTTCTGAGGTCAGGGACTTCTCTTTTGTTTGTTCCTAGAATACCATGCACCCCTCTGGAGTGATGATTAATAGGGGTACAATTTTGAAAATATCACGGACTTGGAATTAATGGCCTGATATATCAAGCCCATTGAAGTCAATAAGAGTCATGTCATTTGATCAGGAACATGTATTGCATTAATGCTTATATATTTAGAAGGACAAATCCTGGTATAAATTAAACCAGTGAGCGTTGTGACGTTGCACTCCATGTGTTTTATGGAAATATGCTTATGAGTGTGAATATGATGCAACTGGAATATGCTTTATGCAAAAGGTCTCTTATAAGGTATCGTTACAAAGCTTCTAATCTACTGAGTGTGTTCATCCTATTTGTATGATTGTATCATTCTTGTATCTGAAACTAGGAATATGAGGTATAACTCTGAGGTCCTATTGTAATTATGCAAAGAGTGGGCCATTAGTGGTTTTGAATCATGATGGCTCCCATTGACTAGGACAATTGGTTGTAAATTGTTTATTTACCTGCAAGCCTTCCTGTATATGTGTGAGCCAGCCCGTGGGTAATGAAGAATGAGGTCTCACAGGACATATGACTATGTCACATGATACTGGAATCCATCTTAAATCTGGTACTTTTCCATTTAGAAGGAGGGGTGGGGACCCAGAGAGACAAAAGATTCCCACCTTGTGCCAAAGCTATAAAAGGGGGTGGAACAGAGCAAAGGGTGGTTCCAGTCATGAGAAAACCCCTGCTTTTCACCTAAGATGTCTGCTGGAAATAACAAGGACTGTACCAGGGGAAAGGATTGGGATAGGAAGGAGTCTAGTCTGTGAAAGAAGCTTATCGGAATATCTCTGAGGGTGAGATATTACCTGAAATCAGTTTCTTAATGTATTAGGCTTAGAATTGCATGTTTTTGCTTTATTTTGCTTGGTAACTTACTTTGTTCTGTCTGTTATTACTTGAAACCACTTAAATTCTACTTTTTATACTTAATAAAATCACTTTTGTTTATTAATATACCCAGAATAAGTAATTAATATCTGGGGGAGCAAACAGCTGTCCATATCTCTGAGTGTTATAAAGGGTGGACAGTTCATGAATTGACCCTGTATAAGCTTTATACAGAGTAAAATGGATTGATTTGGGGTGTCTGGGTGCTGGAGATAGGTAACCTGCTGAGTGGTTTTCAGTTAAAGCCTGCAGCTTTGCGGGCATGGTCTAGACCCTGGATCTGTGTTGCAGCAGGCTAGCAAGTCTGGCTCAACAAGACAAGATTCTGGAAGTCCCAGGCTGGCAGGGAAAACAGGCTCAGAGGTAATTTCAGCACATCAGGTGACAGTCCCAAGGGGGTCCCTGTGACTGAACCCATCACAAGCGTTTTTCCATTTACTGTAGTGAGGCAAGAATTTGGTTTGGGGTGTTTGGAAGCAATTCTTCTTCTCCTGTCTTTTAGTTCCCACTTTTCACTCCCCCCCCCCCACTTCCAAATACCATTATAACTTTCTGATTTCTGGTTGTCAAAATAGATTGTGCTGTATTTTAATAGTTGAGTCACAATGATAACCTAAGATATTTTGTATGTTAACTATCTGGAACACATGGTAGTTTCCAGGGACAAGGATGCCATAGATTATTTGAAATTCATATATGCAAAAGCAGCTGTGAATTTAAAAAATAATTAAATTTAAAAAAGGCCAACCAAGAGATTTATTTCCATCACACAAATCTCTTGTTATTTACTCAAGACAATAAATAATGTAACTGACTGCTGTGCCAAACTAATCCCTTCTTCAGGATTGAAGGTTCCTAGCTACATCTCCTGAAGTTGCATCACCACACATTTTACAAAAATCAGGGAGAAATATAAAATCAGACAGGTAAGATAAACCTGGAATGGGTTTAGAGGGTTTTCTTTTTCCTTCTTTCTGTCCCCCCCCCCTTGTTTTATAAATGATTTTTTAACAATCCACTCTGATGGGACTGAATCAACCGACGGACTTGACCCTGAGAAGTTAGGTAGAGGGCATTCTTCTCAGTTAAGGTGAATGCCTTTTTAAAACTACAGGCGCTTCCTTGGAAGTTACATTTCTATCGACTTCAAGCAGTTCTGATATTAGCTGGGGACATTTTACACAAGATCACACTTCAAGAGGGAAAGCAGATCCTGCTTCAGTAGTACCTGTCAGTTCAAGGAAAGTTCATCTGAGTGCTCTCAAACCAGCTGAGCAGAACTAGCTGTGCAGTGGTAAGGACCACATTTGAATAGAAATACAAAGATAATCTGACCCCTTCCCACCCACTCTCATTTATGGCCACACTCAACTCATTTCTTCTTTGCTACTTTTAACTGGGGTAGCTAGCTTTAAAAGCAATAAAAGTCCTTGTCACTTAGATAACAATGACATTCAGTTATTTCTCTTTTTTCTTTTCTTTTGTTACAATCCCTGCTGAATTAAGATTTTTAATTAAATTTTGCACACCAGGAACACATTCTCATATAAAACAAAGTGAAATCCATGTCCTCATAGCATTCTTAGGGGAAACAGATACAAAGGTCTGGTAATCAATCATCCACAACAATTCTATGAATAAAACATAATCATTTGCATATAGAGACTTAACAAAAGTACATAGCGGATTGAAGTTTTATTAGGTGAATATGGCCAAATTCACCATCAGTATAAGCTGGTGTAGCTCAAGTGACTAGATTTCCTAGAGTCTCAATAAAAAAATCTTTGAGGGAGTAGATATAAGATACTAGTGTCAAATGAAAAGATAGGGAGTTGAATTATTGTTCTTCTAGCAGTGCTAGTTACATTAAGACTGTTCTATTGTCCTAATTAGTAGTACACCAGGAAAAAACAAGCATTTCATTGATGTCACAGGTAATAAGAACACATTGGTGTGCCTCTGATTTATGATTTATTTTATCTTTTGTTTTAATTTTAAACTATTTGATTTCTGGGTCTACCTTTTGTCTAGCCTGAGGGCTGCTTCTTAGGCTGGAGAAACTTTTACCCTTTTGTGTAAAATCTTTGTGAGCTGCTGTATTATGGTCCATGTGTTAATCCCAATTTTATTACTAAACATTAGGTTTGATCAAAAATGTTTCCATCAACTGTTTTTTTAATGTAAAATTGGGTTTTCAATTAAACACATTTTATAATGAAAAGCGTTTATTTTCTGTGGATAATTTGGATTTTTTTCATCAAATTACACCCAAAAATTGAAAAGTGTTCAGGGTTTTTTTTGGTCTGAAAACAGAAATGTTTTCATTCCATAATGTGGCTGCTGTGCCTCGTAGGAGTTGTAATTCAGATGCTTCGTGTTCCCATTCTCTTCTATAGAGGTAACTCCACAGCAGGACTACATCTCCCATGATGCACTAAAGCCATGCAATTGTCATGACACTTGTTCCCTCACCAAGGGGGAAAACCACGGTGTCTCATGGGAAATGTAGTCTGACTAAGGAACCCAGACTACAGAGGAGAATGAGACCAAAACTACAACTCCCATGAGGCACTGCAGAAGTATTTCGGAATCAAAATATTTCACGTTTCTTTGGTTTGTTTTTTTGTTCTTTTTTTTTTTGCGGGGGGGGGAGACCTATTTTCCAACCACCTCAATTAAACACTTATCTTCCAGTAGTGCCTAGAGGCCAACCAAATTAGGGCTCCATTGTGCTTTACAGCTAATGTTTTGTTTATCATGTAATATGCCCTATTTAAATAACTGTAAAGGGTTTTATCTGTAATATTTTTGCTTGTTATTCCATTCTATTCATAATTTAAAAATAAAGATCCAAATCTTATTGGGCCTGATGATTTTCTGTGTTTTGCTCCATAGAAGAGTTAAAAGTTATAGACAACAAGCTTCCTGGGCTCACATTTTTTTCATAGGGGGGAGGGGTTGACCTAATTTAGCATAATCTTTTCCTCCTGTTGACTTGACAGAAACCTCTACTCATGTTCTCAATGCATATTGGAGTTGACATATTTTAGATGGTGGGCGGTTGACTGTGAGAGAGGAGGTGGGGGAGAGCTGCTCTCCATAACATCAGCTCTTTCCAATTCTGCCCATGCTGCCTTATGTGGAATCCCATTGCAGATTCTCAGCCCCAACTGAAGAGGAATTTGACTAGTCTTGAGTGAAAAACAAATTACAGCAGTACGCTCCTCAGAACATGATGATGCTTGGTGGGAATCTGGACTTTAGGAATAGCAAAGAGACATTGTTCCTCCATGCGACTGCAGTGGACCTCTGTAAAATATCCTGAGATGCACATCACTTCCCCGCTGTTCTCATGATACCCACACACAAAGGAGAGAGATGTCCCTTGTGAAAGTGACTCAGAAGAAACTTTGCAAGATGAAACACAGACTCTGCTGGATTTCCTGAGGGGGGGGGGAATGATTTGGCCATGTGTCTTAAATGTGACTATTTGAAAATAGATAAAAAGGTCTCATAGACCAAATGTCACCTCAGTAATCTACAGTCGGACAGTGAGAAGTTTATGATAAGATCAGAAAATGAGAAGCCATAAATCTGTGCCAACTGTTGAAAATATAATAGAAACATTCTCCCACATGGCTGTCCATAATTAAAAATCAGTGGTCAAGTTATCATATATCAGAGAGGTTACTATATAGGATAATCCAAAAACCACTAATAATCCAATAAAAGCCAACAATAAAGTAGTTAAAACTCCAGGAGATATGAATCTTTAATTATCTCTTTCTCTGAAATATCCTCTTCATGTTCCTATTCTTTAGATATCAAAGAACTTCTTGGCTTTATCATAGTCAAAGAAAATCTAGCTATTTCCTTCAAAACAGCCCCAGCCTTTGCTGGGTGAAATCTGATTCTTCTCTCGCATCATGGGGGAACTCACACTTTAATAAATCAATTTTTTTGTTATCTAGGCTGTTAAGCATGACACATTCCCTTCCTAATGCCACTTATTCTTGATCTGAGAACATGGGCCACTGTTGCTGCTGCTTTGCCTTCAGGGCCTTTTGATTTGATGCCAAGATATGTTAGCAAGTATAAGTGAGATAGGGAAGTAAAGCAAATTCTGATCAGAAAAAGACCCCCAAACAAAACGCTTGTTGATTTCAATGAGAGTAGGAATCAAGGAGGGGATTATGAGGCTTGGCCCCATATTAGGCACATAGCAAGAAATGTAGCTTTCCTTCTGCTAGTAAATTTCAGTAATGCTCTTGTGAACACTGTCTGACTGCAGTAAACTAGAAATGAACAATCCCATTCTTTTTTGTCTCTGTCTTCTGAATAAGAAATAGATCTTTACAAAGGCAAGAGGCAACACTGTATCTAAAATAAAATTTTCAGTTGCTCAAAGAATTGTTACAAATCCTGTCTTGCGTTTCTAAATTTTTTGTTTGCTTTATGTAGGCTGAGTTAAGAGATCCTTTCAAATTGTCTGAAAAAAGACAGTGAAGCGAGCTGACTGCTGAACAAAAATACAGCCCTGTAGTGTGGTGAAGTGTCATGTGAATGGATTGGTTGGGACTAAATACAATGAAGTATTACTTGATTTATAGGGAATTCACTTTGCTTCTGGGTTTTATTTTCCTAACTGAATGAGTTTTGTAATGATTAAACGAAGTGAACAATCTTTGTCATTTTGGGGGGAGATTTTTTTTTAATTTAGGATTTCTTATACCAAGCTATACAGCTGACCTGGGGGGAAACATGGAAACTATTAGAATCTTGACAGTCAGCCAGATCAAACATTTCCATTTTTCCCCAGTAGTATTCATTAACAGAAATCTAAAGCATCTAACTGAAATAGTAAAATCTCAAATTATACAAGACACTGTTAACTCTCCCAAAATATTACTAACCAAAAATTCTAACGGGTTTTTTTTTGTTTGTTTGTTTTTTTTAACCTACAGGCGAAGCTTTCTTGCTAGAAACTTACTCCTGTTTCCATGAGCAGGACCTGGCTTTTGCGTACTTAAAATCAGGCAAATACATCTCTACTTAGACACTTAAATAAGTACCTGGGTGGCTACAATTGGTGTTTAGGTGCCTAGAAACTAACGAAATAATTAATGGGCCTGATAGCCAGAGATGTTGAGCTCCCATAACTGCTCCTGGAGCCAATGGATCTGTAGATTCTTTTTGTTCATAGCATTTAAGGCCACAGGGACCATTAATCATCGATCTGACCTTCAAATCTATAGTCTGTCTGAAAACCAGAAATAATGTGGGCTTTTTTGTAGCTATTCCAGTCCAGGGCAATAGTGTACCTGAAGAAAGATGAGGGGTTTTTTTCTCTTTGCTGGACTGGACAACAACTGTCACAGGAGGTTAACATTCATGAACCAGCACAATTTCCAAGAGATTGAAAAGCTATAGCTGATGGATAATCCCCTTCAGCTTCTCCAGTGAGGCCAAATGCACAATGCATTAATACACATTAGATAACTCTTCCTCCAGAACACTTCTTTGAAGTAGGTCAGCATTACCCATGTTTTTAAGATGGAGAAACTGAGGCAGTGAGGTTAAGTGACTGACCTGGTGTCAAAAGAGGTGAACATACATGACTTTCCAGTCATTTGGCATTTTATGTATACAACCCATTTCTAATGAGCTTTGGCAACTCTACACTCCCTTTCTATGTTTGAGCTCCCACTCTGCAGGATAGTATGTGTTGTGTTTATAGCGTAGTAGCACACAGTGTCTGTCTACACTGCAATGTGAGCTCAGAATAAGTAGAACTTGAGTTAGCAGACCCAGGGTGTGTTAACCTACCGTTTGAGTGTCCACACTCATTTGTAACCCCAGATAAGGAATTGTTGAACTCTGGTGCTCCAGTGTCTATACTGCATTATGTGGGGACAAGTACAACCACACACATCCCAGGTTTCTTAGTGCCCTTCCCAGTTGTCAACTCTATCCCTTTGGTGGTGCAGCATGGAAAAACTTGACTGTCCACTAAACTTGACTTTCCAGAAGACAAAGAAAGTTGACCTGTGGGATTGTGGAATACTTTTGGCAGTACCCCAGAGCTCTAGTCCAGAGGCATGCATCTACACTGCCAAGCAATAGGGTTTGAAACCCTGGGTCTTGGTTTGACTCAAGCTTGACACTCCACCCCTGTGTGGTGCTGGGACTCTGGGTCTGAGCCCTGGATTAATGTAATTTTTGTGTAGACGGAAGGGGAGTTAAGTTTGAGCCTGAGGGCTTGTCTACACTACCACGTGGGGTCGATCTAAGATACGCAACTTCAGCTACGTGAATAGCGTAACTGAAGTCAACATACTTAGACCTACTTCCCATAGTGTCTTCACTGCGGTAAGTCGACAGCTGACACTCTCCCATCAACTCCACTTGCGCTTCTCGTTCTGGTAGAGTACCAGAGTCGAAGGGAGAGCACTCAGCGGTTGATTTATCATGTCTATCCAGCAGGTAGTGTAGACGAGGCCTGAGTTAGAACCCTGGACTTACATTGCAGTGTAGACATAGAGAACAGGGCCCCATTGTGCTTGGTACTATACGGACATATAACAGAGAGACAGTCTCTGCCCAAAGCAGCTTACAATATAAATAGATAAGCATTATGCACCATAACCATATCTCATCTGGTTAATAGAATATTGACTCCTAAGTAATAATAGAATGTTCAGGAGACAGAGAACTTTATTTTCTCCTCTCAAAATCCCTTGGATTTTGGATACTAAGGCAGCAGTTCTTCAAATTCTCCAGAGCTGTGCAGACAGCATGTACAATATGCTCCCAGTTAGGGTTTTGGGCCTGACCCAGATTGTCCCTTTACAAAGAGCTATGTTCTAATTAGGAGGCATGTGAAATAAAATGAGAAACCTTTAAAATGGGAAGCTTTCACTTTTCATTTTTGTTTTGAATTGGTGAAAATTACTGAATTTAAGGAGGAACAAAGTGGGATTTTTCTTGCTTTTTGGTTTGATTAGTTTTCCCTGGGAAATAAAACAATTCTTAATAAAATAAATGCAAGTCTTCTAAATACTAGTGGCTCATCACATGCTTCTTTCTCTTACAGTCATCCTTCATGATCAGGGAATGTAAATTAAAGGACTGGGGAGTTGTTATGCAATAATTATACAGCAGGTTTAGAATACAGGAGTGGAGTCAGGACCACATCCTTGTCAAGTGAGCCTTTCTTGAAGGCAAGGATGAAAATGAAGGACCAACCATTTAGGCCTTGTGACCTTAGTGGGCCATAACTTGGAGGGAAGGGGGAATGAATCAAAGTCTTGTAACGAGTTGCTGGCTTGTTGATGTGACTATGGGAAGGAAAAGGACAGACATACCTCTTATTTAAACATGCAGCATCAGGAAATGCCCATCAATACTATGAGCTCTGGAGAGAGAGCGCTGAAGTACTGCAACTTGTCTCACCCCCATCTCAAACTTCTCAATAGATCAGCTCTGTGTGAATCTGCAGTTGTCATTCAATTAAGCAAGTGGAAATGACCTTTTCTGGAGAAGAAGCTACCTCATTAACCCACACTGTTTCCTCTCAGCCACACATCTGAGCACTGCTCAGTATGGGAAAGAATCTGTAACAGTCTCTCCAGCCCAGCAGAAAGTAAATTGGAACAGAAAGAAACATGCATGCCACTCACCTGGCCTAGTCAACAGAAAGAAATGTTGACACCCAAGTGAAATTTGTGCCATCATGTACAAATTAAACTATGCCCCTCCTACTGTCTTAAAGCAGGCAGGGAATGCCTTAGTCCGGTGCTGATAGATTAGCCAATTCCCGCCAGTGCTCTGGGATTGACTATCTGTTTTTTTTTTTTTTGAGATCTGTAAAATGTTACCATCCCTTTAAACCAAACTTCTATTATTCAGGAAGCTGTTCGCAGTCAGTGTAGGACATGAACCAAGAATAGGCTCTTAATTAGCATTTTCTCATTAACCAACCTATATCCAGCAGAGGGCCAGTCTGTGATACCATTGCTCATATCCAGTAAGGACCGTATTCTACAAGTAGCCACTCTAACTGCAATGAGACTACCTGTGCTGCAAAGTACTATTCAAAATGAGTAAGGATATCACAGCTGGGCCCTGGATTTTTACACCTCAACAAATGCCTGTCAGTTGCATTCATTATTGGAGATGGACTTGAAGTGTCTAACCTGAATGGCTGTGAAAATAAGGGGAAGTTGAGATCTGACTCTAAACCTGGCAGGTTGAGCCCATCTCTAATTCAAATATTAGTATCTTTATTTGTAGACCTGTGTGAAATTCTGCTATCGTTCCCGGGTGGTTTAATTGAAAGATTTGGTATGTTTTGCTTCATGCAAGTTCAGACCCGTGAGCTTCAGATTCAGATGAACCCAGAAAATCCAAGTGAAAATTGCCTGAAACAAATTAATTTAATCATGGGGTTGATCAGATGCCATAAATTGTTTTCCAAGGACAGAGGGGGGAACATGCTCAAAATTTGGCCAAAGGTTTCAAGCTTGTAATTGTGGTATATTGTACACAAGTGAGAGTTGTGGGTTGTGTAGGGAAAAGACAGAGCCATTGACTGCTGCTAAAAGCCTAATCTGATTTCTTTTTCACTGTCCAAGAACAGGTGCACCCACTTCCTGCTAAGGATTCTGGATAATATACTCCCAGTATTTCCTGTACTAGATATTACCCTCTTGTAGTAGTTCTCATTGTATTTCACTCTCTCTCTAGCCAGAAATTGCTATGTTACACTAACAAAACATGCAGATAGGATCGTTACACCTGCTTACATAGTTGTTTTTATTATTAAAGTATCACACATTTCTGTTTGTCTCTAGGATAGGGAACAAATACCTCATGGTGAATATTTGCATTCCAAACATGATAGTCTATTATATAAAGCCTATTAACTGTATCAAATTATGTGTGGTATTGTAATACAGAACTGGGGTTCACTAGGAACTGGGGTTCTATTTGTTTAGCTTTTAGGTTGTTGCCCTACCATGGATATGCAGCACACTAATATTACTATAAATTAGGGCTGTCTAGATTAAAAACATTAATCGTGATGAATTACAGGATTAAAAACATTAATCGCAATTAATCTTATAATTAATCATGCTGTTAAACAATAATTGAATACCATTTAAATATTTTTGGATGTTTTCTATATTTTCAAATATATTGATTTCAATTACAACACAGAATAAAAAGTGTATGGTGCTCACTTTATATTTATTTTTCATTACAAGTATTTGCACTGTAAAAAAACAAAACAACTAGTCCACTCAGTCCTACTTCATGTTCAACCAATCTCTCAAACACATTTGTGTACATGTGCAGGAGATAATGTTGTCTGTTTATTGTTTACAATGTCACTTGAAAGTGAGAACATGCTTTCTCATGGCACTGTTGTAGTCGGCATCGCAAGTTATTTACGTGCCAGCTGTGCTAAAGATTCATATGTCCCTTCATGCTTCAACCACCATTCCAGCGGACATGCGTCCATGCTGATGATGGGTTCTGCTTGATAACAATCCAAAGCAGTGTGCACCGACACATGTTCATTTTCATTATCTGAGTCAGATGCCACCGGCAGAAGGTTGATTTTCTTTTTTGGCGATTCGTGTTCTGTAGTTTCCATGTTGGCGTGTTGCTCTTTCAAGACTTCTGAAAGCATGCTCCACACATTGTCCCTCTCAGATTTTGGAAAGCATTTCAGATTCTTAAACCTTGGGTCAAGTGCTGTAGCTGTCTTTAGAAATCTCACATTGGTACCTTCTTTGTGTTTTGTGAAATATGCAGTGAAAATATTTGTAATAAAAATAATATACATTTTGATTTAATTAGAACACAGAATACAAAATATATGAAAATTAGAAAAACTTCCAAAATATTTAATAAATTTCATTTGGTATTCTATTGTTTAACAATGCTATTAAAATTGAAATTAATCATGATTAATTTTTTTGAGTTAATGGCATGAGTTTACTGCGATTAATCAACAGCCCTACTTGAAATGTATATTTGTATCGACTTACTTCACAATACAACCAAAGCACATCTGATAAAGCTTTGATTCAGCCTTCCTCCCCAAAGAATGCACAAAATATATTTACAATAAAATCTGTACGGTGGTTTTTCTTATTTACTTACTGGGTTTATTAAATGTCCCCATAAAAACTGCTTTAATCACAGGGCTTGTTAAACTTAGAAAATCCATAGATCAGTAATTTTAGAAATGGCAACCAGCTTTAACTCAAGCATAATTTCTCTTGGAAGTTTTTTTTACAGTGTAAAATATCCTAACTAGTTTACTTTTATTGCAAAATGAAAAAAATCAAAACACCTAGTCCATTTTTTTCCTGTTACACACAAATTTCAGCCTTCTATCCTTGGAGATAAATCAATTAACATCATATCCTTGGCCCTGCTATTGCCCCTTTCCACCACCTTGACATGAAGGGGACTTAATGCAGGCTTAACCAGCAATCTTGGGATTCCCTTAGTGTATAGGGAATGCTGTTGAGCTGCCATAGAAGCTTTGTGCTACTTTCTTCCTGCTCCCACCTTGATGTAGAGGTGTGACCAGAGTATCACTGCATTTTGCTGAAACCTAGCTTCTGAAGTGGCCCCATGGGGACATGGGCAACCCAGAACAGACCTGAGGTTCCTATAAACCTTTCTGGGATTGAACCAGGCCCCGGGATTGGGAAATCACGAAAGTGATGTAAAACCAACTATCCTGCAGCATGCACAATTTGGGTAGACTAGAGGATCTGGATATAGATATTGATAAAATAACAAAACAGAAACAAAAACCTTTTCTTTCTTTTTTTCCCCCTACCACTCTCCCAGGAGGTCTCTATCTCCTGTCCAGTGTGTGGTATCCCAGTCCTGCACACTGCTGAATACCCTGAAAATTAATGGGCTTAAATGGGAGCGGAGGGTGCTCCTGTAACCCTCACAACCCAGTGGGGTGCTGTCCCCTCCTCTAGTGATGGCGGGGCCACAGATAGAAGTTGAGGACCCTGCTACAGCCTTGGCTAACAGAGCTGGCACTTTTATCTCACATAGCAGAGTCTCAGAGTCAGAGATTCCAGGCTCAGTCCCCACAGCCTCTGACCTACCCAGGGTGCAACATTCCACTCAGCAGTTTGCAGGAAGGTCTTAGCAACGCATAGGATTGGAACTTCTGAACCTCTGTTTTCCATCTGTAAAAGAGGGATGATAATATATCTCTCTCAGGGCTTCTGAGACACTTAAATATATTCAGGTTTGTAGTGTGGTTTAAGACCCTTGTAGGAGGTACTAAAAATGAGTTAAGTAAAATTATAGTATATATTAGCTGACACATTTCCAGCGTAGTCACTAACTTTGGCATTATTATCGTCTTACACACACTGCCTACTTTTCTCTGACTATCCCTTAGTAATGCTGTCGTCTTTTCCCTCTGCCTCTCCATTAGGAAATTCATTTTGCTGGTAAACATTAAATCATTGTTGGTTTTGTTTGTTCTACATATCCCACTCTATTAGATCACTCAGGGTGCAGAAGCTTATTCTGTAATTGGAAGTTAGGAGTAGATTTTTTTTTAATGCGCTTCCATCTACGTAAAAGTGTAATTTTATTTTTGATGGGGTGTTGCTACTGTTTAGTGACCATCTGCTTCTACAGTTCCATTTCTTGTGGATCAAAATAGTTCAATGTTTTCATCAGAAGGGTAGGACCGTGAAGGTGTTTGCTATCACAAGCTTCAGATTTCAATGATACAGCTTTGAAGACAACCAAGTGGCATTAGACTTTTTTTAATGGCAGTTCGTGTGTTTGATACTGTGAAGCCAGTCTGGTACTGTGTTTTTGAGAGACCTTAGTTTAAATTCTTCCTGCAACAGATACCTGTAACTTTATATTAACCAAAAGCATTAAAAGCCTGGTTTCCTCTGACGAGACTAGCACTGTCCCCTTTTATAGTCTATATGAGGCTCACATCTGTACATTTTTAAAATCTGTGCCGCTGTACAGTGCTGAGCCAACTTTGGCCATTTGTCAGTGTGCTTCTCCTGAAAATCTCTTTTGAGGATTATAATGAAGACCATACACTCACCCTCTTGTGTAGAGGATTAATGCACCTATGTAAATACAGTGGTGACATACGTTACCTTGTGTGATTCTTTTTTCACGGTGCCATGTTTCATCATTTCACAGTAACCAGAATCTATTGTTTCCAGGGGAAACAATGCCAACCAGAAATGACAGCTCAGGATGACCTGCCACAATGAAACCTTATCTCCCAGTAACATGGCAGACAATGCATGTCATTGCTAGTTCACTGATGAAAGGTGCCGTATTGTATATGTCAGGGAGAATAACTATTGTGTTATCTTGCTTTTTTTTGTGCTATGTCTCCTTCTCCTGTGGCTCCCACAGAGCTTGATAGAAACCAGTTCTAGAAAGCAGGTATGTTCTACTGTAGTACTGAAATTTTCCTATTAATAAAATGGCTTTCTGTTGCATTGTTGATGAATCATGACAATTTAATTCATATTTATGGGCTATTTTGAATACTTTTATTAATAGTTAGTTCTTGCATAAACTTTCAGTGAGGCACAAGGCATCTGTTTTCTTCTTAGCCAGTTCACAATTATCCTTGAAGTAATCTCCTGACAGTTGTTTTTGCTTCCATCCTCTAAAGGGATTTACAGACGTGAACCCTTTTGTCTGTGTGGAGCCCCACACAAGACAGCAGGAGTCTATGCAAGCATAAGTATCTACCTCCTATGCATGCCATTGCAGGACAAACAAACAACTCTGTACCTATCCTTGAATTATGAAACAATTAGTGTAAAACGCTTTATCATACTCATCCAATTTGCTTATAAAGCTAGTTTTGTCCTCCATTAAAGGAAGTATAACCCCACATACTGTGTAGATGAATAGTCTCATGGTTTAAGACACAGGGCTGAGAGGCAGGAGACCTGAATTCTTTCCTGGCCCTCTTGGAGATTTCCAGTGCCACCTTGGACAACCATTTATGGCCTGATTTTCAGAGGCATTGAGAACCATTGGACTCTTTGAGCATGAGTGTTTCTTCTCCAAAAGGGATAAAAATAATACCCCTTGAGCCTTGAAAGGCTATAAAGGGCTTTTAAATCCTTGGGCAAAAGATGTTATGGAAGCACAAAGTACTGAGAAGGGAAGGTGAGTCTTTCCTTTCTTTTCCATAGCATAGTTGTGTTTTTGGTAGAATATTGGCCAGCTGGGGGACATTTCAGGTTGAACAGAAAACGAATCCAGAGAATACAGTACTGCTGGCAGCCTTGGCCATTGCATTGAAGCTTTGGATTTGTCTCTGTAGCTGATAGCTAGCTCTCTTAAGAAAAAATAGTAAGTGCCATAAACTTTTTCTGTATTGGGGATTAATATTTCATGAGGTACTTTGAAGAAATTCATATTGATCAATTCAAAGCATTTAGCATGAGTATTTGGTTTGAGAACTCACATGAATTCTGTTGAATACTATTGCCAGTAAGATCCACGCTATATTTAATACAGTGGTACAGGAGTCGTCAGCAGTATAGTTCAGTTTGAATCTAAACAGGCAAATCATTCAGGTTTGGATGGATTAAGAAATGGAATTTTAGCCCTATTCTGCTCCCACTGATGTTGACAGCACATCAGGTCCATAAAAGGTCCAAGCTCAGCAGGGTACTTAAGCATGTTTGACTTTAAGCACCTGTGGAGATTTCAGTGACACTACATGTGTTTAAAGTAGGGTTGTTGATTAATCGCAGTTAACTCACGCAATTAACTGAAAAAAAAATAATCACGATGAAAAAAATTGTGATTAATTGCAGTTTTAATCGCACGGTTAAACAATAGAATACCAATTGAACTTTATTAAATATTTTGGATATTTTTCTACATTTTCATACATATTGTATTCTGTGCTGTAATTGAAATCAAAGTGCATACTATTTTTTATTACAAATGTTTGCACTGTAAAAATGATAAACAAAAGAAATAGTATTTTTCAATTCACCTGATACAAGTACTGTAGTGCAATCTCTTTGTCAGGTAGATTTTTTTTTTTGTTACATAATTGCACTTAAAAACAAAACAATGTAAAACTTTAGAGCCTACAGGTCCATTCAGTCCTACTTTTTGTTCAGCCAATTGCTAAGACAAACAAGTTTGTTTACATTTCATGCTGCCCTCTTCTTATTTACAGTGTCACCAGAAAGTGAGAACAGGCATTTGCACGGCACTTTTGTAGCCAGCATTGCAGGATATTTACGTTCTAGATATGCTAAACATCCATATGCCCCTTCGTGCTTCGGCCACCATTCCAGAGGACATGCTTCCATGTTGATGATGCTCGTTTAAAAAAAAATGTGTTAATTAAATTTGTGACTGAACTCCTTGGGGGAGAATTGTATGTTCCCTATTCTGTTTTACCCACATTCTGCCATATATTTCATGTTATAGCTGTCTCGGATGATGACCCAGCACATGTTGTTCATTTTAAGAACACTTTCACTGCAGATTTCACAAAACGCAAAGAAGGTACCAATGTGAGATTTCTAAAGATAGCTTCAGCACTCAACCCAAGGCTTAAGAATCTGAAGTACCTTCCAAAATCTGAGAGGGATGATGTGTGGAGCATGCTTTCAGAAGTTTTAAAAGAGCAGCACTCTGATGCGGAAACTACAGAACCCGAATCACCAAAAAAGAAAATCAACTTTCTGCTGGTGGCATCTGACTCAGATAATGAAAATGAACATACATTGGTCTGCACCACTTTCGATTATTTTCGAGCAGAACCCATCATCAGCATGGACGCATGTCCTCTGGAATGGTGATCGAAGCATGAAGGGACATATGAATCTTTAGCACAGCTGGCATGTAAATAACTTGCGACACCAACCTCAACAGTGCCATGAGAAAGCCTGTTCTCACTTTCAAGTGACATTGTAAACAAGAAACAGGCAGCATTATCTTCTGCACATGTAAACAAAATTGTTTGTCTGGGCGATTGGTTGAACAAGAAATAGGACTGAGTACACTTGCAGACTCAAAAATTTTACATTGTTTTATTTTTAAATGCAGGGGTTTTTTTTTTACATAATTCTACATTTTTAAGTTCAACTTTCATGATAAAGAGATTGCACTACAGTACTTGTGTTAGGTGAACTGAAAAATACTATTTATTTTGTTTTTTTACCATGCAAATATTTGTAATAAAAAATAAATATAAAATGAGCACTGTACACTTTGTATTGTGTTGTAATTGAAATCAATATATTTGAAAATGTAGAAAACATCCAAAAATATTTAAATAAATGGTATTCTATTATTGTTTAACTGTGCGATTAATCGCGATTTATTTTTTTAATCGCTTGACAGACCTAGTTTAAAGTCAATTATGCATTTAAGTGCTTTGCAGAATCAAGACCCAATTGATTTCATTAGTGCAGGATCAACGCCCCCTTCTGCCCTGAAAATGGTTACTACTTCAGCTAGGCTCCAGGCATGCAAAGGGTTGTGATATATGTAAGGAAATAAGAATATCAAAACTGCAATTTATCTTTAAATGGACTCAATTCTGCTTCCACTGAAATCCAATGAAAAAGCTCCCATTGACTTCAATGGGAGTAGAGTCTTGTCTGAAAAAAGGAACAGGGAAATCCCATAAAATGAAGTCTGTTACGTTGATGCTAATTATAATTTGCTAATGTAAAATGCCACAAGAGAGTCAAATTATATTTTCACAATTCTTGGTAGAAATTAAATTAAAATAATGGTACAAAAATGGTCAGGCATGTTTTAAGCAGCAGTGAAAACTGGACATACAAATCCCCTTTAGTAAGGATTTGCTTTAAGATATGTGTTTGCAGACAGCTAGACTTAGAGGAGGATTAATATAAAGAAGGCAGCTATAACCCAAATGGAAAGATTTGAGTTCAGTGATCAATGATTGATAGTAATGCCACAGAAATTGAAAGTAAACTACTTGTTTTACAAGATTATATGAAACATGGTGATTCATTAAAAACAGATTTCTTGGTGAAAACTGGGGAGAGGTTGGCAGAGGAACAATAAAAGATTTCTGTACTTGTCTAAGGAATATTTCAGCTTGCTTTTCAAATCAATTTAATTTAAAAGTAAAATAGCAGTTTGGTCAATTTCAAAACAAATTAATATTATATACTCTATTAAAATCAAACAAAAAAATCTTTCTAACCAATGACCGTGCAGAGAAGTGGCAAAGTAGATCCATAAACCATAATATGGATTTTGTTTCTCTGATGTTCTTTTACATGAAACAGCTGGTTCAACAAGATGTGAAAATTATTATGTTTCTTCAGTATTTGGTGGTGATGCTGCTTTGTTATGACTGTGAGACAATGAACTGAAATATCAGTGTAGAAATCCTTGGTTGTGAGGAATGGCACTTTAACCCTAGTGTTGTAAACAGCATTTTTTAATATACAGACAGCAGAACTTTCCATCCTGAATGTAGTCCTGAGAAATGCTCATGTATCCATTCCATAAATGTATCTAGTGTACATAGTCATGTATTGATGAAGACACTTATATGCTAATATTTTGTCACTAGTTATTGGGTAAGTAGGTGGCCATCAGGGATTGCTTATCATTAATATCCCTTGCTGGTGAATATGAAAAAAAAATATAATGACTCAAACCACAAACACTGTGCAAAAAACTATCCTATAAAATCCTGTGTCCCTCTCACTGATAGATCAGTCTTCCCTTTTGACACTTCCACTCCTTTATTGCACCCACTTGTTGCATTTCGTCATAATTTAGTTTGTAAACTCATCAAAATTAGAGACTTGATCTAATCTGTGGTTGTAGTCCACCTAGCACAATGAAGCCCTGATTGGGACCTCTAGGTGCTACTGAAATACAAGTAATTGGGTATCAGCAGGTCAGTAGAGGTGACTAAGTAAGTGGGAAAGTGGAAAAACTGTGAAGTGCTTAAGGCAGCACTGTGGAGCAAAGAAACCATGAAAGCTAGAACCAGAGGGCTGGCAAAGCCAGAGATGGCCATGCTGTCCCAATGCTGCCCCGAAATTAGGGGAGATTTTTTTTTTGTTCATCTGCAGAAAGCAGAACCAGGAGCAAAGTTGCAAGTGTCCAGAAATATCAATTTTGTATGTTTGTTTGTTGGTTCTTAACTTGTGAATGGAAGTCATCGGAATATCAGGTCTGCTGCTGAGTGCAGTCCATAGAGTGTTTGAGGAACTAAACCCTGTGGTTTTGTCCCCAAGAACTGGAAATTAATCTAATCCCTATCAGAGATGTTGAGGTTTGACAAACTCGTACCTTTAAGGAGAAACCCCTACAACTGCTCATTTCTGCCGCCAAATCCTGCTTCCCCCTGTAAAGCCTACAATCCCCTTGTTATCTATGATATCTTTGGGGAAGCGAGGGTTTGGTAGACTGCCCTTTCCTCATGGGGCTGAGTGAGTCCCCTCCATCATCATCTTGAAATAGCAAGAGGTACTGGGTGATCACTCCACTGCTTCTTCCCAGGGACTGTATGGTATGGGCTGTTGTCTCCTCCAATTCTCCAACAGATTTCTGATGGAGCAGAATGCCTCCATCTTCCCACCCCTCCACTAATGTGCTGGAAACAGATAAAGCAGTCCTGCTACCAGTCAGCTCCACTGAGCTGCAGCAGAGAAAACAATCTGTGCTTAGACTAGGGTATTCCTGACTTGGAGGTGAGAGGTCGCTGGTCACCACACAATAGGAGTGATGACTCATAATGCTTAACATGTGGTAGCTACTGGATTCTAGGGAACCCTTCCACCTGCTTCTTAGCTATTAGCCTAATGACCACAGGTTTTGTATTGCTACTGGTTCAGCAGAAGTGGTTGCAAAAGGAGTCTTTTCCCAAGTTCCATTACAATCCTGAGGTGGTGATGCCTATGGTGCTGCCCTAGTGATCATTGTAAAAGTTAGGGAAGGTAACTTCTATACCAGCTCTCCAAGCACCCATTGGAATGGCAAGTGCAGCCAACAGGCATCCCCTAAACATCCACGGGAGAAGCTATCAGGAAAACCCTACTCCAGGACTAAACAAAATGGAGCAACAGCCTCTGGAGGATAGCCACCGGAAGAGGAGAAATCCCCAGTGCTTGTTATGCAAGGAATAGCGAGGCCAACTGATGAGAGGGTAGTATGTGTGTTTTGTAACCATGAAAGCAACTTTGGTCCTGGTTCATAAATTTGGAAGAGAATGAGCTGAAGTCCATGAGCACTCTGAGTCTCCCATGGCAAAACAACTCTGAGTGCAGTTCAATGTTTATGTTTAGAAGTCTTCTAGTCACCAGAACAGCTTCAGCCCTTTTTGACCAAATGGTTCTTGGGTAATAAATAGGCATGAATAGCCAGCATCCATTTATGGAGTGCTTTTGCTCTAATTGGCTTTTCTGCAGGCAATAGCTAAGTGACTAAGCAGCCTATATTAATTCAACCCACCAGCTCTGTTTGTGATGGTTCATACATTTTGAATATATGTAAAATTATGTTGTTGTCAAATGTTATTACACACCTAAACATATTTTAGAAATAGGAGGGAAATTACCTAGACCCATTGTATAGTGAAAATTATGTGTAATAAGAGCCAGTGTGCAGACAATTTTCATGTGGCTATAATTATTTTAATGCAAAATTGGAAAGAGTAACACAATGGGCTTGTAAAGAGTAGTGCGCCTACAATTTGTCATGCTTTCCTTAAACATGGCTAAAACATAAGGAAGAGAAAAATATAAATAGGGTAACAAGAAAACAGGTCAGTGGGACATGAAGGGAATTAGCAATAACATACCAATGAAATGTCAATCCCCAAAATAAATGAATAATGATGAAAAAACCCATCTCCCAAAAGGAAAGAGGGAAATAATGGATGAAAATGTAGGGGAAACATACGCTAGTACAAAGTATTCTTTGTGGAATTTGCTGTGAATCTTGCAATTTAAATAAAATAATGATAATTATATCAGCTCTTGGTTCCTTTTTCAACCAGAAAATAGTGCATGCATAAATAGAACATGAATTGCATACATTACACTTCAACTGTCAATTACTATCAGATCTCAGTTACTTGGGGATAAACTGAGATCTGATAGTAATGAGATGCATTAGCCATAGTCGTCAGAACAAAATGCCTGCTTTTAGTATCTTTCTTTTAAATTCTTAAAAACAATCACATTCAACACTGCTAAACAATTAGGAGCTAATGTACTATAGCAAAAACTGTTGCCCATGTGAAATGACTGAGTCTTTAAAGCTGCTATGCGAGAAAGTTTCCTGTAAATATAATTTTGGGGAAGAGGTTTTTTTGTTTGTTTTTTAGTAAAGATACCTTATATACACCTCTACCCCCGATATAACACGACCCAATATAACATGAATTCGGATATAACACGGTAAAGCAGCGCTTTGAGGGAGGGAGGGCCGCGCACTCCGGTGGATCAAAGCAAATTCGATATAACGCGGTTTCACCTATAACGTAAGATGTTTTGGCTCCCGAGGACAGCGTTATATCGGGGTAGAGGTGTAGTTATTTTCTAAGGCCAATGCTAGTTCGCCTTCATAGCATGCATAGTTGTTGTATACAATAAACTCTAGCAGAGAGGTAATACTTTGCATTTCCATAATAACTGGGTTAGGAATAACAGTCCACCAGAAATGATTATCTGAGAGGGAACAAAGTCATTCTCTAACTTGATAGGTCTTTGGTCACTCATGACTGTCCAATTATGATATAAGCAATCAAACTTCAGAATTTTTTTCAGGTGACAGCTTAGATGCTGTGCTTCTCTTCAGCACCTAAGTGTAGCTCGGCCTCACAAAGAGTGTACAGCACAAAATTTGAGCACTTGTTCTTAATTGTCAGAATTTTCCTTAGTTTAATTTCCCAGACTGTCTAGTCCTTCCATAATAAGCTGTTGTTAATAATGGGTCAGAAACAGAGAGGGGGGGAAAAGAAAGTCAAAAGACCTCCAGACCCAAGGCCAAAGTTTATTCTAGTAAACCATAAGGACCCAGAAAAGTCAAAAGGTAATGTTAATGGAAATCAATAAACGCTCCTCTTGTGGTGCTGTATTACAACCTAAATTCTCTGAGTTTCTCTTTTTTTGTGTCAATGGCACATACAACCAATAGATCATGGCTGGGTGGTTTGAGGCAGGTGTTTTTTTTTCTCTTCATATGGCCCAGCTGGCAGTTTGTTTTTCATAGAATCATAGACTTTAAGGTCAGAAGAGACTATTATGATCGTCTAGTCTGACCTCCTGCACAACTCAGGCCACAGAATCTCACCCACCCACCCCTGTAATAAACCCCTAATCTATGTTTGAGCTTCTGAAGTCCTCAAATCATACTTTAAAGACTTCAAGGTACAGAGAATCCTCCAGCAAGTGACCCGTGCCCCAAGCTGCAGAGATAGGCAAAACCCCCCCAAGGCCTCTGCCAGTCTGCCCCGGAGGAAAATTCCTTCCCGACCCCAAATATGGTGATCAGCTAAACCCTGAGCATGTGGGGAAGACTCACCAGCCAGATACCAGGAAAGAATTCTCTATAGTAACTCAGATCCCACCCCATCTAACATCCCATCACAGGCCATTGGGCATATTTACAGCTAATAATCAAAGATAGCTTAATTTTGGCAATTAATTGATCCGATCATACCATCCCCTCCATAAACTTATCAAGCTCAGTCTTGAAGCCAGATATGTCTTTTGTCCCCACTGCTCCCCTTGGAAGGCTGTTCCAGAACTTCACTCCTCTGATGGTTAGAAACCTTCATCTAATTTCAAGTCTAAACTTCCTAATGTGCAGTTTATATCCATTTGTTCTTGTGTCCACATTGGTACTGAGCTTAAATAATTCCTCTCCCTCCCTGGTATTTATCCCTCTGATATATTTATAGAGAACGCAATTATATCTCCCCTCAGCCTTCTTTTGGTTAGGCTAAACAAGCCAAACTCTTTGAGTTTCTTTTCATAAGACAGGTTTTCCATTCCTCGGATCATCCTAATAGCCCTTCTCTGTACCTGTTCCAGTTTGAATTCATCCTTCTTAAACATGGGAGAGCAGAACTGCACACACTATTCCAGATGAGGTCTCACCAGTGCCTTGTATAATGGTACTAACTCCTCCTTATCTCTACTGGAAATACCTCGCCTAATGCATCCCAAGGCCGCATTCGCTTTTTTCATGGTGTAGCAGGGTGGACATCTGCTCCTGCCTGGAAGGGCCTGGGATAGCCCAGGAAGCAAGCAGCTACTGGGCTGATTGGGGGAAGTGGCTGCAGCTGGGGCCATGCCCCAATCAGGCCTCAGCTGGCCCTATATAAGAGGCTGGGAGCCAGGAGCTCAAGACACTCTCTCTGCCTTCAAAGAGAGAAGGGCCTGGCTGCAGGGAGCTAGACAAAGAGTACCTGAGTGGAGCAGGGCTGGGGAAAGGCTGAGGGGCTGGGGAGCTCCAGCCTGGAAAGCCCCAGGCTGCGGCCTAGTATTAGGCCAAGGGGTACTGGGGGTTGCAGAGGGCAGCCCAGGGCTAGTTCAAGGCAGCAGGTCCAAACCCTCCTTGCCAGTGATGAGTGGCCTATACTACAGTCTGCCCCAGGGAGCAGGGGCTAGCTGGTGACTGGCAGTGGCCTGGTACTGAGGCAAGGTGGGGATAGTGGGTGGGGGTTCCCCAGGGAGGGGAGATCCATATCTGTGGGTACTGCCAGGGGGCAGCATCCCAATAATAGGGGCACCGGGTCCTGGGAGGGACACGGGGGCCAGAAGAGGACAGGCGGATCACTGGCTTGCAGAGGGCTCTCGAGAGGCTGGTGAGCTAATTCCCTGGATGACCAGCAGAAGGCGCTGCAGGGGTGAGTCCGGCCCTTTTTACACATGGCCATATCATATTGGTGACTCATAGTCATCCTGTGATCAACCAATACTCCAAGGTCCTCCTCCTCTATTACTTCCAACTGATGCATCCCTAGCTTATAACAATAATTATTGTTATTAATCCCTAAATGCATGACCTTGCACTTTTCACTATTAAATTTCATCCTATTACTATTACTCCAGTTTACAAGGTCATCCAGATCTTCCTGTATGATTTCCTGGTGCTTCTCTGTATTGGCAATACCTTCCAGTTTTGTGTCATCCATAAACTTTATTAGCACACTCCCACTTTTTGTGCCAAGGTCAGTAATAAAAAGATTAAATAAGATTGGTTCCAAAACCGATCCCTGAGGAACTCCACTAGTAACCTCTCTCCAGCCTTTCAGTAACCTCCCCCTCAGCCTTTCACCTTTCAGTATAACCCATTGTAGTCTCCCCTTTAACCAATTCCTTATCCACCTTTCAATTTTCATATTGATCCCCATCTTTTCCATTTAAGGAAAGGGCAGTCTACCAAACCCTCGCTTCCCCTTACTGAAATGGAGGTAAATTAGTTCCACTGTGTTTCCTTTGTCTAAAAGATCTGTTACCTTCTCAAAGAAGGAGATCGAGTTGGTTTGGCACAATCTACCTTTTGTAAAACCATGTTGTATTTTGTCCCAATTACCGTTGACCTCAATGTCCTTAACTACTTTCTCCTTCAAAAATTTTTCCAAGACCTTGGATACTACAGATGTCAAACTAACAGGCCTGTAGTTACCCGAATCACGTTTTTTTTGTTTCATAAAAATAGGAACTATGTTAGCAATTCTCCAGTCATACGGTACAACTCCTGAGTTTACAGATTCATTAAAAATTCTTGCTAATGGGCTTGCAATTTCATGTGCCAGTTCCTTTAATAGTCTTGGATGAAGATTATCTGGGTCCCCCGATTTAGTCCCATAAAGCTGTTCGAGTTTGGCTTCTACCTCAGATGTGGTAATATCTACCTCCATATCCTCATTCCCATTTGTCATTTGTTTTTGTTTTGCCTGCCAGTTAAAATGATTTGAAAATGCAACACGGTAGAACATAAGAACTGCCATACTGGGTTAGACCAAAGGTCCATCTAGCCCTGTATCCAGTCTTCTGACAGTGGCCAATACCAGGTGTCCCAGAGGAAATGAACAGAACAGATAATCATCAAGTGATCCATTCCCTGTCACCCATTCCCAGCTTCTGCAAACGCAGGATAGGGACACCATCCCTGCTGATCCTGCTAATAGCAATTGATGGACCTATCCTCCATGAATTTACCTAGTTCTTTTTTTGAACCCTGTTATAGTCTTGGACTTCACAACATCCTCTGGCAAAGAGTTCCACAGACTGACTGTGTGTTGTTTTAAACCTGCTGCCTATTAATTTCATTTGGTGTCCCCTAGTTCTTGTGTTATGAGAAGGAGTAAATAACACTTCCTTATTTACTTTCTACACACCAGTCATGATTTTACAGACCTCAATCATATCCCACCTAACTTGTCTCTTTTCCAAGATGAGAAGTCCAAGTCTTATTAATCTCTCCTCATATGGAAGATGTTCCATACCCCTAATAATTTTTGTTGCCCTTTTCTGAACCTTTTCCAATTCCAATATATCTTTTTTGAGATGGGGTGACCTCATCAGCAAGCAGTATTCATTTATGTAGGGGCAATAAGATATTTTCTGTCTTATTATCTATCCCTTTCTTAAGGATTCCCAACATTCTGTTCACCTTTTTGACTGCTGCTTCACATAGAGTGGATGTTTTCAGAGAACTATCCACTCCAAGATCTTTCTTGAGTGGTAACAGCTAATTTAGACCCCATCATTTTATATGTATTGTTGGGATTCTGCTTTCCAATGTCCATTACTTTCCATTTATCAACATAGAATTTCATCTTCCATTTTGTTGCCCAGTCACCCAGTTTTGAGAGATCCTTTTGTAGTTCTTCGCAGTCTGCAGGACTTAACTATTTTGAGTAGTTTTGTATCATCTGAAAGTTTTTTCACTTCACTGTTTACCCCTTTTTCCAGATCATTTATGAATAGGATTGGTTCCAGTACAGATCCCTGGGGGATACCACTATTTACCTCGCTCCATTCTGAAAAGCGACTATTTATTCCTATCCTTTGTTTCCTATCTTTTAACCACTTACCAATCCATGAGAGGACCTTCCCTCTTATCCCATGACATTACTTTGTTTAAGAGTCTTTGGTGAGGGACCGTGTCAAAGGCTTTCTGAAAATCTAAGTACATTATATCCCCTGGATCCCCCTTGTCCACATGCTTGTTGACGCTCTCCCAGAATTTTAGTAGATTGGTGAGGCATGATTTCCCTTTACAAAAACCAAGTTGACTCTTCCCCAAAATGTTATATTCATCTATGTGTCTGACAATTTTTTTCTTTACTATAGTTTCAACCAGTTTCCCTGGTACTGAAGTCAGGCTTACCGGCCTGTAATTTCTGGGATCACCTCTGGAGCCCTTTTTACAAATTGGCATTACATTAGCTATCCTCTGGTCATTTGGTACAGAAGCTGATTTAAATGATAGGTTAAAGACTACAGTTCTTCAATTTCACATTTGAGTTCCTTCAGAACTCTTGGCTGAATACCATCTGGTCCTGGGGACTTACTACTGTTTAGTTTATCAATTTGTTCCAAAACCTACTCTAATGACACCTCAATCTGGGACAGTTCTTCAGATTTGGCACCTAAAAATAATGGCTCAGGTTTGGAAATCTCCCTCACATCCTCAGCTGTGAAGACCAATGCAAAGAATGTATTTAGTTTCTCTGCAATGACCTTATTGTCCTTGAGTGCTGCTTTCGCATCTCAATTGTTCAGTTGTTTAGCAGGCTTCCTGCTTCCGATGCACATTTTTGCTATTATTGTTTGAGCAATATAGGTCTTGGTCATTTGGGTATTGGGTACATCAGAGTCAAAAACATTAAAGCTGAGTTTAATCCTCATCTGTTATCAAACTGGAAGCAAATACCCAAAAGTAGTGTATGTATTCCAGTAAGATACCATAAGAAAAGTAACTTTCTTTTCCTCATATTTCTGTTTAAAATATACAAAACTATATAACTTCCTCTTGATATTTTCAGCCTGATTCCAATCTCATGTGTAGTATAGTGATGTAAATCATGAGTTGGTCCATCTGAGTTATGCTGATACAAAACCAGTGAAATCAAAACTTAATAATGACATGTTTTAGATCAACAGTCTTCTTGATTTTTCTATAGTTCCGATGCCTTATTAAAAGGACCACTTCCTCAACTGCTGTAAATTGGCATAGCTCCATTTAAGCTAGCTAGTTTACCCCAGCTGAAGATCTGGCCCAGGATTTTTAACATATGCTCAATTAAAGAGGATAGGTTTTTAAGTGAAATGGGTTTACTGTTCTGTGTCTTTCCAAAATGCTCTGTAAATTAATGGTGAACAAATAACTGATTTTTTGCTTCAGTTTTGAAATTGATTTTTTTTCCCTTTCACCACAATTAAATATTGGGGGAAAAGAATTGTTTGCGTCAAGCTCAATGTTTCAAAAATGAAACACTGATTTGACATTTCTCTTCAAAAAACAAACACAAACCTCCCCCTTTTTAAGCTGAAACTATTCACCGAATTCGAACCAAGTTAGTAAAAGTTTCAGTGCCCTGAAAAATGCATTTTTGAACAAATGTACTATTTGTCAAAAGAATTTCACCCATCTCTACTATTGATAGCTTTTTATATAAACTTCAGAGCAATTAGGTAAAGAAGTTTACTGTAACTATTTTGCTCCAAAGCACTGTACTTGTACCTAAAATAAGAACATATCTATTTTTAGATTATGGCCAATAGTATATTAAGTATTGGTTGGTAACAAAAACGATTTAGTGAAAGATAAGATTGTTTTCAACATCACATTTGTTCACCTTTAGACTTCTGCAGCATGCAAACATAATTGCTCTGCTATAGTCTTTGTACGGTTAGCATGCATTGTATTCCTCGGGATGTTTATTGTACTGAAGGTAAACAAGATTGTGTTTCAAATTTTGTGTGTTTTATCTTTAACCAAGTAATTAAAGATACTTCAAGGTTTGAGGTATTATGTACAGTATCTCCAGGACTCTCATGATCTTCAGCCACATGTTGACCGAACACAATGAAGTATCTAAATTACCTTGGAAAATCATATGGTCTCCATCACCATGCTGCTCATCAAATTATCAGCGTTTATATTTGCACCTAGAAGAAAGTGTTAGCTGAATTCTTAATACGGCATCTTCCTACATCAATCTGTGGTATGATATTCCTAGAGCGTCTTCCACCATGGAATCTGCATGCTGCAAATTCTTTTCCATGTAGTTGCAGCAGGATTTGCAAACTGCCAGCAATGTGCAGGTTAAAGGCTGGATGAATAGAGCCATCCATTCCAGCTAGGGATCCAAGACACAGATGGGTTCCCTCAACAATAACTCCTAGTCATGCCGAATCCAAGAAGCCCATTTGCCCATATATAGTTTGGGCTTTCCTGACTCTCCTGGTATTCAGAGTATAGATAACACGCTAACAAAGATCAAGAAAACTAATGCACTTGTCTAAATTCTGGGAGTTGGGGCAGTAATGTTCCAGGCCTTCCTCCTCTTCTTTCTCTGCATTTGTATATCACCACTTTTTACTGAGGCAGACATTTTAAAATCTTCTTTCCAAAATTTTCCCTAATAGACTGAAGCAAGTGGGAAACTGAAGGATAAGGCACATGTGGAAGAACGAGTCTGCTCTTCAAACATCAAAACTGAACTATATTGGTTACGGCAGTTTCTCTCTCTTCTCACCAACTTTAGGCTACCTTTATGCTAGCGAACTTACAGCGGCACAGCTGTACCAATGCAGCTGCATGGCTGTAAGCTTATTCATGTAGCCGCTCTATGCTGATGGGAGAGAGCTCTCCCATTGACATAATAAAACCACCTCAATGATTGACAGGAGAAGCTCTGCTGGTGACATAACTCCCGCTGACGTAGCACTGTGCACACTACCACTTATGCCAGTGAAACTGATGTTGCTCAGATGTGTGGTTCCTTACACCCCTGAATGACATACATTTTGCCGACATAAGTGATAGAGTAGACATGGTCTTAGAAAGTTTTTTCCCCTCAATAATATCCTGAAGTGAAAGTCCCACAGGTTAATTGCACATTGCCAGAAAAAAGTATTTCCTTTTATCTATTTTAAAGCTGTTGACTCTTAATTTTATCAGCTGCCTCTTTTGCTTAATAGGGCTGACTGCTGCTTCGCGTAAAGCATACGTCTTCCCCGAGAGGACTAGTTTCAGAGCCTTGTCCTTTAGAGCGATGCTGGCATAGCTGTGCTGGTAGAGCCCTGTACTGTAGATGCAGCATAAGCTGGCAGGAGATATGCCAGCCTGGCTGCTCCACCTCCCCAAACAACATTAGCCATGCAGACAAAAGCACTCTTCTGCCAGCATAGGTGCGTCTATGTTGGGGTTTTGCAGACATAGTTATGTATTTTTTTCACACTCCTACCCAACATAGCTATGCTGCCAAAACATTGCAGTGTAGGCCAGGACTGATATGTTCACAATGTCAACTAGATCTTTTTTTCCTGAAGAAAAATAACCAATTCACAACCCATCAGTGTGTATAAGTAGTTTATCCTGTTCCTTCCAATGTGTTATTACCTTGTCCTTAACTGTATCGAATTCAGCCGTTTGTCCACTTACCTTTGGGGGGGGGGGGTTCTGCTCCTTACTAGATCCCTCCTGAAGTCCCTTACTGTCCTTCTAATTGACTAACAAATAACTTTGTCAGCTGCAAATTTTGCCATCTGATATATTCACTACTTCTGCCACACGTCATCACACTCAGGTATGGTAAAGTCAGAATGAACTGCACAGTCAATTGGATGTTAACCCTGATGGGATATTGTGACATGAAATGGAAAGGCATGGAGACAATTTCTTTCTATTCACTCTTTTAGGGTCACACTAGCTCTCATTTAAGTCCACAAGAGTTTTACCATTGACTTCAATGATAAAAGGATCAAGAATAAAACTTTGAAAGCCCCCTAAGTCACTTAGTCGCTTCTGAAAATTTTAGCCCACACCATAAATATGTGTATATTATAAAACACATTGGTTTTTGGTATAAACAAGAAAAAAGTAGTACCCTTCTTTTTCCCTTTGCAGTTTTTAGGTGTGTTTGGATTGCTTGGTTATTCGGGCATTTTTTTCAGATTTCAGAATGAATGTCTGGGGGAAAATTAGCTATATGAAATTGCATAACTGTAACAGTATATGGAGAGTAACTGATAGAGTTTTTAACAACACATTTGCTCAGTTGCCTAGATGGTTCCTTAGAGCTGGTTACATTTATTGTGGGAATATCAACGTATGGAATTTTTTGAATTGGCATCTTTCATCCTTTGAAATACAGGTTCTTTTGAGAGGGTGACAGAGCTCTTCTTCAGGTCTTCTATGTACCTTGACAGCTTGTCTGTTTTCAGCAACAGATTTTGGTCCAAGAAAAGATATTACCTCATCCACCTTTTCTCTTTAATATCCTGGAACCAATACAGGTATAACACTGGAAACAGGTTCTTTTGAGTATGTCAAGTCAGTGTGGTTGCTACATACGCATAAACTCTTTTTACTATATACAGTAACTCCTCACTTAAAGTCATCCCGGTTAACATTGTTTCGATGTTAAGTTGTTGATCAATTAGGGAACATGCTCGTTTAAAGTTGTGAAATGCTCCGTTCTAACGTCGTTTGGCAGCCACCTGTTTTGTCCACTGCTTGGAGGAAGAGCAGCCCCTTGCAGCTAGCTGGTGGGTGGTTGGAACCAGGGTGGACCGGCAGCCCCCTATCAGCTCCCTGCTCCTCTAAGTTCCCTGTGCAGCAGCTGTCTGCAGTTCAACTGTGTCCCTCCCCCTACTGCCAGGTGCTGCTCCTGCCCTCTGCCTTGGAGCTGCTCCCTGAGACTCCTGCTTGCTGTGCCGGGGGAAGGGGGAAGAGGAGAGCTAATGTCAGGGTGTCTCCCCCTCGCCCCCCCACTCCTGCACCCCGCTTAACCCATCTTCTATAGAGCAGGGGGGACATACGATGGAGGGAGCTTCTAGGCAATGGCTGTGGTCTCAGGAGGTCTCAACAAGCTGATTTAATTAACAGGGCAGTGTACTTAAGTCTAGGGTCAGCTACTTAAAGGGGAAATGCACATTTTTTCTCTCGTGTCTCTGTCTGCCCTCCCTCCTTTCCTGCTGCCTCGGAGAGTGTGAGAGTTAACCCTTGAGGGCTCAGTCAATTGCTAGTTCATTTAGCAGTGAGGCATTCCCTGGGAAATATCCCACCCTCTGACTCCTCCACCTCAACCAAGCTTCACAATCATCATCACTGTGTACTAGTATTAAATTGTTTAAAACTGTGTGTGTGTGTGTGTGTGTATATAGTCTTTTGTCTGGTGAAAAAAATCTCCCTAGAACCTAACCCCCTCATTAACATGAATTCTTATGGGGAAATTAGATTCGCTTAACAAAAGTCGCATTTTTCAGGAACATAACTACAACGTTAAGTGAGGAGATACTGTACTAACAATTCTTAGGAACTTTGTTATTTAAATGAACCCCCTCCTACAGCCTGTTTTTTATGATTTTCCCTGTCCTTACCTCCTCCTTCAAAGTAGCAAGAACCAGATCCTTAATTATGTCCTGTCCACTTGTGGCACTCGAAATTCTGGTTGTAAGGGGAGCATTGCTCTGGCAAAGGGGAACACCCCACTGTCCTAAAGGTACCAGAACTACAGCTGTGTAAATTATTGATTTTTTTTTTTTTTTTTTTGGTTCACTGGAAGTTCTGAAAAATCATTTTTAATCTTTTGTTTGACCCAAAATGAAATCTTTTTTTTTTTTTAAATTTTCAGTGAACTGGAACAAATTCATTTAATTTGAAACAAAATATTTTACTAGGAGTATTTTTAATAAAAACAAAGCTTCTATGTATTCAGAAAGAGAGAAGGCAAGTTTTATGCAGTTGGTGTTGCACACTCTTCTTTTGAGCCTGCCCCTAGAGCAGGGCCGGCTCTAGGCACCAGCAAAACAAGCTGGTGCTTGGGGCGGCACATTTTTAGGGGCAGCATGGCCGGCGCCAGAAATCCGCCCCTAAAAATGTGCCCCGGACGCCCTAGGTCACCTCCGCTGTTGCTGCCACAGCGTGTGAAACAGCTGTTTCACGCGCCGCTGCTCCCCCTCCCTCCCAGACTTGAGAGCCTGGGGGGAGGAGGCAGGGCTGGGGATTTGGGGAAGGGGCGGAGTTGAGGTGGGGCCGTGGGTAGGGTAATTAAAGAACCGGGGGGGGGGGGAGAGGGGACAGCCAAAATTATTTTTGCTTTGAGTGGCAAAAATCCTAGAGCCGGCCCTGCCCTAGAGAGATCAGATAGGTCTTAACTCCCTTTGCCCATAATGAGGGAATATGTGAACCATCAGTATATGCTGTTTAAAGTACATGCTAAAAGTAGAGCTGGTTGGGAAATGGAATTTCTGTCCTGCCGGAAAATGAGATTCCAAAATGAATTTTCATCTAAATCAGGACAAAAAGTTGAAATCTCAAAATATTTCACAGCATGAAATATTCTAAAAGATTTCTTTTGGGGAACATCAAAATGATCTTGTTGAAATCTTTCATTTTAATAATGTTGGAACATTATAATAGAAAACATTAAATGCATATTATATTAAAATGTAAAAGTTGAAACAAAACGAAGAAAGTTGAACCTAAATAAAATAAAAATGTTGATGCAAAATACTCCATTTCAGTATTAAAGACTTTTGAAATTTTTCCATCCAATTTCATCAAAATCAGCAAGTTCCTGCAAAACATTTGTGTCAACAAAACAGTATTTAGGATGGAAAACTTTGGTCAATTTTTTGCAACCAGCTCTGATTACTTCATCTGCAGACGGTACCCCTCTTCCAGGCTACCAGCAGTCTCATAAAGGCAGCAGGGCTCTGTCAGAAGTTTTACTTTGATAGAAAGCTCAATCGGAAGTACTAATTTTTAGTTTTTGCTTTTTAATTTTCTTGTTGCCGAATGCTGCCGAGCCTTTGGCTACCTTTCTTGGATTCGCCCATGTTTAATGGCCTTTCAGTACCTAGTATTTAGGGCTGCCCTGAATTGGTTTGGAGAAAGTTAGGCTGGATGAGGGGCTACCCACAGCTGCATGGAGGAAAGACACAGCAGGTTTCTTTTAAGTTGGGCCACCAACACTTCTCAGACAGTCCAACTTCAGATGGAAATTCTGTCTCTCCTCCAACCTGGCTGCTGCCCTCCTCCATACTGGACAGGCAGCTTGGGCTACTTTGAACTTTTCCTTCAGAAGATGTATGAAACCATTGCTTGTGAAGTGCCATCGAGTGCAGAGGCTGGGCTAGTTCTCAAGCAAAGTAATAACATCTTTAAAAACAAATGACTGAGCTGTGGAGAGGAAAAGCAGGGAGAGGAGAGTGGGGAATGTGTGGGATGGGGTGTGCGTAGGTTTAATGGGATAGACTTTGCAATGGAAAATATGGAACTATTATTGAGGAAATGAGAGGGGGAAACTTTCTACCCCTGCCTTGCCTACCCTGCACACATACACATGCTCTCTCTTATCCTTCCACTATGATTTCTTTTACAGTGTAAGGGTATGTTAAGAGAATGTATGAAGCCTCTATGGAATGTATCAGTAGACTCTGGTATGTCCAAATATTTTAAAACAGTTGATTTTTGGTGATGGGGGAGGAGAGGAATTGCTTCCAAGTTTGAAACTTTTTGTGTCATATTTCAACCAGAGGCCAAGTTTGATGCTTTAACATAAATTATGCACTTCTGAATAAGACAAAAATGATGAGACAAAAGATTGAAGAGGTGTATGGAATAAAGGAAGTTCAAGAAGAACTAAAGGAAATGGTTCTGCAAGTAGCCAAGTATCACCTGTACTCTTGTCCATAAAAGATGCATATATTATAGGCTCTATATGACTCTGAGGTGTCTGACTCAAGTATTGACCTGGCACAAGCTTCTGAGAGCTGAAAGATGCAGCATACCTATTTATCCTCAGGCTTTTTGCTTTAGATACAGACTTTGAGAGGAATTCTCAGGCCCTCAAGTTTTTTGGCTGTAGGGGCCACAACCATGATGAAAATGTTAGTTGACTAAAACAAAGGAGGAATAGGGAGATGGTCCTACAGAAAACAGTTCTTGAGCTCCACAATCCATCCAGGTAAGTCTTATTTTCAAGCTTTATTTATTTATTTTGCTTTCACTAGTTTTTCAAAGCTCAGAGAATGAGGATGTTTAAAAAGCCAGTCATGTCCCTCTTGGTTGTCTCCCTACATGTAGGGCATGTGTGGATCACAGTTCATAGTATGGCTGTAGGCTAGTGATGTTTTGGTGGTGGTGTTATGCATTGAAGCCCCATGTGACTACTTTAACTCTGGTCGCATGATCCAATCAAAGCTTTTGGTTTATTTAACCATCTTTGTTGGAAAAAAGAGAACCTGATACACTAAAGGATTTTCCTTTTAGCTAAATGTGAGGAGGATGCCCCAAGCTCTGCTCGGAGATCTAGCCCTTTCCTAAGGAAAACAATGTCCTGTTTTCGTAGAAGCACCTTTCATTTCAGCTTCAAAGTTCCCCATACTGTGTGCACACAAACCAAATTAAGACCCTTAGCAGCAGGAGGATTCATTTTCTGATGTCTGAAAGCAAATGCACTTCCATGGGCTTGGGTTAGAATGCTGCAAGAGACTGGAAGACTACAGCCAGTGGAAGGAAACATAATGGAGTTTTTCTGGCCAGCAATTCAAATCAATAAAGAGAGAGAGAGGATTGCACACTCAGACAGTGGGTATGTTTGGCTTCCCTCTTTTGTAAGGGGATTAAAACTCAAATAGGAGTTTAAAATGGAGCCTCGATTGGAATCAAAAGGAAGGAATGAAAAAAGGAATATTTTCCTTTTCCTGCAGACATACACAGTTTAGGAGATCCACTCTTGGCAGCCCCTGCACTGATAAATAACCTTAATCCCCTCTACAGTCATGAAGGGTAAATCTCTTATCGTCCTTGAGAGCCGTACCTATTTTCAGACTTACTAAACACAATTAGAATAGACTCAACTAACCCATTACTTGTTGGAGAGGTAAATATCTCATATATGTACACACACACACACACATGTATTGTTATCACAGAGTAGCAACAATCCTTTAGCAACAGGTTGTCTCCAATATCTAAATGGGTGACCGTGTAATCTGACCGTACCTATTGAGTTTTAAATTTAGACCATAAGATCATTTGTTTTCAGGCATCTGGCTGCTGTCTCATTAATTGCAATTTACAGTGGCACTTATAATTTATTCTTCCTAGGATATACAAAACACATCTGCAGTGTCGTTAATTACATTCCTCATACGATTAGCTTAAAAGTTTTATAAACCACAGCAAAGATGACAAGTTAAATGTTAAGGAAGGTAGCTGTTGTATGAAAAGGATATTGATATCCTAGGTAAAAGGTTGCAGCTCTTGAGAGGGTATATACATTCCCTATGCAATAACTACTAATCACTGATGGCTATGAGAATGATTCCTAAAACAGACCGGTTACTTATTATATATATTGAAGATGTTCCTATGTACCTAAGTCCTTTTGCTCCTAGTTGATGGAGACTGGTTTCAGGAAGTTATGGTGACTGCTTTTCCCTACTTCCCCCACTGGTTCCTCTGGGTCTGCTGCAATGTAAAGGGGCTAAAAGGCCATGCTTTGACCCTCTGAGCCCTTGGTTTTAGCTATTGACTGCTGCACTGGGGAACAAGTCCTGAGAGTTGTTCCTGTGAATATGCAGAATATCATAGACTGGTATATCCTTTAAGCCAGTAAATAATTTACTGTCACTTTCTCTACATGGATAAGCAAGACCCCAGTAACCTATGACACAGCGAAGCTCAGTTACTCAGTGAGCCTCCTCCACCTCCTGTAAAAGTAGCAGAGCTGCTCTGAATCCTGTGGCAGCTGGGACTGAGGCTGTAGTGTTAGTTGATTAGAAAATTATTCAGTACCATATGTGCAGTGGGAGGCAGGCAAAACAAAGGTGCTGAAATGGAGGCTTGCGGGAAACGGTGCAGAGGTCTTAAACCTTGCCAAAGCACAGGTTCTCTCCTGCAGTGCTTAGGAACCCTATTGGACAGAGGGGGCAGTAGCACAAGAAGATGGAGCTGAAGCATTATCTTGGAGGAAGAAAGAGGCCAAGAGGGACTTTCAGGAGGAGACAGCTCTTGTCTGGGGCTCCTTTGGGTCTGTGTGGTGCGAACAAATTTCCACAATGTTTGGACAAATAAGTCAATTATACAGCCATTTGCAAGGCCACAAAATTGCTCTTCATTTGGAGCCCAGTTGCTAATTTTATTTCAAAATCAAGTTGGTTTAAGAAGGCCTTGCTCATCACACTCACTGCCACATACATGTCAGGAATGACGTTTTTAAAGGATGCCACTTTTTATAAGCTGTTAAAGTAGCCAAGTTCACCTGAACAATTTTCTTAACAGCTGAAAATATACCTCGTCCTTTCCTCCCCTAACCCCCCCCACCCCGCCACCCAGCCTCCAATAACTCAAATTGTCGAAGGGATTTTATTAAAACTTCCAATGATAACCTGACCTTTTGTCTCTAAAGCCCAGCAGGAGATATCTTAGTCCAAGCTGTAACATTTTGAGAACATTTTATAAGTGACGGAAAATCAGGAAGTGCCATCTAGGTCACCCTGAACTACAGAATCCGTGTCATCCGTGGTGAGTTTCAGGAACTGTTCCATAGCCCTGCTCCTGCTTCTATTGGAGTCAGTGGCATTATTGTCATTGAGTCTAAGGCTAGGTCTATACTACCCGCCTGAATCGGCGGGTAGAAATCGACCTCTCGGAGGTGGTAGTAAGCGCCGCCGACAGAAAGCCGCAGAAGTCGATTTTGCCACCGTCCTCACAACAGGGTAAGTCGGCTGCGATACGCCGAATTCAGCTACGCTATTCACGTAGCTGAATTTGCGTATCTTAAATCGACTCCCCCCTGTAGTGTAGATGTACCCTAACAGTAGCTGGATTGGGTCCCATTTCCTTTATCTCTTAGAATTCTAATTTAGCATCTACCAAGAAACCTGGAGAAGGCCATGATTGTTTCGATAATGTGAAGAGTTACTCCTAATTTAAGTTATTTTTAAAGTCTTTTATGAATATAGTAAATACTGCTATTGTTAAAAGGAAAACAAGCCCCCTAAAATTTTGTCCCATAATAAATTAGACGAAGAAACTTCATGTTACGCATTAATGATTATATGGTATGTTACAAAGAGAAGAGGAAAAATCACTCAGCTTCACAAATTCAGCCTGTGACCTGCACTCTTTTTTTACAAATGCTAATTGTCTGAAGCCAGTGGAATACCCAGGGACAGTGGAGCAGCTGTGAGGTTTTATGATAACTACATCTTCAAAAGTTCAGTGGAACCAAGAGACAGCTTTCACCTGTTGAGTATCTGGCCCTCAGTGTTTCAGCCTGAGGATGAGAGAGCTTGAGAGTAACCACCTGTTGACCAAACTCCTTATTTAAAAGGAAATCTCAATTGCCAGTGCCCCGATCCTGCAGCTGACTCTGAACTTCTATACACAGACATATGGACTTAAGTGGGGCTTGGTGCAGGGCAAAGGTCTGCCCACGTGCTTCAATGCAGGATCAGTGCCCAGATTTACAAACTTTGGAGAGATCATAAAGTCAATGGAGAGTTTCTTCTCCTCTACTCAGTTTACAAAAGAACATTTTTATAGTTCAGAACTTGTTTTGTTGTTGTTTGTTGGTTGCTCAGTTCGCACACGCTCCTTCCTTAATCCTGCTGGCATTTACCCATCATAGTATATATACACATGCATGCACACACACTTGTGCTAAGTAATTTTAGTAAAATACACATTCACTCACACTTACTTTTGTTCCAGCATTGGTAAGATTCTATTGAAAATAGTTTTCTGGCTCCGGCATCCATTTTCACTGGCATGTCATTTAGACTGGCTAACATTCCCTAGTACAGACATGGTTAAAAAAAGGCACATTGAGTTAGATTCCTCTTTTCCGATGGCCTACGTGTGAAATGAGTTGGTGTTTTCAGTCCAGAGCTTTGTGGCAGGTGTCTATATCAGAGTAATCATTGTCACAAAGACACACTATTGTTAGCCTGAACAGAGAGGGCAAGGATTGGAGGGGCATGGAGACCAAACCATTTTTTCTCCCTTAAAGTGTTCTCTTCATACCCGGGTTGAGGTGCAGTAACAGGATGGGGAGGATAAATTTGCCCAACTGCTGCCTATCGCTGTATCTCGTCTGTGGAGAGATATCGTCTTCAGTCAATCTACCGTTAAGTTCACTCTTAATTTTCTTGTTACAGAAAAACAAAACAAAAAGAGAATGGGATTGTGACACAGTGATCTATTCAGTGCATTGCTTTTTGCTTTCATAGCTCCATTGGACTTTTCTGTTTATACAAATTTACAGTTTTCCAGTGACATTTTTCTGGTGGTTTTTCCCCCCTTGTTCTTCATCAGCAACCTAAAGGAGCACTTATAAAGAATGGATCTGATGGGAGGTTTGGTCTCTAGTTTTCCAGTTCACAGCTGGCAACTTTCACAGTATCCCTGCTTTGGGCACTAGAGGGCTAGCTAGGTTACTTACACAGCAGGGTAAATATGTTATGTTCATAGGAACTGAAGTCTGTAGTTTGACCTATTTTGTATTCTTTCCTGCCTCAGGGATATGACTGACTTTTCATGACATGTATCTGTCAGTGAGCCATTGTGGTTGTAATTAAGGATTCAACAATGCATTTCTTTTAAACCAAAAAATGAACAATGAAAAATTAGCAAACATTTATTTTGAATGATGGCAGCTTGTATTTGCTTTAATCTCTCATTGTCCATGTAAACTGTTGATAATTACAATACACTGAGCAAAGCAATTTAAGATTAATAAGATCTTTGATTAAGATTAATAATTCTCTTCTATAACTACCACCTCAGCTGGGAAGTGTGTGGCTTTCCAGCTTCATCTAGTGTCCAAAGTAGGAGCTTTTTGTGGTACCCAACAGTTCAGGACTAACAACATGCACCTTTTCCTCCTTTGGCTTTCCTCTAAGACAGGGGTCGGCAACCTTTCAGAAGTGGTGTGCCGAGTCTTCATTTATTCAGTCTGATTTAAGGTTTCGTGTGCCAGTAATACATGTTAACGTTTTTAGAAGGTCTCTACAAGTCTATATTACATAAATAAACTATTGTTGTATTTAAAGTAAATAAGTTTTTTAAAATATTTAAGAAGCTTCATTTAAAATAAAATTAAAATGCAGATCTTATCGTTTAGTGTGATCCTTGCCCTTGCTTTTCCTTGCTGAGTTTTCCAATGTGGGCCACAGCAGGGAGTGGCTGAAGAGCACTGGGCCAAGGCCAGGAGCAGAGCCCTAGGCTGGCTGCCGTTACCCCAGGCCGGCAGTGGGCTGAGCGGGGCTGGAGGTCTGGACCCCGGCTGGCAGGGGGGCTGGCGGCTGGAATCCCAGACCGGCAGAGGGCTGAGCCACTCGGCCCACCACCGGCCCCGCTCAGTCCACTGCTGGTCTGGGGTTCCAGCAGGGGTAAAAGTAACTTAAATTTCTTACTGGTATTGTCGTATTACAACCCACCTCGGGGGGAAGGCGCTCAGGGGCTGGGATGTGTGTGGGGGAGCACTCAGAGCAGGGGGTTAGGGTGTGGGGGAGATCAGGGCAGGGGGTGGGGATGTGGATGGTGCAGGAGTCAGGGCTGGGAGCATGGCGGGGGTGTAGGAGTCAGGGTTGGGTGGCATGAGGGGCTCAGGGCAGGAGGTGGGGGGGGGGTATAGTGGGAAGTCCCAGGGGGATGGGGACTTGAGGCTGGCTTGGGACAGTCCCGGGACAGTCCCAGTTGCAGCCAGGTTACCTGGATGGTGGATGGGTCCCTGCTCCACGCTGTTCCTGCCAAGGGAGCTGTGGGCCAGATGTGTGGGGGCACTGTATCTGCAGGCAAATGGGGGGCAGCGGCAGAAGACAAGGGCCAGCTCCAGGTACCAGCCCAGCAAGCAGGTGCTTGGGGCAGCCAACGGGGGGGGTGGGGGGCATGTCTGGCTCTTCGGCGGCGGGTCCCTCATGGAGCGAAGGACCAGCCGCTGAATTGCTGCCGAAGACTGAAGCTGCAGCGGTAGAGTAGCTGCAGATCACGATTGCAGCTTTTTTTTTTTTTTTTTTTTTTTTTTTTTTGGTGCTTGGGGTGGCAAAAACGCTGGAGCTGTCCCTGCAGAAGACTCTCTGGCCTGCCACTCCCTTCCCCTCAGGGGCCGCAGGGATGGCACGTGCCTGCAGTCCCCTGGTGTCCAGCCATGGTGGCGAGAGAGGGGCAGCAGGACAGGCTGGGATGCGGACACCTCCACCACGCCTCCTGACGACCCCTTTCACTTGCCTGACTGCCTGCTGCTTCATCCAGCGCATGGGGCCGCCAGCGCCAGCCTGCAGGAGAGTTCCGGCAGCTAGCAGGTCCCCGCAGCTGGGAGCGCGCCACGTGCTGCACCTCCACCCGCAGCGGAGCGCCCCAGAATTGGCCGGCTTTGGGTTCTGGCTGCTGGCCCCTTGCCAGCCGGGGTCTCAGCTGCCGGCCTGCTCATCCAGCTGCCAGCCTGGGGTTCCGTTCACCCAGGCTGGCAGCAGGCAGAGTGGGGCCAGCAGCTGGGACCTTGGCGTGCCATTAAAAATCGGCTCACGTGCCACCTTTGGCACACGTGCCGTAGGTTGCTGACCCCTCCTCTAAGAGAACTGCATAAAGTGACCTGGTTTGAACCTGAGCTTGTCTTTCATAGTTTTTGATCTGTAGGGATTTTTTTTCTTTAGGGATGTATACAATGGTGCATCATCTTTTGAATTTTATGCTTAGCATCCTTAGCTGTAGTTTAATAAGGTTTGTTTTGAAATAATGTCAGATCTTATTGGCAAGTTATTGAAAGAGAAAAGACACCAAAATGTAGTTCTATTCAGACATGCCATGGATTAATATAACTACAAATAGCAAGGAAGCAAGAAGCTAATGTTATAAAGAATTACACTTACAGAATCAGAAAAATGTTGGGCTGAAAGGGACCTCAAGAGGCCATCTAGTCCATTCCCGCTTGTACTGCTGGAGGATTAAATATACCTAGACCTAGCCTGTTCTAAAAATATCCCCCAGTGATGGGGATTCAACAACTTCCCTAGATATCCTGCTCCAATGCTTAACTATCCTTTCATTGGTATGTTTTCCCCAAATCTCTCTTGCTGTGAACTAAGCCAGTTACCTCTTGTCCTGCCCTTGGTGGACATGGAGAACATTTGAACACTGCCCTCTTTATAGCCACCATTTATATACTTGACTGTTAGGCCCCCCTCAGTCGTCTCCTCTCTAAACTAAACATGCCCAATTATTTCAACCTTTTCACATAGATCATGTTTTCTAAACCTCTTATCATTTTTTCTTGTTCTCCTCTGGACCCTTGTGGAGGTACCTGACTTCAGAAGCTAGATTCTCAATGGATATAAATCCAGACAGAGAGGAAATAAAATGCACTTACTTTCCTCAGTGGGAAGAACATGAATTTGGAATGACCATGAAACCTGAGTCATATAAACTGGATTTTCTTAGTGAGGAAGAAAAATAGGCTGTGTTTTCAATAGAGCTGAAATTTCTCCGGGGTCTGGATACAAACAACCCAAACCTAGTGAACTGACAGACACTTTGACTAAATGAAACACATCCAATGTGCTGATGGAGACCAAGATTCCCTAATGCTTAATAGTTTGAGGCCTCAGCTGGAGTACTATGTCCAATTTTGGGCATCCACTTCAAAAACGTGGACAAATTGGAGCCCAGCTGATCTATACCTGCTGAAGAGCTGGTTTAAGGGTTTAAAAAAACCTTTAAATTAACACCTCCAAGACAGGTCTTCAGTTAGCAGCTCTTGTCTAGGCCACATGCAAGCAAAGAATGTTGGGTTTTTTTCCCATGCTTCATATTCAACACCTTATGAATATATGTCACATAGATTTTGTGATTAAACTGACTCCTGGGTTTAGTACAGTCTTATGCATCTTATTTTCCAGATAAAGCTTTCGATCCCAAGTGATAAAAACAGTCTTGCGTCTGACCTGAAAACGAAAAATCAGGATTTTTGTTTGTTTGTTTGTTTTTTTTAGTCCAGATTTTCATGTGTTTGTAAAAACAGTTAGTTTTATTGCTTGGTTCAGGTTTTTTTTTTTTTTTTTTTGCTTTCTCTGGTGAAAACATGGGGCAGTTTTCACAGCTGGAGAGCTCCAATGTAGCCACACAAGTAATGTCAAAGTACAAATAGCAATGTGAAGTTAATTACGTGCCGCAGGTGACAAATCAAATCTAACTGCTCGTGCAGTATTAAGGATCCCACATGGATTTCTACAAGGAGCACAAACTCTCAAGGGGGTTCAGAGGACTTGGCTCATTCTCTTGTGCGTTTTCTTGGCAATTGGTGTAACCTTGGTAACTCCTTATACATAACTAGGAACTGTTGAAACTCTGCTTCAAACATTATCACAGCAAAATTTCTCCCACTTCAGTGAAATTCACTCATGTGCAGAGAATTAACAGAAAGCTTATGCATCATTTCAGTCCCACTTTCAGGACTTAAGTGGGCCTTAGGCCTTTTGCTGACCTGATTCTGCAAACCCTTGAAAATTAATCAATATTACTAATCCTTACCAAGCTTTGCTCTATAACCATGAGGACTAGAAATTTTATTTATTTATTGAAAATGAAAGCTGAAATTCTCTTGATCAAAAAATTCCTGGAGTTGGGGCTTTTAGAAAGACACCAAAAATTATGAGACTCTCAATAAAATCCTGAGAGTTGGCAATGTTGTAGTTGCCAGTTATCGCGATATCAAGCTACGGAGAAGCCAGAGCCAACCAGGAGAGGGGCAAGTATGAAGTTACTAAAGCTTGTTACAGCTGCACCCTTGTCAGTCTTAATTTCTGGCAGTCAGGACCTTTGCCGTCACTTATGTAAATAAGGCCTCACATATTAATCAAATATGCTAAGCAGGATATTTGGGTTATTTGCATATAACCTCCAGATTTTTGAACCTGCACACTTGCCACAGTCATTTCTACCCAAAGTATATGGGGAAAACTAGTATCTCAGATACTATTGTGGTATCCTGGCAATTACTCCCACTTTAATGATGACCACGGTACTGTGATTTGAGTGAGAAAGAGGATTGTCACTAATGCATTAGTAATAACTTGTTTCATATTCAGTTACATGGGGGCAAATGGAAACATGTACAGTAGATACTACAGCTAACTTCACCCAGTACATAGCCTCAGAATTGACCTAAACAGGTTCAATTGAATGAACTGGTAACGTTGTTAGACTCTTGTTTTATAAAACAGTATTTAGGGTCCTCTCCTGCAAATAGTTACAACTATAGTTCCACTCCCACGTCGATGACTCAAGTAAATTAAGCAGGGCATCATACTATCCTACTATTATTGGCTCTCAGCAACAAATTTCTCTAACACTGCATGAGGGCATTGTGTATGCATTGCGATAAGTTCACAGATGTGCAGCAATCAGCCACTTTTTCTGATCCTGTAGATGATGATGATAAAAGTTTGGATGTCATAGTGCTGAGATTATTATTATTATTTATTTATTTATTTATTAGGAAACCAAATGAGTTTCCAATAAGTGCAGGATTATGAAATGATCCAAATCTTCTTCCTTTTTGCTGTTTATTCAGAGGGGCTTTGTTGGAAATGGTTTTTAATAATGAAACGTGTTAGTTTTCTGTGTGGTATAGTTTTCTTCAGGCAAAGCCCAAATCATTTCTTGCATGATTCATCTTGTGAAGTCAGTGTCCAATTCTGTGTGTGACACAGCAGGATTCCCCTTCTTGCTACATTCAGCTAACATGCCTCTTGAGCCCTTCCTTCCCTGCTTGGACTGCACCAGTTTAGAGCCTTTGATGTTGTCACTGATTAAAACGAGAGGTTGGATATTGGTGTGTCACTTTGAAAGAATGGGCTGGTATGGAGACAACCAGCCACTCAGTCCTAGAGATGGTTTCATCAGGCCGGTCATTGCTGAAAAACTTTATGCAGAGTTGCATAGGGAGGCTTGCACTCTTCTTGCCGACTCTGGAACTCGTTCTGTAGCTAAAGAGTAGACTTCAGCCCCATCCATCTTTTGCTAGTTACCTTTAGTTTTACACATACCCCCCCAAAACTTGGTACAAACCCAGAAGACAGAGAAGCATTTTTGACAACAGAGGCTAATAATATAATCATGGAGTTCAGTGAGCTACAGAGGTGGGTTTTTTTTTTTTCATTTTCCTTTGTCGCTCATTATTTATTTATTTATTTATTTCATTTACTGTTCTACCTTTAGAGGTTCAGAAGGTGTACGTAGGTCAGCACATCTTTTCAACTGGGATTTCTTGGAACTCAAGAAATATAACTACTAGCCATAAAATGTTAAAACTTGAAAGTCCCCATTATGTGTCAAGACAAGAATGTGCTGAGAAATTTAGGGAAAAACACACACACACACACACACTAAGTAATCAGGATAAATATAATTTAACTGTAGTCAGCTTTGATCATCATAATAGGTAAATGTATATTCTGTTCTCAGCAGAGTAATCTCAAGGCACTTTGGAAGCAGAATCAATAGAAAAACAAATGTAGCATTTACTCAGCAAACTGGGTATTATTTAACTGCAATACAGTATGTGGTAAAAGTGAAATACTTATAAATAGGTACATTGATTTGACAAGCAGGGCTGACTGTGTAAGCATAAGAGGCATTAATCTGCATATCCTTTAGCTTGCAGAGATTTCAGTGTAAGTGTCTAAGTGTTCATAAAATAATGGGCTGTTATGGCCTTACAACTAATAATACCATTCCTGTGTGAATGCCATGTCCCTTAGATAGGGGGAAGGATAGTATTCTACAGTGAATTGCAAAGAACTTGTATTGAAATAAACTAGGCCATTTGGTCAGTTTATGGTAGAGCCATGTGGGTAGTAATGCAATGTTCTCAGCTTGTTTGCTTTTTACAAGCACAACACTGCTTTCTTTTTTGTGGGCCAAATATCTGTGCTAAGCTTTAATTTTTGGAAGGAGCCCATGGAAGGTAATATTTTGGAAAATAAAATGTTAGTGTCGGCAGTTGAAGACTTCCATGCCTGCGACATCAGTTCCAAACAGTACGGCATCAGATGAGTCAGTCCTTCCAGAAACTGCAGTTTGCACAGTATTAAACCTGGCATCAGGGCGAGGATGAGCAGGTAGCACAACATCCACCTTGTAGATAGTCTGAATAAGTGGCTCACCAATGTGAGCACAGGCTCTGGACTATTCCATGCAATATTGCATATTAGTTCCCATACAGCCTCAGCCATGGGACCTTACATAGTGCTCTATGCAAGATAGAACCTGCAGGATCTCCCATCCAGCTCCTTCCTCACCTGTGAGTGGGACTGTGTTCTATTGTTGTTCCTTGTTATTTGTACCATGTGCACAGTTAGGGTAGGTGCCTCACAACATATATAACTTAGCAGATCCCAGCCCCAGCAATCTTACAATCTAGAATTTAAACAGGACACAACACATGGATCAGGGTCAGTCAAAATTACAAAAATAAGGTCAAGCCATGACTGATTTCAGATGCTCTGTGGGCAAAAGTCATTTGTCTTTTCTGCCCTTAGGGGAGGGGATTATTACTACTAATTTAACTTGTTCCCTTGTGCTTCCAGGCAGAAACGAGCCTTTAGGAGGCTGTGATGGGTTGGATCATAGAAACCCCCTTGGGAGCTGCCGCCTGATGTGCAAAGACTACCTCTGCTCCTGTTTTCCCTGCCAGCTCAGGACTCCAGCACCCTGTCTTGCTGAGCCAGACGCTCCCGTCTGCTCCAACACTGACCCAGCATCTGAATTACTTGCCCCAAAGCTGCAGGTTTACCTGAAAACAGCTCACAGAAGTGTGCTTGTCTTTAGCACTCAGACGCCCAACTTTCAATGGGGTCTAAACCCAAGTAAATCCGTTTTACCCGTGACAAAGCTTATGCAGGGTAAACTCATAAATTGTTCACCCTCTATAACACTGATAGAGAGAGATGCACAGTTGTTTGCTCCCCCGGGTATTAATACATACTCTGAGTTAATTAAGAAGTAAAAAGTGATTTTATTAAATACAGAAAGTAGGATTTAAGTGGTTCCAAGTAGTAACAGACAGAACAAAGTAAGTTACCAAGCAAAATAAAATAAAATGCGCAAATCTATGTCTAATCAAACTAAATACAGGTAAGATCATCACCAGTTCCAGAATGTTCCCTTTTAAAGGCTAATCTCCTTTTAGCCTAGGTCCAACAATCACTCACACCCCCTGTAGTTATTGTCATTTGTTCCAGTTTCCTTCAAGTATCCTGTGGGATGGAGAGGCTCCTTCTTTAGCCAGCTGAAGACAAAATGGAGGGGTCTCCCACGGGTTTAAATAGACTTTCTCTTGTAGGTGGAGACCCCCCCCACCTCACTCCTATGCAAAGTCCAGCTCCAAGATGGAGTTCTGGAGTCACCTGGGCACGTCACGTGTCCATGCATGACTCTCTGTCTTTACAGGCAGAAGCCATTGTCCACATGCATTGTTCCCCAAGTGCTTCCTGATTGGGTACTTAACCTTCCAAATTCCTTCCTAAAGAAGCTGACCAAATGTCTCACAAAGCTTACTTAGAAATCAAGCAAGTATACAGACAATATTCTTAACCTCAAGTACAAAATGATATATGTGTACAAATAGGATGAATAGATATAGTAGACCATAACCTTTACAGAGATATGTTACATGGCACAGGCAGCACAAAACATATTCCAGTTATGTCATATTCCCATAAAGCCTTATGGGAGGTACTGTCACAGAGGGGTTCAAATGAGGAGAGGGTAATGGCAAGAAGGACAGGCATTGAGAAAACATCCCAGGCACCTGGGACTGCCCGGATATGCTTGTGTCAGAGGACAGGAAAGGGTGATTCAAGGGTAATCTCATTGTTTCAGACAAAAGGGTCAGGGCCACAAAAGGAGATGAGGTTGAACAGGGCTCACATTAGACTTATATGTGCCCATATGCCATACCAGCCCCTATCTGAGTCACCCAATGTTCTGCCCTGCCCCAGTTGACATGCTTACCAATAAGAGCCAGTTGCACAAAAATTGAAACTGTTGCTTCCTGATACTGGGGCCTAACCCTCCCCCCCGCTCCCCCCCACTCCCCGCCCAGTTCAGGTAACTGCCTTACCTCCTGCCACCAGCAGAGGGAGCACCACCATAGCCAGAGGCATTGTTTCTTGAGTCCCTTCCCCCCAAGATGAGGAAGTAGCAGGAGGAGCTGCCATTGGAGAGGACAGGAGGAGCAGGCCCAAGGGGCTCTTGGTGCAGCCAAGACAGAAGAGCCCTTGCTCCCTGCCTGGAGCAGCTTTGGAGCACCTTAGTACTCTTGCTCTGAGGAAGTGAGGGGTCCACGGTAGGCAGGTCAATGTGGGACTCCAACACAGCATGACATCTGTCAGTTTTGTTGTCGCCTTCTATTCTGTCTAGGTGCTTGCTCTGTGTCCATCTTGGTGACACTTACCCATCACTCTAGTTTCTGAGCATGATGGTGTCACGAGTGGGCGGAGTTTTGGTTGTAGTTGGGAGAATTCCACCACTAATGTTTTCCCCGTGTTAACCCCTGAGATTGGAAACGCAGTCAGAAGGTGCATGAGCAAGGACAAAGAGCTTGAATGCACAGAGCAATGGTTAGAGAGGGGAGGGATTTAAATAATTGGGTGATACAGTTGATTGGGTGGTCACAGCCACTATAACTCTGTCTCCTGTGGTGCTAAGCCTGTGCAAAGGCTGCTTGGATGTACATAAGGTAAGAGACATGAAAGAAGTGAAAAAAAATGAACCAGGAAGGGAGGAGCCAATAGGAAGATATCTATGACAGAACATCCTGTTAGCACATGATATTGGGCTGTGGATAGAAAGGGAAGGAACAGAGATGGTGAGTAAGGTCCACCAAGTACCAGATGAGTGGGCACTCCAGCAGTGCTGTCACTAACGTTATCAGCTGTTTTGTGGTGGGGCTGGGACCCTATGTGACTGGTTAGAATGCTTAGCATTGAGGTCTCCAGTGGAATTTATGTAATATGCTAAAACATGCCAGTAAAATGCAAGTTATTAGATTGTGGTGGGAATACCATCAAACTTAGTGCATAAGCCTTTTATCTTTGCTATTGCTGTTAAACATAAAAAGCTATAGGTCACATAAACCAAATTATCTAATTTTCAAAGGTGACTCCCAACTTGCAAAGTACCACTCTTCATTGCTGAGTGTGCGGAGAGAACATTCGATTTTAGGACGAGATCAAAAATACAATATATAAACCACAATAAAAAATAAAGATTCCAGTGCAGACAAATTAAAACGAAAATACACATAGCCTTTTTAAAACATAAAGGGCAGACTTTTGCTTTAAAAGCTGCCAGCCAAAGTGGTTTTTGACAACATAGCTTCCTGTATTAGAGGAACACAATAAATAAGATTGATTCTGAAATAAAGGGATGCATATTCCTCCAAATTCCGTATCATTACTGCATCCTTAATGAAAGGCAACCATTGTAGTTGGTAATTGTTTCCCTTTTTACAGTTACTACATTGCATTTATGTGACTAATTACCTAGTTGTTTTGGAACACTATTAATATGTGTGGAGAAAAACCTATTAAAACTCATTGTAATATTAGACGGTCTTTGAAGGCACAACATAAAACTAAGGGAGAAGAATCAGCTGGCTTTATTAAAATGATGCTGTCAAGGTATCCGTAGTTTTAATCAATATCTCCTTGGAAGCATGAAACTTACATTTTTCTTGACTAAAATGCTTTCCTCCTTCGAGCATTCTTGATGGATGGTTTTGTGGGGTTTCTCATGAGTACAAGGCTGTTCAGATTTAATTTTTTTAATTGAAATTCTATGCATGTCTGTTTGTTCTCTCTGACCCTGAATATATTTAGAGAGAGAGGGAATAACGAGGATGGTGTCATATAAACATTTTATTGCGTTTGGGATGACATCAATACCCATGAATGCAAAGGCTGCAATTAAATTTTGTAGGTAATGCCAAAAAATGCTAATGAAACCTTGGTATCATGCCTCACAACTGTATGTTCTGGACGTGCCGCATATTTTGCAGAAAAATATGTTTTAGAAATGATAGCTGTGTAAACTTTTTATTGTGGCTTTTCCCCCCTTATTCCTCCACCAGTAAGGTCAGGTGTCTTAGGGCATGGCTATACTTGCAGATGTAGAGCTCTTTGAGTTAAACCAGCCTTTGGAGAGTGCAGTAGGGAAAGTGCTGCAGTCTGTCCACATTGACAGCTGGCATGTGCACTGGCATGGCCACATTTAAAGCACTTGCAGAGGCATTGGGAGCTGTGCATTATGGGCAGCTATTCCACAGAGCACCTCTTCCCATTCTGGCGCTGTGGCTTGTGGGAAGGGGGTGGTGGGGTGCAGGGCATTCTGGGTCCTGTCCCAACACCCGTTATGCATCGGTTCACATCCCAGCAATCCCTCTGCTTCCGTCCACATTTGGCGCCATCTTTCAACGTTTTTTGTGCTGCGCGTTCTGTCTTCCCTTTCAGTCTGCAGGAATGGAGCCCGAACTGCTGAGGAATATGCTGATGAATCTCGCAGACACGTCACGTTTGGCAGTCAAGTTACACCTGAAGATCCAAACTGACAGTGAGGACTCTGACGATGATATCGACTCGAATAACGCATACAACATGAGATCATTTGAGGCATTCATGGACATGCTCCCCACTGTGGAACGCTGCTTTTGGGGTCGGGAAACAAGCACTAAGTGGTGGGATCACATTGTCATGCAAGTCTGGGATGACGAGCAGTGGCTGCAGAACTTTCAGATGAGAAAAGCCACTTTCATGGGACTGTGTGAGGAGCTTGCCCCCATCCTGCGGCACAGGACATGGGATTGAAAGCTGCCCTGACGGTGGAGAAGCGGGTGGCTATTGCAATCTGGAAGCTGGCAACTCCAGACAGCTACCGATTGTTCGCTAACCAGTTTGGAGTGGGAAAGTCTACCATTGGAATCGTGTTGATGCAAGTTTGCAGGGCCATTAATTGCATCCTGCTCAGAAGAACCGTGACTCTGGGTAACATGCATGACATTGTGGCTGGCTTTGCACAAATGGGTTTCCCTAACTGCGGAGGGGCGATAGATGGGATGCATATTCCCATTCTGGCACCAGCCCACCTAGCCTCCAAGTACGTTAATCGGAAGGGCTATTTTTCTATGGTTCTCCGGGTGCTTGTGGATCACCGTGGGCATTTCATGGACATTAATGCAGGCTGGCCTGGAAGGGTGCATGACGCACGCATCTTTCGGATCACTAGCCTGTTCAGGAAGCTGCAGGCCGGGACTTTTTTTCCAGACCAGAAGATCACCGTAGGTGAAGTCGAAATGCCCATTGTGATCCTTGGAGACCCTGCTTACCCTTTAATGCCATGGCTCATGAAACCCTGCACAGGGAGCCTAGACAGCAGCAAGGAATGGTTCAACAACAGGCTGAGCTGGTGCAGAATGACTGGAGTGTGCTTTTGGCCGTTTAAAGGGCCGCTGGCGCTCTCTGTATGGGAAGCTGGACCTGACCGATGACAGCATCCCCACGGTTATATCTGCGTGCTGTACCCTCCATAACATTTGTGAAGTGAAGGGTGAAAGCTTCACTCGGGCATGGACCTGGGAGGTTCAGCACCTGGAAGCTGAATTTGAACAGTCAGAGAGCAGGGCTATTAGAGGGGTCCAGCGCAGGGCTGCAAGGATTAGGAAAGCCTTGAGGAAGCAATTTGAGGCTGAAAGCCAGCAGTAATGTTTGGTGCCCTGCACGGAAGTGAAGTGCAGTGGTTTCAATGTTAGTAGGAATCTGTGTTTGCTACGCTGACTTGCAGTACCTGTTGCTTTCCTGGGCTAAGGTATTTTTTTCTTTATGCAATAATAAAGAATGTTTTCAAAGCCAAAAAGTCCATTTATTGAAAAAATTCATTTATTGAAAAGAAACCCAACTTCTTGGGAAACAGAAAGGGCAAGGGGGCGGGGTGGGGAACAGTACAATCACAGATTTGTTTATGTCCTGTTCTCATACTCAGCCTTCCTCTCTGGAGTGCTGTGCAATGAGTGCTGCTCTTCAGGATGGCTATACTGCATGGTGTTGGAGGTTGAGTTCAGTGAGTAAGGGTCGTAGTTTTCAGGGCTGCGTGGTGAAGCTACAGGTGTTGGAGGCACCTGGTGGTGATAAGAACCCGGATGTTGGGGAAAGTGGGTTAGAGGTGACATGGGGACACAAGGGAAAGAGTTTTGGGACAAGGGTGTGGGGGGGCAGGGGCAGTAGCAGTAGTGCTCCACTTGCATGGCTACGAGTGCCTGGATCAAGTCTGCTTGGCGCTCCATGATGCTTATCAGCTGATCTGTGCTTTGCTGCTGGAGCTCTGCGCTTTTGTGCCGGCGATCCGCATTCTGCTGGCGGATCCTACTTTCACTCTCCCTCCTCTCCTGCACTTTTAGATTCTCGTTAAGTGACTGCTGCATTACTTCATGCAGCATGTCCTCTTTACTTCTACGTGGCCTCTTCCTGATTCTTTGCAGCATCTCAGCCAGTGATAAGATGGACGGCTGAGATCTCAAGGTTGCATCTGTAACGGCAAAATGCAACACTTAACAGAGGCAGCATTGTTCACACCAGACAGAGCAATGATTCCCCCGTACTTAAGGAGGGCAAGTCTACACAATAGCATAATTTGCCCGTCCCAAAGCAAACACACACAACCAGTGGGAGCCCCAAAATGGTGAGTAAGCACGGGGGCAAAGCGGACTGATTGTTTCAGGGCTGTACTGCCCTCTGAGTTTCTGTGCCTTGGGGAGAGCCAACAGCTGCAGGGGGCACCTATACTGAACACTGTCCCCACATTTTCAACAGGAGTTTGTCCTGGAAGATATCTCGCTGCTGAGGGTGACCTGGGAAGCAGGGGAGGGTCTTCTACTACAATGCGGCTTCTGCCCTGGCCCATATGCAGCTTGCCTGTGTGCAGCAATGGTCCCGCCGCCCCTCACAGCACAGTGGCGTGGACATGTTATCCTGACTGGACAAGGACCAGTGGCTCTTCCAAGAAACCTGCACAAGCGCATTGCCCAAGTTCTGGCTGAGACCTTTGAAGAGGTCACTGAGGCCCATTACCGCGATGTGAAAGAGCACATCAATGCCCTATTCTGCATGTAGGCATGCATGCAGCCCTAACCCTCCTCGCCCCAAGAGCCCACACCGAATAACTTCCTTCCCAAAATAAAAGCTGCTTACCGGGAACCTCCTGTGGTGTTTGTCCTTCCCCAAGCACCGGCCGCCGTGGCTGGCTACCTTTCTCCTGGCTTGAGAACAGCTCCTGGCTGCATGCATCTAGGGATTCCGGGGTGTCTTCCTCCACCTCAACACACCCTCGCTCCCGCTTTGCTCCTCCTCCTCCTGCCTTGTTGAACTGGGCTCTGAAGTGTCCATGGTGGTACTCCGTGTGGAGGTGGGGTCGTCCCCAAGTATTGCGTCTAGCTCTTTGTAGATACGGCAGGTTGCGGGGGCAGCACCAGAGCGGCGGTTTGCCTCGCAGGCTTTGCGGTAGGCATTCCGCAGCTTCTTCACTTTAACCCTGCTCTGCAGTGCATCCCGATCGTGGCCCCTTTCCATCATGTCCCTGGATATCTCCCCTAAGGTATCGTAATTTCTACAGCTGGAGCACAGCTGGGACTGGACAGCTTCCTCCCCCCAAACACTGATGAGGTCCAGCACCTCGCCATTGCTCCATACTGGGGATCGCCTGGTGCGTGGAGGCATGGTCACTTGGAAAGATTCGCTGAGAGCACTCCATGCCTGGCTGAGCAAACAGGAAGGGGATTTTCAAAATTCCCAGAGAATTTAAAGGGCGAGTCTGATGGTGGGTCACCTGAGGGCAGGGCAGTAGAGTTCAAAGTGATGACCAGAGTGGCTAGAACAGTCATTGTGGGACACTTCTGGAGGCCGATCAGAGCGCATTAACAGACCAAGGCATCCACACTGGTGCTGCGGCGCTCCAGCGGAGGCGCAGCAAACATTATTCCACTTGCCGAGGTGGAGTACCATGAGCGCTCTAGCCGCGGAGTCAGAGCACTCTAGGTGCCTTGCCAGTGTGGACGCATCATGAGTTATAGCGCCCTGGGCTGCTTTAATGCACTTTAACTTGCAAGTGTAGCCATGCCCTTAGTCACTGATTCAGCAAAGTTCTCAAGCATGTGCTATGCATATTCAGCAAAACACTTACAGGTGTGCTTAAGAGCTTTGCTGAACTGGGGTCTAAGTTACCATAAGTCCATCCAGGTCTCAGAGGGAGAGACAAATATGTCTAATACATTTTTGAAAGCCTTCTAAATTCACTTTTACATGCATAATTATATCTCATTCTTACAGTCCAGTGTCTCAGATTTGTTCAGGGCTAAAAACAAGTGCTGTGTGACCCAGCAGAAATCTAGGAATCTGCACTCCCTTGTCCAGTGGAATGAAGTTCATAAACCCAATTGTTGTCCCTCTGCCCTGGCCTCTTTGCACCAAACAAATGATCTCAAAGGGTGCCTGGGGATTTCCCCAGTGTAAAGGGCATGCTAGGAGGGGAGGAAGCTGGTTTGTCAGGGGAGTGGCTGGAGTGCCTTGTGGGTCATTGCCAGTTGGTATAAGTTCAAGTGGTTCTGAAGTTGCTCTAACTTATGCCTTGGGGGGGGGGTGTTACAGCTGCCCCCAGGATTTGGGAGCGTGCAATGGCAGTTTAAAATCACATTTGCCTCTTTCCTGCACTAGATCCTACGTTGAGCATAGCTCATTCAGACCCAGTGATCTGTCCCGATTCTAATTCTGCTGGATCGTGAGATATGGCACATCACTGAGATAGGACTGAATAATCCTGAGCACTGGGTAAATGTAATTTTGGGGAGAAATTCTGCATCTGAGAGGGCGAAAAGTAAGTTAGTTTGTGGCTGGCAGTTTTTTTTTGTTTTAAATAAGCTATTTGAGACTATGCGTGGGGGTGGAACGTTAGTCCTATTTAGTCCTGGAGGAGATGCAGCAGTAGACAGGGTACAAGTGAGGTAGTCTAAGGTATAGTAATACAATTTATAGCAAGGCTCTACGATTTCTCATCAATATTCAGTACTGAATATGTGGCATATATATGGATTTATTTCGTTTTCAAAAATAAATGGAAAAATGTTCCTTTATGCCTGAATGTGGTACTTTTAATAATATGCAATGAGCATTTCTCTAATAACTTTCAACACAGAAATGATGATTCACAGGAACTAAGAGTAGAGAGCATTTTTTGCGTACTCAACACAAAACGAAGAAAACTATCAAAATGGTATTCAGGATGCTACAATGTTGATCGTATGTAGTGTTACCCACTCAGTTTAGGGCTCCTTGCCTATACCCTACCAAGGGCTCAAGGCGTAACCCAATCAATTTAGGCAACCCCACCCTTTCCCTTCTGAGGGCTCAGGGTGTAACACACCTATCCTTACCCACTGGGCTTGGGAAGAAACCTGGTCAATTTAAATACCCACCCTTTCCCTCGGAGCTCAGGGCTCTATGGGTCTGCAGAACCTTTTCCCAGTGAAAGAGCCTTACACAGTTGTGCTCTAAACATCTATTTATTAGCAACACACACAAAATACGTATACCAAGCACATCTCTTATGCTCACCACTCCCAAGATACAGACAAATTTCACCCAATGGCCAGTCAGGATTCATTCGTCTGGGGGGTCCCGGCGATGCCTCTGAAGGTCACGGTCGTACAGAGGGGTCAGAGTTCTAGCAGCTTGATGTTGAACTGAAGTCTGGAAATGGTTCCCAAGGAGCATTGTTTTTCGTTTACATTATATAGTAAAGGTAAAACTATCTCCCTCTTTCAAATTTACTAAACCTATCACCTTATGCCACTCCTAAATAACAAAAAAATTAAACAATTACTCACTGGCACCTATGTGTCCTTCCTTCCTTCCCAAGTTTTTTACATTTTATCTTTCATGCCCAAATTGTAACTTAGTTTTGACCTTCTCTGCCTTTGCAGATGGTCAGCATTAGAATGCTGGTCAGAGCTTATCTTACCATGTATTGAGTCTCTTTCTCTATTCTCCCTAATTTCCCAGCACCTGGGTGTCTCTACTTTACAACCTTGGTGGTTATAACTCTTGTTAGGGACATTCCTGAGGTTGGGGTGCTTTATCAGCAGCAGAAAATTCTTTTATTCAATTGTAGTGGTGAACTTCCTGAGTTTCACTCAAGGGTGGTTTAATGGTGGGGGAGGGGTGGTAGTCAGGTCTCAGGCCTGCAGTAGCTTGTTTATATAAGTGACTTTACGTTTATGCCACTGTCTAGATTAGAATCGCAGAAATGGTGACAAATTTATTTGCAAATATTTCTTGGTAAATCCAACTCATAATTGAGTCAATCAAGGGCATGCTAACTTGTATTTTTTTTTCTTTGCAAACATTTATGCATGCAGTTTTCTATTTCTATGAAAATTTTTGCGAGGAGCTTTAATCTGGACAATTATGGGTACTTGTGCATAAATAAGCGAATGTATTACCATGGAAGTGCTTGTTGCCCATGCTATATATAAAGGTAATCGTTTGGCAGGAACTGGGAAGAGGAAACCATGCATGTTCTGCTAATAAGTGAGTGTAATTTTATCTACCTTAGCCAGGAAGGTAGTCAGCTATTTATAAATCTGGGCCCCATGAATGGAGGCAAATCTGTGGGGGGGGGGGATTGTTTTGTTTTTTTGTTGTTTGTTTTTTGTAGAGCTAGTCAGAATTTTTGGGATGAAATAGTTTTTCATCCCAGCCATTCAAACTCATTCAGAGGACTTGAACCTGTGTTAAATTTTGAAAGGTCTCATTTGTCCCATCATTTCATACCCAGATACATTTTTGGTTCAAAAATGAACAGGAACAGATTTTAAATGGCTTTCAGTTTCCTTCACTTGTTTATCTTCAGTTCCTTCCAATCTGAAGTGTTCCCCCAACCTCCTTCTGAGAGATTCAGATGCATTGATTTCTTCAGGAGCTGCTTCTGTTTATAAAAGTTGGGTAACACCATCATGGAAAAGAAGCCATCCCATGTAACTTGAGTGGCAAATCACACAGTCAAAACTTTCTAAAAACAATTCTCAAAAACCTTTTAATACAAATATGTTCATAAAAACAATGTGTCAAAACAGTTGCAAGTAACAAGCAAATTAATACGGATTGTCAGTTCACAAATGGGGGAAAAACGGGGCCTAATCTGATAGATATTTTTTTCTATGTAAAGGCCAAAAGATCTATTGTTAACAAAGAAAAGTGTAACGAGCTTCTTCATCTCATCTAGACCCTGATGCAGTCATTAGAAATTAGAAGGTTTTTTGCTCAGAGTTCTGGCAGAATGGGAGAAGGACAACTTGAAAAGTTTGTTAGCTGTTACCACCCTGTTGATCCAGAAAATGAGGTCAGCATTGAGGTCTAGCACACAGTAGCTTTAATGTATGATCTCTAGTGCCAGAGAGTCCGATCTGAGCACTTTCCATAACTAGCACAAACCAAGTAAACTAATGTGTGTGGGGGGGATATTTTTTTGTTCTGATATTTTAAATATGTCCTTTGGCAACAATTCTTTTTTTTTTCTTCTTAGCTTAAGAAAAATATACATTTTTGAAGAGTGAATCTTTAAGAGTGCTCATGTATTGTATTGGTTTGATGCTCTTTGCTAGTGTCAGATCAGACTGTAATTCACTGAAAATATTTAGACTCATTGACTCAAGAATTATAAATGTTTTATATGTGCTAGGGTGTGAGCATAGTGATGTAGACAATTTTTAACCAAGGTCCTGTCATAGTACATAACATTAAGAAGCTTCCCAAACAGAAAGCCAGTCAAATAAATGTTCTGGAACAATCTTAGTAAACTTAGCATAAGATATAAAAAGTGAGAACAAATAGATCCAGTTATGCAACTTTTTGTTTTTTAAACTTTAAAGGGTTATAGTTTTGTCACAGTTACAGGGCAAGCTGCCCTTTAGACCCCTGTTAGTCCCTTTCGAGTGCACCTCTCAGGTGACAGCCCTGACTTCCTGCATTCCCTCAAAGGTGGACCCGACAATTTAACCACCCTGGGACTGGGTCTCTGAGCTGCAGCCGCCTTGCTTCCCAACTGTGTTTGGCATTTGTGAGCCCGGTTCCTTCAAGAATGTGCAGCCCACAGCAGATGAAGCTGATTCAAAAACAGCTTCTTCAAAACAAAGCATTTTTTTCTTCATTCACTCAAAGGTAGATAGCAGTCAGAGATGAGGATTAAAATAATAAAGGCCTATATGCATATTTCTCTTTACCCAAACTTGAAGGCTTTGGTAAGTTCCATTCAGCCCAGTCACCGCCATTATGTTCTCTTCCAGCCGCTGCTGCTGACCACTGAACTTCCTGCTTAGGTTAAGATTTTTAATGTTTTAGTATCTCCTGTGACTCTAGGTTTGACCTGGGAAGAATAAACCTTGCTACCCTAGTTGGAGCCAGGCTGGGGGTATTCCCCAGTTAACAGCTTCCCCACTGTTTTCCCAAAGGACCTTTGGCATTCTATATGATAGTACTTTGTCTTTGTCATTGCTTAATTTTCTGTTTGTTTTTCCCTTATAGCCTCCTTTGATTTAACTCTATGCAGTTAGGTAGGATAATACCAAACAGGCAAACTGAGGTGTACATGATATTTATAAAAGATAATACAGATATTTCCCTCATTCTCCATAATTTGTACAGGAACCTATAGGCAGCATCACACAATAAATGCATTTTCATAGGACTGTGGCAAACATTAGTTAGTTGAAGCTTATTTTGTTCTTTGTGGCTTGAAAGCAAATTGGAATGTGTATTTATTGTATAAATATTTGTGCCTAGAAAGGATTATATGTTGTATTGTGCATCTTTCAAGTGAGACACATGGTCAATGTCCTGCCCACTTATAGCTTATAAAATCTCATGGCAAGTTAGCAAGAGTAGCAGTATTTTCCCAGTCTCCTGGCAAAATTCCAGCCTGGGTAATTATATTTCTCCTTCCCTAAAAGTCCTCCTGTCGTTTCCAATGGAGTTACTTTTCACTTCCTGTTCTATTCAAAACTGGTATGCAGTATTGTTGTGGGGTGTTAAATAGCTGCCACATATCACTCCAGAAGTTGCTGCATTTCACAAATTTGTTGAATGTCATTGATACGACTTTCAATGTTATCCTCTCCGCATCAAGTGTAGCATTGTGTGCTTCAATTACCAGATTGTTCAGTAGATCATTGTAAGTAGCTTCATCCACAAAGATGACATCAGAATGCATTCAGATTTGGACGTGTGCTTCTGAATAGACTGAAGTTCAGTTCAAGCCTGTGCAGTGAGAAATTCAAGTTCATTTAAAACCATTCTTACTTAATTCAAATGCTGGTCAACTGGTTGAACACTATCAATCCATACAGATCATCTAGTTTTGGACATCCCATGCAGTGAAACAGGAAGCTATTGCTTCAGAATTTGCCACCTTTGTGAACTGGTACTGAAGAGACTGTGCATTTGCTGAACAGTTCCAAAGTAAGTAATTGCCTCCTTACATGCTTCAGCACAGCCAACACCTACAAGGTTTAGTGTGTGGTTTCCACAGCTGGGGAAAATACAGTTTGAATTATGCTCAAGCAGAACTGCTTGAACACCTTTGTACTTCCCAGCCATATTAGATCCATTGTCATAGGCTTGACCAATGCAGACTTGAAGATCTAACTTAAAACCTTCTAGAATTGCTAATACTTGAGCAGCAATTCCTTTTCCAGTTTTTCTCATGAAATTATCAAACAAAGTAAACCTTTCTTCAACTGAAAATTTTGAGCTGTCTACAATCTTAACATATCGAATAACTATACTAGTCTGTTTCCTTGTGAGAACAATCTGGAGTGGCATCAAAAATGATGGAAAATACTTGACATTTCGAATCTCATCAAGAATTGTTGTTTGTGCGAATGACCCACATAGCTCAATGAACTCGTTTTGTATGTGTGTGGACAGATAATGGACTTGCACACACTTTTGACTCTCTTGCGATTCTCTAACACGTTTAACATGCTCTGATAAAATTGGTCATAATTGCTGCGGAGCTCAACTATGCCTAGAAAGTTTCCATTTGCACGATCACCAATACATTGCCTGGAACCAAAGAAAGCCAATCCCTGCTCAGAAAGAAAAAGGATGACATTCAGGATGTGCTCAAGAAGATTTTCCCAAATATTAGTTTCTGTAGAGAGTTCAGTCAAGAGTAAATTCTCAACTGAACTTTCTGCTGATGCTGCCCTACTGGCTGATTTCCATGCAACATAGTTTTCTTTGTGTGACGTTGAACTCTCATGTGAAGGTATTCGGTCTTTCAACTTCTTCCAACCTCTGTTGATGCTCCATCCTGATTGATCAGAGAGAACTGATGCATTTGCAGCACTTTTGTTCAAAATGAAGCAGGGTGCACAGTACAGAGATTGTTTTTCCGTACTCCAGCATAACCAGTCTCGTGTGTAGCTCTCACCATTTGAAAAAGTTTTTGTCAGCAGACAAGTAGGGAAAGCATGATTATCAGCATCTCATGGAATGGAATTTCAAAACAACTAATTTGAAGAAAAGATTGCATTTGGGCAGCATTGCTCTTGTCAATAATTCCAATGTTAGTCACATTCAAATCTGTAGTACTCATGAATTGCTCATGCTACGTAAAAGCTACATCTTCCTGTGGCTGTTGAGTTTCTTGATGGTACACAGGATCTTCTGCTGCATCTGTTACTGTTGGCACATCTCCTTCTTGACTACTGTCCTCATGTTGAGGTATTGGCATTGAAATATCACCTGTTGCAGTTGCGGAGTTTTCATTATCCGTAGCATTGTTTGTTGGGTAGGGTATGTTTTCCAGTGGTTTGAGAAATGAAGTTATTGGCTTTGAGCTCTTAGCTGCTGCTTCACTCCGTTGTTTTTGCTGTCTCTTGCTTGCACCACTTTCAAATCTCCTCTCCATAGTGATCTATCTGGTCAATATGTAGCCTATCCACACTTGAAATATACTGCTGTAAATAAGTAGCTTATCTACACTTGAAATCTTCTACTGTAAACATGGACACAAATGCTGAAAAGACTTAAAACAAAGGAATACGAATTAAGAACACAGAATAAAATAGACAATTATCCTCATCACTGAATCAAAACTCAAGCACGCAAGGTATAAAATAAGAAGCTGAGCTGAAGAGAAAGGGATGACATATATATATAGTAAACACAGACATGAGGGATAATGTCCAAAAATTTCAAACGTGTGTCCTGACGAAACTCACTGTACAAGATTGTCCTCACAAATTTTCACCTTGAATCTGGGCCTATAGACTATGAAAGCCTATGATGATGGCCAAGCTACCAAGCTAGCCGACCAACCAATCACCTCTTTTAGCTGCCTTATGAAGATAATAATGAGGAATTCTCACACATAAATAATTGCTTAGTCAACTAGATGAAAAAATGTAAAGACACTAAAATGTAACAATTCTCTAACTTTTAACATGCACTTGATCTAGCACCAGCCACTAGCAGTGGTTTGTTTATATAATCAGCTGATCTGAGGGGACACATTCATCACTCTCTAATCTTGTGCCATCAGAACCGATATATTTTTTATTAATATTTATGAACATTTTTAACTCTTTAATATGACAAAATCTATATCAGTTAACAAAAAACGTATGTCGTTTACCAAATCACATCTCTGATTTGCTTAAATTTGTAGCTCTAAGCTGAGTGTGTGTGTCACATTTTGGTCTGATGGGGATGCACATAAAAACAAGTTGCAAAACTTATCAAATGCCAAAAAATTAACAAGTGTCTAAATCTGAGGCCCAGATTTGAGCTTGAGGCCCAGGCCAAATGGCCCTCCTTTCCCCCCCTCTCCCCCCCCGATTGGCCCTGCATGTCCTTTTACAAGCCCACTGGGCTGAGGCCATAGTATATGAATCCATATTCAAAGTTACTAAAGAACTTTGAGCTCCTTTTGAATGCAAGCTTTGTATAAATCCAAGTCATTATCATTATAAACTTGGTAACTTTGATATAATCACAGAAAAAGAGACAGAAACATCCTAGCCCATCTGGAGGGATGCGGTAGGTGACTTCCAGTAACAGGCCTTTTTCTGTCTCTAATTTCTATTATCATAACTGGCTATCCTGAAAATGCTATGAAAAGATGAGCATACACGGGGTGATTTGGGAGATAAAGCATTTGTTCCAAGCACAGAATGTGAATAACATTCTTCTGTCTCATGCTAAAAGCTCAAAGACAGGTTATGTTAGAATTTTTCCTTACTTGTCTAAAGTAGGAGATTATTTTCTACTTGCCACTTGTTTGGGGGAGAAAGCAAGGTTGCTATGGACTGTTGCAGAAAGGGAAGGGAGAGAAGGCTTTAGGCTTTTGAAAATCCCAGGGATTCTTTATGGATGAGGTGTGTCTCACATACATATACAGCTTGTATACTCCCAAATATAGTCCTGATCTTTGTGAAAAACATTCACACAAGCTGTTTTCATGTATCTTCGTGCCAACATGTAAGCTGCAATTGCAATCATTCTAACAGCCTGCTGATTTTCTTTGGGATTTCTCCAGAGCTGAAACAAAGCAGGTTAATGTAATCCCGGTCAGACATGGGGCTAGATTCAGCAAAGCTGGTGCAAACAGGTGAAAATGATCCTTTCCTGCCCTAGCAGTAACCTGCCCTCCTGAGGGGAAGTCCATTCCTGTAGAGGACAGGGGCTGCTGTTGTTACCCTCCAGTGGGCTTTGATAAAAAAAGGCAGAGGGAGGACTAGATTTAAACTCAGCAGAGCATCATAGGAGCTCCGCCAGTGAGAGCTGCCTCAAACAGCTGAAGAAGCTGTGGACACTCCAGCTGCTCTGGCAGCACTACCCCCAATGCCTCTTTCTTCCCCCGACCCCCCACGTAGAGTTTGTGCTACTGCAACCCACTCATCTCCACTGGAGGTCCCCTAGCAAAAATGACCAGGATTTCTGCTAACATAGGTTGACATAAAATGCTAGTGAATCTGGCCTAGGATCTGCATAAGGAGGTCGTAGCATGGCCTTCAAAATATGCATTGTTGTGCTGCAGCTGCTTCAAGGAACAAACTGAGGAAGTTCAAACGTCTTTCTGTTGAAAGCCATTCTAAATAAATACAGCCTGGACAAAATGAAAGACAAGCAGCTAGTGGCCCTGTGTAGCTGTGTATTAGCAAGGCTCGCATGTTATGCCACATTTGACCTAAGTAGGGTGACCAGATAGCAAGTGTGAAAAATCTGGATGGGCCTGGGTGTCTATATAAGAAAAAGCCCCAAATATCGGGACCGTCCTTATAAAATTGGGACATCTGGTCACCCTAGACATAAATTAAATGCCAAAACCCCTAGAATTCTGCAGCCGGGCCTAGCACAATAAAGAAACAGCAGCCTGCTGCCACAAATCCTCCTTCCCCGCCTCTGACCAGCCTACCACAGCCTAAAACCTCCACAATGGGCTGCAACCACAAGTTGACTCTAAGCTCCCCTTCTTTTTGATGGGGAGTATAGCAGCAGTTGTAAGGAAATGGGAATCTTCTGAGAATTAGTCCTGGAATGTGGGGAGGCCTGAGAAGGCGGGGGCTGCAGCTCAGTGGCTTTTAGCGTTAAAACTAAGCTGGGAGGGGGTGGGGGGGAGCTGGAACTGACAGGGCTTTGATGAACTTGGCGAAGCAGGTGCATCCCTACCTATAGATCCCCTAAAGAGAGTTGTCTGCCTGGTCTGGCCTCCACTCTGATAGAGCATCTAAGAGCCCCTTTGGAGTTCTGTAGCTGGAGCGCACACTGCTGTCAAAGAAGGGGTTCTGCTTTAAAAGGACTCTGTGAAGCATAGTCCTTCTTCCAAAAGCCTCCTCCTGCTCGTCTGCCTTTTCTGGGTACTCATTGGCTGCCACCCGGTCCTCTCTGCTAAGCCTCAGTCCATCCCCATTAGCGATTTATGCAGTCATTTTGCAAACAGCAGGAATTATGCAGCCATTCCTATGCTACATAATCATATACAATGCAGAGATATGTATAATAGCTTTTATTAACACACACACACATCCATCCACATCAGTTCCTCTCGTGCATGGGAAGAGATGTCAATGCACCAGGACGAGAGTATTTGAATAGCCTGTTTATCTCTCCCTCACTCTCTCTGACTGCTATAGAGACTCAGTGTTAACCAGAAAGTGGGGAACGCACAGGTAGTTCTTGCACCAACGAGAAGTGCTTATTGTATTCACAAACATGTGCCGTGCATCACACAATGCTGAGGTCCCCTGTATGAACGCACCTCCTTTATTCTGGTGTGGAAGTAATTGTCAAACGCTACCCACCATCATTTTCATTTAATAAGATTTGCATTCCTTGGAATTTTTGGATCTGAGGCTCCTATCTTATTGTCATGGAGTGCTCATTTCAAGTCTTTCATGGAAGCAGAGCTTAACAGTGTCAATCCCCACTTGCTGTCAAATCACTGTGAGCCTCTGAAACTAATTTCTATCCAAGCAGAAACACCTTGCAATCATTTTACAGCCTTTAAACTAAAACTGAAGTTTAAGGTTAGGAAGGTTGTTTTGCAGGTTATGGGACATAATGACCAACTGAGAGCACCAGCCTTCAAATTTGTGGATTAAGTGAGGAAAGTAAAAGCCTTTTTAAGTTTTAGTTTTAAAATCTGAAAAGGATTAAGCTATAGCTGGTGCTAATAAATTGCAGGAATGAATGTAGGTTAATCACTTCTTTGTAAGATGGATGGTGCCTAATACCATAGCAATTTTTTTTTTGGCCTGAGGAGGGCTGCTTTTTTTGTAGCTTTGTGCTATTTTCTAGGTTTTTTAATTTTTTTTTTATTTTGTGGGGCGGGGGGTTAATTGCCTTTAATTTAGCCTTAAATAGCTGCACATAATTTTATATTTTAAGAATTCATGGGGAAAGTGATGCATTTGTATTTATGTCCATTGAAAAGGCTACAGCTTATCCCTCTAACACTGCATGGCCAATGATGAATAGTTTAACTCTTGGTTTGGGGGCGTTTTTTGAGGGGTGGTGGTGGTTTGTTTTTTTGTTTTCTTTTAATCTTTGTAGCATGTAGAGAGATCTCAAGCCTACCCATTTTTTAAAGCATTTTCATCCCTTACAATTGTTTCCTTATTGCATATTAAACTGTCTTTGATATGGTTTATGGTTGGTTTTTAAATGGAGCACTATGAATGCAGAAAGTGCTAACTGTTTCAGAGGAAAATGGATGAAGTCCTGAGGAAGACTGATATGGAATAATTGGCCTTCCAGGGAAAACTCCCTCCAAACCCCGGTTAGCTAGAAGTTGGCCCCAAAGCATGAAAGTCGATATGCCTTTTGACATTCTTGTTTACTTGTTTGACATTTGTTATACAGATACGTGCCTAATCTTCTTTGGAATCCTGCCAAACTTTTTGTCTCAATGCTGTGTGTCTATCACTTTTTCCATCTGTCTTTCACTTATTTGTCTCATTATAGTTTATCCGTCTATCACTAATTTAGTGATATGCTGTGTATACTGGGCAATGATGGCATGCAGATCAACACTGGAAGGCCTTCAAGGAAGAAGTGGGTCTTCGGGAAGAGAATAAGGGCAATTGGCAGGCAAGACTTGGGATGCTGATCAGACCATATGGATGAACTAAAAGAGGGCATATTGCCAGGTTGGGCAAGAGATAACAGGAGTAATAAGGAGAGAGACAATTGGAAAGAGCTTAGAGAGGTAAAATAGGAAAAAATGAAATGCAGTTGAAAATAAAATATCCCATTTTTTTTTAAAAAGAGAAATTTTATTTTCACTGTCTAAAGGCCACCCAATTGGATACAGATTTAGTGAGGGAGCTGCCTTATTGCCTGCCATTTAGCGAACATTTTTTCTCTAGCTAACTTTTTGGCAGAGAAGGAATTTTTTAACACTTATTTAAATAGAATGTTCAGACATACCGGCTTCATAAATGAATTATTTTTATAAAATGAAAACTGCTTGAAATGTGCTTCATGTTTAAATGTTTCTGAGGTTCAGCTTCATAAAATGAATCCTTCAGAAGCTTGAAAATATCAACACCATTTATCTTATGCTCAGGGCATAAGGGGGGGAGTATGTCCTCTTCGTGTCCCAGCTGCTGGTGTAGAAGGATGAACTATGGCACTAGACCGGCTATTTCTCTCATTCATGCAGGTCAAGCAATGGGAGGTTTGCCGTCCCCCCCCCCCAAGTGTGCTGAGTTGGCACAGAGGAGAGGGTAATAAGATAGTAATCTGCCACTGGTATGAACCATTAGCAGATTTCTTCCCTCCTAGAGTGAGTGGAAAAGGGGGAATGAATTGTCCCTCTAAGATACAGTGTCTTAACTGAGCTGTTCCTGGGATGACTGAGCAACACAACACCCCCATTGCAGGGCTAGATGTGAAAGCACAAATCTTGGTGCTGTAATAGACACCTACGCCCATCCAGATTTTTCACACTTGCTATCTGGTCACCCTACTTAGGTCAAATGTGGCATAACATGCAGACAATAGCAAGTACTTTTTCAGTAAAAACCTTGATAGGATTATTGTAAGAGGTGGTAGATTTGGGATGGGTGGTAAATATCTTCCATATTAATGGTTTTGGTTTAGTCTGCATGGAGACGATTTAATTCACATTTCATTACAACAGCCAAAAATTTCTCTCCTGCAAATGCCACCAGTCAAGGTTTGAAAATATCAAACCACTTTCAGACATCTGGTAGCATTGGATGATCTCAGCAAGGTTCTGGAAAAGAGTCAAGTTACCGGCAGAGAAGTTTCAGGTCTTTGCTGAGAGTATGAATTATGATACTCACTGTGTTACTCCGAAGAAACTGACGACTATTTTAATAACCTTTCATTTGTGACATCTGTGAATAGGCAATTCTGTAGTATATAATTTATCATTCTTTACTAATAGTTTTCTGCAGGTACAGATTGGTTTTACCTAAGTCTGTAATCAGAAATACACTATTATAGTTCAACTGACTAAAAGCCAGATTTTCAAAAGAGCCCAACACCCATTTAGGGATCTGATTTAAGGACCAGATTTTCAAAAATGCTCAATGCCTGGTACCTCCCATTGAAACAGTTATGGTAAGATGTGCAAAAGTGCTCACAATTCAATGTGCTAAGCTCTTTTGGAGATCTGGCTGCTTATTTAGGTTTCAAAGTGACTGCTCGGTTCTTCTGAAAACCTTCGTCATAGCAACTTCCATCTAAGCATCTTAAAGCACTTTATAGACACTAATGAATTGTTGAAACACCTCTGTGATGTAGGTGGTGTTATCTCCAGTTTAAAGATGAAGAAACGGAAGCACCAAAAATTAAAAGCCTGATCCTGCATTATTTAAGTTAATTCATTGTGGTCTAAAGCATATAACACTGGGCTGGGACTTGGGAGATGTAATTCTGCTACTGGGTGACTTTGGAAAAGTCATTTCACATTTGTGTCTCTCCGTTTTCCCATATTTAAAATGGAGATAATGATAGTGACACCCTTTGTAAATCACATTTTGAGATCTACTGAGGGAAAGTGTTATATAAGAGAGACAGATTGTTATTACAGGAAGTCTCGCCATTTACTTGGAAAGATCAGGTAATAAGTGACTTAAATAATGCATCTGGACCAGAACCTAGAACAGATCCCAGACTTCCTGAATTTCAGTCATTTTCTCCACTACAGCTCCCTGCTTCCTCTGTGCACATTTGCAGACTCACCATGGGTATATCCTGTTTCAGTCAAGAAGTCATGATTGCCCACATTCTGTAACAAAATGCCATTTCTAGGAGCTGTGGCTGGCCCGCCATCCACACACACATCTCCTTTCCCGTCAGTGGACAATAACATTGTGGCCTTTAGTGCATGCTTTTTCTTTGCAAATGTTCAGAATGCTCTTCCTGTTTTATCAACGTTTGACCTGTGGAAAGAAATAGAAAGATGGGGGAGGGGAGGCATCTTGGCCAACACACCAGCAATTGAACCAGGGACCATCCACAGCTAAAAGCATGAGCTGTTACTGCTGGAGCTAAAGAACTCTCTGTCTGTGTTTTTACCGGACCCGTATCCTCTGGATCAGGCACAAAAGGAGATGCGTAACACACACTCACCAGTGGCTTACATTTGCATGCAGAATCTTTTTCTTTTTTTCAAATGAGAACTGAAACTCTTTCCCCAGTTTCCATATCTTTACTGAATTCTGTGCCTAGATATTCATTCAAAGCTGTCTGTGGATGGAAAATCATGTTACGATGTGTAGTTTAGCTCACAATTTTGAAAAAAAAAATATTGTAATGTTTTTGCTGTGGATCTTCATTGGAAAAAAGATTTTCTGTCCATCTGGTGCTGTGATCCTGTTGGGTATCACAAGCTAAAACAGGCTACTTTTGGGGGCGAACTTGGATGGGACGTAATCAGAAACACACAGCTACTCAAGGAAATGGTGCTGGTGATTTAGTGTTTGGCATTTTTTCCTCTGTCAGTGCCGTACTAGTGTTTCAGTAGCATTGTGCACCGCTAAAGATGCATCATCCTTTGGATGAAATATAAAACTGAGATTCGCAACTACTTTGGACTTGAAAGATCCTGTGGTATTTTCTACAAGAGTAAGGTTAACCTGACTAAATTCTAAGAAGCATACTTACATTCTGCTCACTTAAATTCCCTCCTGCAGTTATGCACTTTTGGTTCTAAACTGTTATGTAGTGTTGCTGGACACTGATAAAGAGCTGCTGCATTTCATTTCAGGAGTGGCTGTATTTCAGTGGTGGTTTGTAGTAATCCCTATACATCTCCCTTACATCATAGGGATGTTGAATATTAATTAAATCATCATAGGGATGTTGAGTCTTAATTAAATGTCTGCAAAGCACTTGGAGAGTCCATAGTTAGCAAGGTGCTTTATAAGTGTAAGGTATTTTAATAATAGTGTTACGGTGAGTCTGTCAAAGATGTTTATGTTAAAAACTTTGACAGGTTGAAAGTGTCTAGAACACTTTTGGCATTGTATAAATAATAAATAATAATGTGACCTAGTTTGGTGTTTTAAACAATGGAGAGTAAAAGAAAAATGCTATTTAAAAGGATGCAGTAGAGTATTTCAGGCTTTTTTAATGGAAAAACAAATATCCCAAATCTCAGATTTAAATTGGAAAAGCAAAAGGGAAAGCAAGTTTTACTGCTGATATTTTTAAACCATTAGTTCACATGTTTTCCATTCACTGCTCCTGCGTTCCTCTTTCTGATCCCCTTGCTTCCCTGCCTTCCACCATAATCAACTCAATCCAATATCTGTTCTTCTTATCCACCTTCACAGTTGGGCCCTCTGCTGTCCTATCTAATGTCATCAGGTCTTGTGCATTCAGGGGTTGGGTTCAGAGGTGCTCCAGAATGCAACTGTGCATTATGCATTCTGGCCCCGAGCAAATGCATGAGATTTGATGGTGACAAAGGCTGCTGTACCTGCTGAGATTCCTTCATGGATTGGACGAGATACTGCAAAGACAGAGGGACTTTTCAAGGGCAAAACAGACTTTAATTCAGGGAGAGGAATACCAGTACTTATTTAAATTGCCTCTAAAGCTGTTAAGTAAATAATCCGCTTGTAGTTAGTTCTAAGCCAAACCAATACTTTCAAGCTAACTTCAATTGTTTTAGTGGAGATTTGGGTTCAGTCTTATATTCAGTTTGTGCATCCTTTGTTAGGAAGACCTTGGGTGAAATGGGCATTATTTCTTCATTTAGGTAACTCAGATCTTGACAGCATGAAATTAGTGGCAACCGCACAAGATGCTTTGAGCTACAGATATCACTGAGATACATACAGCTGACAAAGCTTGTAAGCTCTAGTACTGTTTACCAGCTACTGTCACAGTCTCTCTGAACCTGGACTATTTTACGGCTAAGAGATGAATTAGCAAGTCACAGTGCATGCTGGCCAGATGCTGTTGAAGAATATGAAGGAGACAGCAATGTAATCATACTGAAAACAGAATTTGAAGATCACCTTGTTCTTTTAACGTTAGGGACTAAGCTAAACAAGATGACTGATTTATTCACATACTCTATGTCTTTATTAAATAAGCCAGGTTGAGAGTATAGGCATCATATTATACAACAATGTTATTGGTATGAGCTACAGTACACATAATTTAGCAAACACATTGTCTCATTCAAACCGGTGGCTCCAGCTGGCAGATAGATGCTGGTAAAAATTTCACAATGCAGGGCTCAGTTATTTTAGAAACTACTCAGCATGTTTCCAGGCATTTCTTGGGTCCTTAGGTGAGTGTTCTGGGAAAGATGAATGCATATTCCCACCTCACAAAGTATTGTGTGCCTTATTGCAAGTCAGTAAATCTATTCTGCACACGTGTAAACAAACCTCAATTACGTGAAGGAGGTAACAGCGTTTCCCGTATTGGATAGTGGACAAATAATGTTGTATGCCTTAATAGAAAATCTGACAGTTACCACTCTACATAATTTAAGGTGCATAGAAGTTATTTGAATAATCCCGTAGAGACAAATTGACAGCCAGTGAGTGATGCATTGAATTCAGATTCCTCCCTTGTTGAGGACTTTATAACTTTATCATTAAAACTGATGGAGACTGATACAAATAAGGCAGTGCTCATGACTACTAAAAACTATGCACTTCGTAACTTTGGGCTCAGAACAAAACTCTTGTTAACTAGGTGGTGCACAGGATGCTACGCCAACAAACTATGACTGACCTCTTAGATAACAGGAAAATTAGGGCTCACTGAGCAGAAGGTGCAAGGTCCTTTGGGGAATGTTTTTAGTGGTTGCTTGGGGGTTTGGCCTCATGTAATTTCCCTGTGAATGGATAGGAGAATTATCAGGAAAAAATATTTTTTTATCCAGGTCAGCTATTTTTTTTTCCAATTGCAAAATGTTAAAAACGTCAAGACAAATATTAATTCTGTACCAGAGCTGTGGACAAAATACGTTGCCAATTTCTGTTGAAATGTGAAAACTTTCATCCAGATCTCACCACTCTCAAAGTCCTATGTCATGATCAGTGCCACACTGGTTTATAGCGATAGAACTGTGGTTGTCAGTGCAAATGGAACAAAAACCTGGCAGATCTGTGTAGAGAGAATCTGTGCTACTCACTCCTGGGGCTGATCTAACATAAACCCTCAGCCAGATCACAGTGGCCCTCAGCCAGCCCCAGATTTGGTGAGCAGCAAAGGTGGCATAAAGCCACATTAGCCTCTGTTCCTGCACCAAAGCAATGCTCAACCTGACCTGAGAATCAGTCCCAGAGCACTGCCTCCAACATCTGCTCTCTCTATCTCTTTCTTGTTAAACCCCTCTTTTTCCTTGTATTTGATTTGCTAGTGAGATATCTCCTACTGGTATTGTATCATTCCTATTCCTAAAACATTTACCACATCAGCTTTTGATTTTCCCTGGGGAGCAGACATCCAAGAGTCATTCTCTAATTCATTTTGTGTGTTACCTTTCTGTTTCATGGGAAGCAAGAACATCACAATAAAGAATGGGAAAATCAGTTCAGATAAATTTAAGAATTAAACGACATCTTTTTAAAAACTCAAACCATATCACATTCTGAACATTTTATGAAGTTTTTAAAAGAAATTTCATCTTTTTTTGTTTGTTTTATTTTTGCAACTTTGCATCTCTTAAGTTTTAGCTGCTGGACCAGAAGCTGAGCAACTGAAATGTAGTGAGATGGGTTGGTTTTATAATAGGAGGATTTCTGGCCTGGCCAAAACAGGAAAGTACTGAAATTACCCTTCAGAATTTCCAGACAAGATGATGTAGCTTTTCTCATGCTTAACCAAACTTCTAAACATGGTTAATCACTAACTAGTTCTATCTACCATAATTTATATGACTTTTTATTGGTAATCATATGCAATAAAATGATTTAAAGTATAAATGAGGTCTTGCCAGCAACAGGGAGAGAAATATTCACAATCAGTATGAATAATGGTGCACTAGATTTAGTACAGTACTTTAAAAAAATAGCATTTGTTCCAATAGAAGAATGGTCATGAATTTGTGAGGATCCCATGAGATTTCCAAAGTAACAGTTCTTGGGGAGACAAGGTGGGTGAGGTAAGATCTTTTATTGGACCTACTTCTGTTGGTGAAAAAGTCAAGTTTTTGAGCTACACACAGCTACTCTTCATGTCAGTTCTTGGACAGAAATACAAAGTCTTCTGTCCATTTTCTTCCTGAGAGTTTTTGGGAGGGAGTCCATTACTGATCTGTACACCTTTCTGTCTTAGACATGAGGGGCATCATTTCAAATCTTCAGATGGGGCTTAGTTATTCCTTTACGTGAAATTACACTAATCTGCTTGCTGAATGGGAAGGGAATTGTCTGAAAGGTCCAAATGAAGATACCCATGAATAATTCCAGAGATTCATCTATGGTAGATTATTTTACATTGTACATACTAGAAATATCACACCTCACAAATATAGACCAGCAGACCTTGAATATGAAGGTTGCAATGTGAGTTTAGGCAATGTATAATGTTTTGTATCGATGTCTGTAAGAGGCCAGCACAGATAGTTTCTCCCCTACTGCAGGAGCAGTCCAGCATCCCTTACATATTGTCAACATCCAATAAGTATGCTCCTTCTCAGCATGGGAAAACATATCACCAGCATGTACTCCGGCACTTTGCAGCATATGTTGCAGCCCCCTCAGACACTTTTATGTGCTACTTCCATTCCATCAAGCCAGATTTCAGAAATCCAGAATGCAGATCTGGCCTTTGGATCTGGCCCATAGTTTTTATTATACTGTAGTTCTTGTAAGAGATACCTGATTCTTCATTGCCTGGCCCCTCTGGTAAAACAGAACTGTTCTGATCTGATAACGTTTTACACTCTCTTTGCACAGGTGTAAATGACTACATGAGGGTCAAAAGGGTGGAGAATCAACCCTGTTCTTCATTTTTTATTTGTAGACTACAATTATATTCTGGCTAAATTTAAGATAATCAGTGTTGCAATACAGTGCTACATGGAATATCAATAAAGTTAAGATTAACTGCCATGTTTGCACAATCTCATTCACAGTACAATATGAAATGATGAATTCTTGTTAATTACTTCCTATTAATATCTTTAAACTTCAGTGGAACACTAATGAAGCAGATTGAGAAGAAAGTAAGAATCTCCCATGAGAAAAAAAAATGTGATTGTACAAAATGGATTTCTGGTTCAATATAACTGTTATACTTTTCTGTCAATGTGCATTTGTTAAATATTGTAATACACCCTGAAAGGGCTAGTACTCTTTCCAGCAAGGGACTGACTCTTTGATAGACCACTGAGTCTCTCCCCTCAAACAAGTGTAATCCATTTTGGGGGCAGAACTAGGATGACCAGATGTCCCAATTCTATAGGGACAGTCCTGATTTTTGTGTCTTTTTCTTAGGCCTGGTCTACACTAGGCGTTTATGTCGAAGTTAGCGCCGTTACATCGAATTAACCCTGCACCCGTCCACACCGCGAAGGTATTTAGTTCGACATAGAGGTCTCTTTAATTCGACTTCTGTACTCCTCCCCGACGAGGGGAGTAGCGCTAAATTCGACATGGCCATGTCGAATTAGGCTAGGTGTGGATGGAAATCGACGTTAATAGCTCCGGGAGCTATCCCACAGTGCACCACTCTGTTGACGCTCTGGACAGCAGTACGAGCTCGGATGCTCTGACCAGCCACACAGGAAAAGCCCCGGGAAAATTTGAATTTGAATTCCTTTTCCTGTCTGGCCAGTTTGAATCTCATTTCCTGTCTGGACATCGTGGCGAGCTCAGCAGCACTGGCAACGATGCAGAGCTCTCCAGCACTGATGGCAGTGCAAGCTCAGAATAGAAAGAGGGCCCCAGCATGGACTGATCGGGAAGTCTTGGATCTCATCGCTGTGTGGGGCGATGAGTCCGTGCTTTCCGAGCTGCGATCCAAAAGACGGAATGCAAAGATCTATGAGAAGATCTCTAAAGACATGGCAGAGAGAGGATACAGCCGGGATGTAACGCAGTGCCGCGTGAAAATCAAGGAGCTGAGGCAAGGCTACCAGAAGACCAAAGAGGCAAACGGACGCTCCGGATCCCATCCCCAGACATCCCGTTTCTACGAGGCACTGCATTCCATCCTCGGTGCGGCCGCCACCACTACCCCACCACTGACTGTGGACTCTGAGGATGGGATAGTGTCCACGGCCGGATCCTCGGACATGTTAGCGGACGGGGAAGATGAGGAAGGAGATGAGGAGGACGAGGCAGTCGACAGCGCTCACAACGCTGATTTCCCCGACAGCCAGGATCTCTTCATCACCCTTACAGAGATCCCCTACCAACCCTCCCCAGCCGTTACCCCGGACACAGAATCTGGTGAAGGATCATCCAGTAAGTGTTGTAAACATCTAAACATTTATTTGTAACAGAACATGATTATTAACAATGTAAAAAATGGGTTTCTCATGATTACTTTGAATAACTGAACGGTTCAGTCATGGGCAGTGCAAGTATTTCAAAAAAATCTAGCAATGTCCGGTTTTGCATGATTGTCCTGCCCAAGCCGCTCTACTGTGTAGTCCCTGCTACTGCAGCTACAGTAAGATGCGGTCTATATGTCCGGGGATGGAGCAGAAATCCTCCTGGGACATCTCAAGGAAGCTCTCCTGCAGGTAATTTGAAATCCGCTGCATTAGGTTCTTGGGGAGAGCGGCCTTATTGGGTCCTCCGTAGTAGGACACGTTGCCGCGCCACGAGACTAGCAAGTACTCCGGAATCATTGCTTGGCACAGCATGGCGGCATACGGCCCTGGTCTTTGGAGGCTTTCCCGGAGCATTCTCTGTCTGTCGCTCTCAGAGATCCTCATGAGGGTGATGTCGCTCATGAAGACCTGCTTTGAATGAGGTAGGGGAATGTTATTAGTGTTGGCTGGTTTGCAGCCACGCGGTGGAGGCGGGAAAGGGTCAGCCGAAAGGGATCGTTCCCGGGGACAGCCGCGAGGGTGTGGGACAGGAGCAAACTTCCTGCTTGCCGGATTGCTGGCAGCAGGGACCGACATTGATTTCAATGTGAAATGAGGCCATTGCTAATATTAAAGTTTTAAGCTGCCACGAATCTACGGCTTACCATGTCTGCCTGCAACAGAAATTCCGTTGTCCTGACAGGGTTCTCAAAAGTGCTCTGCAAAACCACAGACAGTGAATGCGAAGGCCGAGAATTCGACCTTGTGCTGAGTGCGCATGTGATAGGTGCTGTGCATGGTCCTGTTCACAGAGAAAGACTATGTTCTTTGTTCACAACTACATTTATCTTTCTGAGGAATTCACTCCCTTTTTCCCATTCCCACAGCCCCATCTGCGACTGTCTCACAACCTAGCCTGTCATCACACTCCCAGAGGCTAGGGAGGATTAGGCATAAGAAGAAGAGGACACGGGAGGACATGTTCTCCGAGCTTATAGCCTGCTCCAGAGCACAGGCAGCACAGCAGACCCAGTGGCGGGAGAACTTGTCCCAAATGCACCAAGCCAACATGGATCGGGAGGAGAGGTGGCGTCAGGAAGACCAGCAGGCGACTCAAACCCTGCTTGGACTACTGAGGGAGCAAACGGACACGCTCCGGCGCCTTGTGGATGTTCTGCAGGAACGGAGGCAGGAGGACAGAGCCCCGCTGCAGTCCATCTCTAACCGCCCTCCCCCGCCACCAAGTCCCATACTCCCTTCACCCAAAGTGCACAGAAGGAGAGGCGGCAGAGTCCCTGCTAACTCTCACTGCACCCCTGCAGAGAGCTCGAGCAGCAGAAGGCTCTCAGTCCCCAAAGTTTGACAAGTTCTTTCCTTCCCGCCTGACACAAGCCCCCGTCCAAGTTTCACTTCCCAGTCCCCTGTGTAGTTGTTAATAAAAAATATGTTTCTGTTAACTACTGTTTCCATCATGTTCTTTTGGAGGAGGGGGGGAAAGGGGGTTGGTAATTGGACAGGACAGTCACCTTTGGCAGGGTACATAGTCGGGGGCAGGCACAGCAGCAGGGCACATACATAGTGCAGTGATGCAGTGACTACTTACCCTGGTTAGTCTGGGAGGTTCTTTTCATGTTATGTGGTGGGAGGTGGGTTGCTCTGTGACTTTGTGGCACGGGAGGGCAGTTAGAGATCTGAAGCGGCGGTCCTTAGGCAGGATCACAGAGCCACACAGCAGGGGATCTGTAAGCGTCCCCCCCCGCCACAAAGTCACATAGTACCCCCATACACACAGTCCCTATCAGGAGGGGTGACAGGCTCCGTTGAAAGAACCATCCCACCGCACCGGAGCCTGTCAGTCCTTCAGTTTAGAAGCTGCATTCGCGCGACTACACTACACCCGCTCCGCACCACAGTCTGCGTCCCAGTTTTAAAAAATTCCCGCGAAAACAGTATTACAGAAAACGGTGTGCTTTAACAAAGTAGAACTATTTTTATTTTGAAACGTGTGTTGGAAGTGGGGTGAAGGCTTCTCTGTACACAAAATTAGAAAGTCACAGGTTACCCTGCTCACTCAGGAACTTTGCTTTCAAAGCCTCCCGGATGCACAGCGCTTCCCGCTGGTCTCTTCTAATCGCCCGGCTGTCTGGCTGTGAGTAATCAGCAGCCAGGCTAATTTCCTCAACCTCCCACCCCGCCATAAAGGTCTCCCCCTTGCTCTCACAGAGATTGTGGAGCACACAGCAAGCTGCTATAACAATGGGGATATTGGTTTCGCTGAGATCACAGCGAGTCATCAAGCTTCTCCATCTCCCCTTGAGACGTCCAAAAGCACACTCCACCACCATTCTGCACTTGCTCAGCCGGTAGTTGAAGAGTTCTTTTTCAGTGTCCAGGGCACCTGTATAGGGCTTCATGAGCCAGGGCATTAGCGGGTAGGCTGGGTCCCCGAGGATGACTATAGGCATCTGCACATCCCCAACAGTTATTTTGTGGTCCGGGAAGTAAATACCTTGCTGCAGCCGTCTAAACAGACCAGAGTTCCTGAAAACACGAGCGTCATGAACCTTGCCCGGCCATCCCACGTAGATGTTGGTAAAACGTCCCCTGTGGTCCACCAGTGCTTGCAGCACCATGGAAAAGTAGCCCTTTCTGTTAATGTACTGGCTGGCCTGGTGGTCCGGTGCCAGGATAGGGATGTGAGTTCCATCTATGGCCCCACCGCAGTTTGGGAATCCCATCGCTGCGAAGCCATCTATGATCGCCTCCACGTTTCCCAGGGTCACTACCTTTGGCAGCAGTACATCAACGATTGCCTTGGCTACTTGCATCACAACAACCCCCACGGTAGATTTGCCCACCCCAAACTGGCTCGCGACTGACCGGTAGCTGTCAGGCGTTGCAAGCTTCCAGAGGGCTATGGCCACTCGCTTATGGACAGTCAGGGCTGGTCGCATCCGGGTGTCATTGCGCTTCAGGGCAGGGGACAGCAACTCACAAAGTTCAAGGAAAGTTCCCTTCCGCATGCGGAAGTTTCGCAGCCACTGTGATTCATCCCAGACCTGCAGCACTATGCGGTCCCACCACTCAGTGCTTGTTTCCCGTGCCCAGAATCGCCGTTCCACGGCATCAACATGACCCATTGCCACCGTGATGTCCTCGGCGCTGGGTCCCCTGCTTTCTGAGAGGTCTGTGCTACTCTCACACTTCAGGCCATCACCGCGTTGACGTAGCCTCCTCGCCTGACTTTTCTGCATCTGCCTCAGGGCAACCTGTATGATAAGCTGCGAGGCGTTGAGAGCGGCCACAACTGCAGCGATGGTTGCAGCGGGCTCCATGCTCACAGTGCTGTGGCGTCCGCGCTGTCAATGACTTGAAAAGTGCGCGAAATGATTTCCCGCCGGCGCTTTCAGGGAGGGAGGGAGGGCGGGAGTGAGTGATGGATGGATGACGACAGTTACCCAAAAGCACCCTCGACACATTTTTTTACCCAGAAGGCATTGGTGGCTCGACCCAGAATTCCAATGGGCAGCGGGGACTGCGGGAACTGTGGGATAGCTGCCCACAGTGCACCGCTTCCAATGTCGACGCTTTCCCCGTTAGTGTGGACTCACAAAGTCGAATTACTGTCCTTAGTGTGGACACACACGTTCGACTTTGCAATATCGATTCCAAATATTCGATTTAAGTAAAATCGAACTACTCTCGTAGTGTAGACAAGGCCTTATATAGGCTCCTATTTCCCCCCTCCCCCACACACACACCCCATCCCAATTTTTCACACTTGCTGTCTGGTCACCCTAGGCAGAACTAGTGACAGAGCTATCTTGGAAGGCAGTAGAAGGAAGTGGCAGCTCTCTGACCCTGAGGGGAGCAAGGAAAGGCCTGGGTAAGGTGCCTCTCAGCTGACAGGGGGATCCCCGAGTGGGAAGGTTCGGAAGATGGAAGGTGCCTCGTAATAGGCTTGAGAATCGCTGGTTAGAAGAGCTTTCTCTCAGGGTGAGTTTGCCCCAGAGGCCCACAGGGATTCCTGGGTACTTGGAACAACCAGCTTTGTGGGGAGCAGCTGCTGCTATTCTATAAAGATACAACAATGCGGCTCCAGAAGTAAAAGATTATCCTCTGTCTTGGAAAGGTGAGACTCTGGTCTACAGTGATCAGGAAGTTACAGGGTTGCAGCCTACACTAGGCTCTGGCTGCTGTTGTGTAATAATTAAATAAATAAAAGAACTAAGTTGTCTTACTTGAATGCAAAGAGCAGCACCAGGGATCCATTGTGAATCGCTACTATTTGGCTCTCTTAATTGTGTTTGTCAGGCTGTTCTGTAATTCTTTTAATTGTTGCTTTATTGAAATCACTTACATTATTCCAGCCAGACCACGTAAAGTTCCTTGTTTGTTTTTGTGATTTCTGCATGTGGGTGTCCTTTCCAGGAAGAACCCATTCAGTGTTAGATGCTCATGTTAAGGCTGTATCCCCACTTCGAACTTTAGGGTACAAATTTAGGGGCCTGCATGAAAACTTCTAAGCTTAACTACCAGCTTAGGTCTGGTTCGCTGCCACCATTTTCAATGGATTCCCTCCCTGGGAAGCGTTGAAAAACCTTCACCAATTCCCTGGTGAATACAGATCCAAACCCCTTGGATCTAAAACAAGGAGAAATTAACCATTCCCCTCCTTCCTCCCACCAACTCCTGGTGAATTCAGATCCAACCCCCTTGGATCTAAAACAAGGAAAAAATCAATCAGGTTCTTAAAAAGAAGGCTTTTAATTAAAGAAAAAGGTAAAAATTATCTCTGTAAAATCAGTATGGAAAATAACTTTACAGGGTAATCAAACTTAAAGAGCTCAGAGGACTCCCCTCTAGTCTTAGGTTCAAAGTACAGCAAACAAAGATAAACACTCTAGTAAAAGGTACATTTACAAGTTGAGAAAACAAAGTAAAACTAAGACACCTTGCCTGGCTTTTTACTTACAAGTTTGAAATAGGAGAGACTTGTTTAGAAAGATGGGGAGAACCTGGATTGATGTCTGGTCCCTCTCAGTCCCTAGAGCGAATGCACAACCCAAACAAAGAGCACAAACAAAAGCCTTCCCCCCCCCAAGATTTGAAAGTATCTTGTCCCCTTATTGGTCCTTTAGGTCAGATGCCAGCCAGGTTACCTGAGCTTCTTAACCCTTTACAGGGCAAAGGATTTTGGAGTCTCTGGCCAGGAGGGATTTTATAGTACTGTACACAGGACAGCTGTTACCCTTCCCTTTATAGTTATGACAGCTCATCTGGCTCTAAAAATTGGAGCACTTACCGCTCTTATCTCTCTAGGCTTTGTGGGGAGGGCGACCGATTCCAGCCACTTTCTGTGAACCACTATTCACTTAGTCCCAGGTGTGACGGATTGGATCACAGAAACCCCCTTGGGAGCTGCCACCCGATGTGCCAAGACTAGTTCTAGCCCTTCTTTCCCTGACAGTTCAGGACCCCAGGACCTTGTTTTGCTGAGCCAGAAACTCCTGTCTGCTCCAACACAGACCAGGGTCTGAATTACTTGCCCCAATTGCCAGCATATACAGGAAGACTTACAGGTAAATCACACCCATCTGCAGACAATTGTCCTGGTTAATGGCAGTCATCAAGATTCCAAGCCACCATTAATGGCCCACACTTTGCATAATTACAATAGGTCCTCAGAGTTATATTTCATATTTCTAGTTTCAGATACAAGAGTGCTACATTTATACAAATAGGATGATCACACTCAGTAGATTATAAGCTTTGTAATGATACCTTACAAGAGACCTTCTGCATGAAGCATATTCCAGGTACATTATATTCACTCATTAGCATATTTTTATAAAATTATATAGACTGCAACATCACACCAGGCTAGGGCGTAATCTCTGAGGTACAAAACAAGGGACATCCGGGATGATCCTGAGCCCAAACAATTGGACAACTGGCAATGTGTACTGAGCACCCTGACAGATTTCCCAGGACAGTTACCTCAAAAAGGGCTGGTCCTGTGATAACCCAGAAAGGGGTCAACCTATATCAAACTCAGACCTTTCTGGAACAAAGCGGAGATGTCATTTACAGCATCTGTGCAGTGGTTTTTGATGGTTTTTATAAAGCTCTAAACACTGCTGTGCCATGATTACTCCAGAAACTTCATTTTCATAAAAAAAAAAAAAAAAAAAAAAAAAAAGTTTATAGCCCTCCCTGCTGAGGAGAGAAGCTTGAAAATGTGAACCCCAATGATTTAAAAGCCAGAAGGCAAATAGATAAGGAATCCTCAAAATTTATCCTTAAACTCCCATTATTTTTAAGCCAATGTCATGAATTTTTGGTACGTGACTCCTGATTTTTGTAGCTTTAGAGATGTGAGTATCTGCGAGCAAAACAATGTGTGAGAAGAAATCTTAAACCCAGCCACTCCTTGTGACTGAGGGTGAACTGTGCCCTATTTGTCAAAAGGGGATTCACCTTGTAGGAGGGCAGCAGCAATATTGCCACTAACCCACTCCAAGGGAATCTATCTGAGAGGCAGTCAGGTTAAATAAGCTATCTGTCTGCAGAGCCTGCCTATGAGAATCATAGATCCATAGGATTAGAATCGAGTATCAGGGGGTAGCCGTGTTAGTCTGTATCTACAAAAACAACAAAGAGTCTGGTGGCACCTTAAAGACTAACAGATTTATTTGGGCATAAGCTTTCGTGAGTAAAAACCTCACTTCTTCGGATGCAAATAAATCTGTTAGTCTTTAAGGTGCCACCAGACTCTTTGTTGTTTTTATAGGATTAGAAGGGACCGCAAGGGTCATCTAGTCTAACCCCCTGCCAAGATGCAGAATTTGTAGTGTCTAAAGTATTATATCAGTGCTCTGGTTGGCCTACCTTTGTTCTGGTCCCCACAATTTGGGTTATGCTGAGCTCTGTGTAATGAGGTGGTGCAACAGGACCAGGAATACACTGTGTATTGCAGCTATGTGTAAACAGTCCCTGCTACTCAGTTCCAGGAATGGTAGAGTCAAGGGCACCTTCTCTTCCTGTCATTCCTTTTTTCTCAGTCTCATTTGTTGTTCTAAGTGTAGATCAATATAGTCCAGACAAGCACTCCAATGACTCATATGGTTGCTTTCCATCTTACTGCTGTCATTAGTTTGGTTCTTTACCATTCTTTAGCATGTAAGATTTCTGGTACAATAATCTCAACAGCTAACTTAACCATTCATATGCAGTATTGCTTGGTGATTGTGTGTGTACTTTGTCAGCTGTGGCACATCACACTTTTCGTTTATCTGTAGAAGTACGGGGGAGGGGGTGATCACTGTGTTTAAGTTGCTAGACTGAAAATATGACATCCCTGCAAATATTTTCATGAGGCAAGAGACCGAGTACCTTCAAAATTGGACATTTGTCTCCTTGACAAGCAAATGCCTTGCCAATAGTTATTTTAAATGTTCTATTATTAGTAGCATTTGAACTTCATGTTTAATACTAAAGTCTTTCTTATTTCTCTACACTACCATGCATATTCTTCATTGAGTTATAATGTAATTATTTCCTAGTAATAAATGTAATCCCAATATATATGAGTACATTGTACTAGAAGTGCACATTTGCTTGCAGTCCACTATGCCTATATGCAGACATTCTAATGCATATATTTTTGGGAATGAACCAAATATTAATTATAGCTGAATTCGTGTCTTGGCTGATAAGTTAAAAAAGAAATTAGCAGAGAGAAATTCACTTCTGAATGCCCTAACCTAACTCCATGAATGAAGATCTGTTCTTTTTTCACCCTGTTCCTGTGACGTTTTAGAGCTGTTCAAAAGTCTTTTTAATAAACCCTGAAACCATGCATAACGCTCCTCGTTTTGTTAGACTCAAAACCAGGGGTCCAATTGGTGGAGGGGACATTACTGTTTGCTGAAGCTCCTTCCATCTGTGAAAATCCAGACCCAATCAGTGATTGGTCAACAATTAAGTGGTTAGAATAGGTGGGGGATCAGCAGCTGCTCTCCACTCCACTTCTTGCCCAGGAAGCAGGGGATCATATCAAGACTGTGTGTGTGTGTGTGTGTGTGTGTGTGGAGGTCACACCAAGTGACAAACAAGTAATTTAACAGTTAATTCTAACATTCCTCACAACCCAGAACATTTAGTTTTGCCTACCCACAATTGATAGATACCCCATACACACCACTAATGCAAATTGCCCCACCCATAGACCCACACCCAACTAATGCAGACTACACACTTTTAATAGACTCCACACACATTACAGACCTCTCACATACAGGAACCCCGCACATTTGATAGCCCTGCATTGCCCACCAGGCCTAGCAGGAGGCAAATGAGAGAATGTTCCTCCCGGTTGGTGATGGGAGCCAAGTGGGTAGTAGTTGCTGGTCCCTAGACTGTTCTAAACTCACCTGTTCTAGCTCTGTACTTTCAGGAGGGAGGGTGAGGGAGCACTAGCTCATCATCTGTCTAAAAAGAATGTAGGCCATACTTACACAATGGGGGATTCTATTCTAGGAAGCAGTGACTCTGGAAAAAACTTGGGGGTTATGGTAGATAATCAGCTGCACATGAGCTCTCAGTGTGATGCTGGTGCCAAAAGAGCTAATGTGATCCTTGTATATATAAACAGGGGAATATCAAATACATGTAGGGAGGTTATGTTATCTTTCTGCGATCACTACTGGAATACCGTGTCCACAATTCAAAGAGGATTTTTTAGAAATTGAGAGGATTCAGAGAAAAGCCATAAGACTGATTAAAGAACTGGAAACCATAGTTATAGACTCAAGGAGCTCAATATATTTAGCTTAATTTAGAGACAGCCAAGAGAAGACCTGATCATAGTCTACAAGTGTTTACATAGGTGTAACGTATTAAGGGCCATGTTTGAACTGCAAGCTATCACTTTTAAGAGTGGAGCCGGGGGAAGGGTTGTTTCCTGGTCCTGCTTCCAGACTAAGGGGGCTCTATAGTGGAGTATGTGATCTAGGCCTCGCAGCAGCCAGTCTGGAAAAAAAACAGCCTAGGACGAAGTCTGATGAGTTGTGCCTCTCTGCATTGGGAGCAGCCTGCTTTGGGTTTCTGTTCTCAGGGTTCTCATACGTTACTGTTCTGTATGCTAAGAAAGAGTCATGTTGCAACTTTCCAGATAGTGTTTTTGTTTTTATCTAACTTCTCTGTGTATATGCTGTGAACATAACAGGGGACAGAAATACAGGGCTCTTCGAGCAGACCAATGTAGAACAGGATCCAATGGTTGAAATTTGAAGCTAGAGAAAATCATCTGGAGCAAAAGAGCAGATTTTTACCAGTGATGGTAATTAACCATTGGATATCAAGGGTTGTGGTAGATTTTCCATTAATGGACATTGTTAAATCAATATTGGATTTTTTTTCTAAAAGATGTGCTCTAATTCATCTACAGCGATTGGATTTAAAGGAAAAAATAATTCATGTAAGTACTGTAGCCTGTGTTGTACAGAAGGTCAGACTAGATGATCACAATGGCTCCTTCTGGCCTTTACCCTCTATGAATCTGCATGGAATAGTTGACTGAGGTGGGACAAGATGGCAGCAAACTGGTAGAAGTGCTTGTATGGCATATAGACTAGCAGGGGTGTTTGAATCCTCCTCAATCCTAAATCTAAAATGAACCTGATTAAAAGTGGGGTGTGAACCAACCTCCCAACTGTTGGTTCAGATCTGAATTCACACCTCTATTGTAGGCCAAATCCAGCACTCCTTCTGAGCAGTTCAGATTTAGTTCCAAATTTTGAACCCCCAAGTTCAGGAGAGTTTAAATTCCGCATTTTTGTTTTCAGCTTATTATAGAAATAAAATGGCTAGCTGCTAATATCAGATGTGAAGTTTTGCTGAGATTTTATATAAAGAAACCTTTCAAGCAAACCTTGGTTGGTTCCAGGCCAACATGGGTAGCTTTACACAATGTTTTGTGAAATTCACATAGTAAATGGAATGAAGGAAAATAGATAAAAAATATCTTTCTATCCCCAGTCTTTCAGTGACAGTCATCTTGGGTATTACTTCTTTCAGTAATAAATTAAAAGACAAAACTCAAACTAAAGTGTGACATTTAAGATGACAGTATCCATTTAATTAACCACTAATGAGGAGGTGTCTTTTTTTTTTAAGTTTCTTCAGGTTTGAGATAACTCAATGTACAATTCTTTCTTGTAGTTAACTGTGTTTTATTGAATTATTTTCCCCTTGATGTTGGATTATAGACAAAGATTTGCAAATCTGGGAGCTTAATGTCAGACTCTTAAATCCATATTTAGGCAACTAAGTGACTTGGTTTTCAAAAGAGCTGAGTATCTGGCAGCTTTCACTTACTTCAGTGGGAACTGCTGGGTGCTCAGCACTTTGGAAAATAAGGCTGCTTATTTAGGCGATTAACTAAAGATGTATGGGGGAAGGGAGAGAAACCCAGAGTCAGGCCATAGCATACTGTATAACTTTAGAAGAAGGTGAAATTCCAGCCAAGATGATAGAGGCAAACTTGTATTGTTACCAAAGGAGTCTTGAGAATTACAGTGTCCATTGGAGCAGACATGGTGTCTTTAAAAAAAGAAAAAAAGAAAAAAAAGGGAGGGGGGTTGAGAAGAGAAGAAGCCGCCTTATCCAATAAATCTCTATGCAGTAAATTGCATAGTATACCTTTTTATTTTATTTTTTTAACCTCAGAATGGAGTTGAAGGAGCGCTAGATGTTCCAGAGGTAAGCTTTAAACCACTACCTGTGTAGACTTTGTGGTGTATAGAAAACTGTTAAAATTACAAACTATAACTTTAATTTGTAAGGGGTTTCCGGCTCCTGCTTCCAGGCGAGGGGGCTATTTAGGGAAGCATTCAGTAAGAGTCAGTTGTGCAGATAGCCTGCCTAGAGTAAGGTGGGGTGAGTTGTGATCCTCCATTTTAGGAAACCGCCTGCTTTTGTCATCAGTTTGGGGGTTCTTATGTGTTTTGGGTTCTAATTTCTAAGAAATGAAGTAATGTTACCTTGCAGTCTTCCAGCAAGTGTATTTTATGTTTTTATCTAACTTCACCCTGATCCTGGCATACACACAACATTCTCCACGATTTCCATTCTGTGGTCTACTCCATGAGGGAGAACACTTCAGACCTCACCTTTCTTAGTTTTCACACTATTCTGTGGAGTGTCATGTAAGGCTCTGCAGGCCCCTAGTTATCCCCAGAGCACTCTGAGAATCTCTGTGAGTAAGCTGTCCCCTTAGGCAGAACATAGTTAGACAGTGATGTGTTTTGTTTAGGAAATTAAAAATGTTGAAAGGATGGAAATAAAGAAGCATTTCCAACAGTCCTGTCAAATCCCATTGCCCTCATCCTTCATTTACGAACAGATTCATAAATAGATTCCGCTTCCGCATCTATTTTTGATCAGATTCTGCCTCTTCATTCTAATCTTCTGACATTGCCCTTTACGGAGCTATACTGTGGTGAAAGCTGTGTTAGCACTTACATTATAAATTAATTTTCAAAGGTTCATTACGGCGCTGTAAAAGTTTGCTTCAGGCTGAAGGATGGCCTGCGGGGTCCAATCTCAATAGCCATTTTTCTTCCATTAATTCTGTCTGTTTGTTTTAACATGTTTGCTCTACTTTGCAAAATAACTATGTAAAACTGCACCTACTGGCTTTATATCTTTGCTCCATGTATGTATTTGGGGTCATATCCCATTACTTTGGTTGCTCAAATAACCGTGAACTACTTTTTATTTCAATTAGCACTGCAGAACCAAGACAGCTAAGAGAGACTGGGCTGGATTCTATTCCTCCTTGTGCATCATCAGCAGAATTGCTCATTATTATAAAGTACAATTAGATGGATAATTGACTTCACCTGTGCAGCCTCAGTAATACTAATGAGGTGGCACAAGTGCCAATGAGGGCTTGTTTTGAAGGCCATGGATTGCACAGGTGTAACAGAGGGCAGAATTTGGCCTGCAGAACTTTTACAGGTAGTGATGCTTGTGAAGAGAAGAGTCCAGGCTAAGCCTGAAGGGCTGACAGTTAGATAAGTACCAAACACGCACATCTTCATTAGTAGTAAGCTGAGTATGTTTAATATGGGAATATGTGAGCGTGTCAGGAATAAGGTCCTGCAGATGAGCCTACTCAGTCCCCTGGCAGCCTAACGAGCCCAGCTGTGTGGCACTGCTTGACAGAATGCCTTCCTCATTAGCTAAGAAGCTAGCAGGCTTGGTCCCAACAGCACCACCAGTTCAATAGCTGCTCAAAGCATTGACCTGTGGATGTTTTAGCTTCTGCTCCTGTCTTGTTCCCAGTTCTGCTTTTGCCTTGTTCATATCCCAGACCCAGTCCTGCTCCTGCCTTACCCCCTAGCCTTTCCCCGTCTTACCTCCCTCTAGTTAACCTGGCTCTGACCCTCCGTTCTGTTTCCTGGCTGCTTGACTCCTGCTCTGACCTCTAGGCATGATCACCCACATTGCAGTCCCAGACAGAGACATGGTAAACTCAGAACCCCTCAATGACATTTTCCCCAAACTTTTCAGAGTAGGACTGCATTTTAACATTCTTGGGCTTAGTTTCCCTGAATCCACTGGGCTTCCACATAGACCCCAGAAGACATCACAGGTTTGACAGGGTACAGGATAACCACCAGACCTACTCTCCGCTATCTCCAAAATTAGTACAGGGAAGTGCACAGGGAAGAGTGGTGCCAGGGCAGCCATTACGGCTGGTTGGACGTTTTCAGATGAAATAGAGTTTTTTGGGGGGGAAAAAAGCCAATTTGTGGAACCTGAAATGTTGCACAAAAACACTTTGGGTTCAATGAAAACCCCAGCTCAAGCCAGGACTCTTGGTTTCCAGGCACCCTGACACAGAGGTGGGACCTTGAAATCCTTGTGAACCCTGGGTCCCAGCTCACCTTGGGCTTCCAGGGTACCTGCTGCAGGAGCCCAGCAGAGAGCCTGGAAATCCTGAGAGCCCCAGTTCAAGCTGGTGCTTTCAGGGCTTCCAGACTGCTTGCCACCAAGCCAGACTCCTGGCCCAGCTGGCTCCCTGGGTTGCCCAAATCCTGGAGACCCAGCTGCCCTGAGAGTTTGGAAGCCCTGGAGCAATTTGCATGGCAGGGCTGTCCCAGAACCGCAGACCCTGGGATCCCCAGGGAGCTGCTGACATGTTTCTTGTCAGTGCTGCCAACCACTAATTCGGAGTCTGCTTCCTGATTGGCTCCTGGAGCAGAACAAGGTTGCATTACCCCATATACAGGGCTTGTGGCAAATATTATCCTTAGTGTTGTCCACCTCAAAGACAACTTAGAAAATCTGCTTTTTATCTTTGCACCATGTTCAACTTCTAACATTCTTTCTTATATTTGGCATGTTATTTTTAACTTCATATCTCCAGTAGAAAGATATAACAGGGCATTTTTAAACAATTGCTGTTCACTGCATATGAGGAAAGCAGATAAACTAGGCCCCTTATAAATCACTCTTTTGCTCACTGTATTTCCATTGCTTTTGATAGCAATTTTATATAGCAGTTTGTTTTGGAGGGCGAGGATGTGAGGCAGGAAGGGAGGATGTTGGATATTAGTATTTTATTTATAGGACACAACTATCGTATGTAAGCCCAGATCTGAAACATTTTCATGATCATTTGTTATGTTTAATACTCGATTATAAAATATGGACTTAAGTTGGTAGTCAAATCATTTGGTTACATGGAAGCTTTATATCAAATCAAACATTTCAGTTTGTAGTGACCTTGGACTCTTCAGAAACATTTCTCTCCGGAAAAATGCTGAAAATGTTTAATGATATCCACAAAGAAAGCTAAATTATGAAGGGTATTCTTGTTCAGATCATATAGAATGTGGTGGTAAGGTTATCAGTCTTAAAACATAGCATTAATTGTGCTAATGTGAATGAAAGAACACAGAGAAGAGTGATATCTACTATGAATAAATTCAGCAAATGAACGATGCATTATGTACTGCCATCTTCTGGCAGCCCAAATAGGGGAAATGTGGGAATAGGACTGTGTTCTGGTGCAGAAGCAACACTCAGTTTTTGAAACTTGTTTTTCCTTAGATGTGCTAGACAATAGTATTTTTATTTTGTGGACAGTTCAAAGTCTGATTTACCAAGGAGGAGATATACATGTGTAGGAGTAAAATTTCCAAAACTGATGTCGTTTCATTTTCAAAAGTGACTTTTGAACACTTAGGGCTAGTCTACACTAGAATAGCTACAGTGGCACATCTGTACCGATGTAGTTGAACCACTGTAGCGCTGCTAGTACAGATGCTCTATGCAGATGGGAGAGAGCTCTCCCATTGGCATAGTTACTCCACCTCCCCGAGCAGCAGTAGCTATGTCAGCGGGAGAGCTTCTCCTGCTGACAAAGCGCTGTCCACACGGATGCTTACGTTGGTGTAACTTACATCGCTCACGGGCATGGTTTTTCCACCCTCCCTGAGTGACTTAAATTAACCGAAGTAAGCCCTAGTGTGTACTAGCCCATACTTTGTGGCAAAATGGGGAGTTAAGCTATCGCGCACTATCTTGCTGTGTGCTAAGTGTTCGCATGGCCCTGGTGCCATGCACTAAAAGTTCCCCAATGCGTAGATCAGAGCGAACTAGGGAACTTTTAGGGCACGGCAGCAGGGTCTGTGCAGCAGGCATGTGAGGGGTAGATTTACACCTCAGCTTGCCATGAGCAGTTCATGTAGACGAGCCCTTGGCCCACAGGATCAAAAGTTTCATTGAAAGTCAATGGGATTTAGGCACTTTAAGCTTTTGCCCTTCACCTTTAGGGGGTGATCCGAAGGGCAAGGCTAGCTAAACCAGAGGGGTTAATCATAAACATTTGTGGGTTTAATTTTTATTCCAGAACGGGCAGATCCTGATCATCCTGACCAACCTGAAGTAGCATCTTTGGCACAATGGTTCCAATAGACTCTCTGTTAGTACTTCGTCACTGCTACTTGGCTTAAAAAATGACATGTATTTATAGGCAAGTGATTTGTAAATCTGTTTTATAAGGCACTTCAGTATAAATGGGTAACCTTGCAAGTCTGACTCAAGAATAATTTAGTAGATGGACTATTTGACACCCTTTCATTATTAATAATCCAAACCCTGGTATGTATTAGAAAGTAATCTCAACTATTTAGCATCGGCAACAGATTTAGAATACAATACAAATAAAAGCTTATGTAGCTTTTTTAATGCAAAAGCATTTTGGGGTGTTTTTACATTAACTACACAAAATACGAAAGGTAAGAAGTGTTCATTCAGTGAACATGCCTGAGTAAAAAGATAAAAGTTTAGGTTTGAATGAGTCTGACTCTGCATTCTAGACCCCAGCTGGGAATGAGTTCCAAATTGGCATGTATAACTGCTAAAAGTATGCACACTGTTTTGAAATAGCCAACTTCAGATGGTCTCAAACAACAGCTAGACTCTTAGAGAGATAATAGCCCAGATAAATACAGAGGTTCCAAATTGTGCAGTGCTTTATACTGTAAGTCATCATACAGCAATTTTAAAATCAATTCAATGTTGAATAGGAAGCCAATGTAATTCTCTCAGAACTAAAGTAACACACTGAGGCCACCTTGGGCATGTTAAAATCACAGCAGTAGTGTTTAGCAAAAGTCTAAGACTAGGTAGAAATTTTATTTAAGGGAAACATTTAAAAAGACATTGGAACAAACTAACACTATGCACTATGGATGTTTGGACTACAGATGGTGTACCAGGTGTGATGGGATTTGGGTAGCTGTACTTTAGTGGAGAGAAAGTGGGGATGGGAGTCAGGGCAGAAGACTTTTTGTTCTCTGTTATTGAGATGTTGTATGATCTTGTGTGAGAATAGCTGTGATTTTTCTCTACCCAAAGAACCCTACTGTTTTTCCTAGGAAAATAAGTGATGGGGAAATAAAGAACTGCAAAGTCTTCCTTAAATGAAACACAACACACATACAATGGGCTAGATTCTGGTATACTTATTCATGCCTAGTAGCATCTTACTCTGCGAGAAGTCTATTGACTTCTATCGACTTTGTAGAGTGATAGTACTGGAATCTTGTCCAATGTGGTTCACTTCATAAGAAGATTTACTCATCAAATATAAAACAGGCACACGTTGTCCAAGTTTAAATGCTTGCATTTCTGCAGGTAAAACACACAGCATAATAACGGCGTCCCCAGTCTGTTACTTGGTTAGGCCTTGCCTTTCTTTTGTAGCTGCCCGTATATACCAGTCATGTGTTTTGTTTGTTTTACCAGCTTTGATTTTCAGCATCTAGAGTCTGATGGTTTGGCCAAATAAATGTGACATACTGAAAACATGCTTGACTGATGTTAAGATGACTGGACATGTTAGCAAGTCTGCTAAAAATGGGCAAAATTCCAACATCAAATGTGCCAGTGCCTGAGACTTCAGTTCTAAAATTTTCCACCATTTTGATTAAGCATATTGTAATTTTAACACAGCCAGCTTCTCAAGCTCTACTTTGGGATAGAAATCTGGATCTTCAATATTTAATGCCAAGAGATGGGAGGAACTCTGCATTATCTTCCATAAGCAACATTTCAGCATCTTCCTGCTCAATGTTGACCATTGTATTTGGGATCAGTCACGTGGGCTAAATCATGGGTAGATTTCATAGCTTCTTTGAATTGGTTTTTGGTTTTGTCCTTGTGTGCATCCAGTTCATTGTTATTTAGACCACTCCAGATTTCGACTGATATGACTATAACGTCCCATCCGCCTAAACTCTGAAACAGCATTCAGTTATTTTTTGGAAGTCTAATATCTTTCTGTAGATACAATTATTGTGCAAAATGCATGCTATGATCTGATCAAAATCTTTCTTGTGCTAGAATTTCAACATACTTATTAGGGATTGCAATCTTCTTAAGAGTTCTCCTGAGTGTCATTGGAAAAACTGAAGCATCAGGCCTTCTTTTTCAGTCTTTCAGCACAGCGGCCAACCATAATTGTAGAAAACATTTTGAACTTCCACGGTTTGCTTTAGTATTGCTGTTTTCTCAACAAGGTTTTAATAGTGTGCTGAGCACCCGTATATCAAAAGTGTAATATGATTTTAATCTTAGAAATTCACCTGTTTGGTTTTATTTTATTTTTGTTGTCCGACCAAATAGTAAAAACTTCTTTTTCATGCATATTTCTGTGTTCTTGGGTGGCATCATCAGCAACTAAGACACAATATTCTGCAGTTTTCTTTTCAGATTTAGAATCAATAGTATTAACTTAGAATGTATGGATGTTTATAGCCATTATCAGGTCACTTCTTGTCTTCTACCAGCTATCTAGCATTAATATCAATGTTAATGGTTTTACTTTTTCCTTTATTTTTTTTTCTGTTTCTTCACATGCAGCATCTCGCAGTGGACATGTAAGTTTAAATGACTCTGGAGGGACTATAACCAGGATGAAGGGATTAAATCACTTCTTTAAATTGCTGAAACTGTGCTATATTGAAGAGGATGATCTTAGCATAAAAGAAGGTTGCAGCTTTCTTATCAAGTTCAAGTGTTTGCCTTGGAATTGTTTTTATGGCATAATCACCAATTGATCTTAGCCATGTTAAGGGGCATTTGCTCCTAAATGAAGCCAATGGTGAGCTGCTGAAAAGTCTGAAAAGGGGGCTAAAATGATCATATTTTCTTCATTTCAGTTACAGTAGCATCTAAACTATCTCACTCGAGGACAGCAATGCATTTGGTAAAGTGATTTGAGATCTGTGGATTAAAAGTGCTACCTTATTTAAGTGGAAAGCATTATTATTGGCTGTACTCTGGCACCTGTTTAGGATATTAAAATCAAGTGCTAACCACAAAACTGATATGACAGAGCAGTCTCTAAGATATGACAGTAGATTATTTAGCAGAGGCAGTGGGAACAGTGTCTTAAATTTTTTAGAACCTACTATAGTTGAATACTGTGTCCATAATACAATGTTTTAGACCTATGAGTATGATGAAAGAAAGCAGTGAGGGCATATAAGAAAGGAAGAGCCAGGACAGTATTTTTAGGGCTAGTTGATATTCACACACACCCTGCAACCATCGATTAAAAACCATTTTATTTCAGTGTATTTTTTAACAATGTGTTCATCCAGTGTTATAGGGACAGCTATGAACCTCTTTCTTTCAAAAATGAGAGCTAGCCAAAAAATGGGATGTAACTTTAACAAAAATTGTTGCTTTTTTTTTAATCAAAGTTTCATTGAAATTTCAAACTTTGAAAACTCTCTCTCTAGGAACTTGAGGTGAACCAATGTCAGTTAAAAATCCTCTAACCACCAAGGCTGAGACGCTTCCCTCACATCTCTCCTCAGAGGGTGCCTGGGAAATAAGCTTTGCAATGTACCCTTGTCACAAGGGTAACCGGTCCCAGTGAATAGACCAGGCCCAGTGCCCCTGTGTCAGAACAGGTGGGCCCAATTGAGCCAATTTAAGGGGGGCAGGACTACCCCTGGGGCTGTCAGAGAAAAGGAAGAGGAGGAGTTATTGGGACAGGCTCTGCCTGGAGAGAGAAACCACAGAGGAGCAGAGTTTTGGTGGATTCCTGGGGCTAGATGACCAGGAAGACTGTCCTGAGAGCAGAGCTGGCTGAATAAGGACTGGTTGAGAAGAAAGGTGGCTGGGACTGGGAAGCTGCAAGGAGCAGGATTACTAGAGACTCCTGGGAGCAGAGGCTGTGAAAACCTAGGACAAAGGGTGAGCTGAGAAATTGTTTTTGTTTGGGTTTTTTTGCTTATGTTTAAACGACAAACCTTCTCAAAGAAGACAGGGCATGGCATTGTACACTTGGAATCTGGGGCGAAGCCCTGCCACGCCACAACCCTGAAGGTCAATAGATTCAAGTTCTGGTAGAGCAAAATGATTTCCAAAGCTGAGTTCTCTACCAACAACCTCCTTGTGTAAGCTAAGTTGTCTGAAGGGGAGTCTATATTTCAGATCCTGCACCAGTGCAGTGAATGGGAGTTTTGTCATATATTTCAATGGGAGTAGGATCAGGCCAGTTAGCTCAAGACCTTCAACTACCTGTGGTGTCTAAGGTATCAAACACCTAAACCATTGTGACTTTATATGTCAACACCAAAAGCTAGAATTGTACCCCAAAAGCAAAAGGAAAGTCAGTGAAGAATGAGGTACATGAGTATAGTGTTCCCTCCAGGAAGCAGCACTAAATAAGTTAGCAGCAATAGTTTGTGTCAGCTGAAGCTTCACAGTGGTTGTTAGTTATAGTGTGCATTGCATCAATATTTATTTATCTGGATTTCAATAGCTTCAGTGATGCAGTACACACCACCTAAGGACAAATGCGATCAATTGAAATTACACTGCAAAAATCATTACAAAATCACAATGCCAGCAGTTCCTCCACTAGATTCTCTGACAACCACCAATCCTCAAGCAAATATGACCTCTCAAAATCTCCATTCCTCTCACATTCCCACCTTTGTCACTGAAGCCATCTCCAGATGCTTGGTCAATAAAGTGGGTTTTACTTTACACCTGGAAGGTCAAAAAATGTGAGCTCTCTTGAACAAAGACAGTCCACTCTGGAAGTGACAAAGGCTTCCATATCTGAGAGGAAAAGTTGCAATCTTCTGGCTATGCATTATGTAGACTTCCTCAGAAGAACGGAGGGGAATACTGGGTCTGTTGCTTCCTCTATTCCCCCTTTTCCCCAACTTATCAACAGTACTTTGTCTGGGTTCAGACTCTGTCAACTAGCTCTCTTCCAAACCCCATTCTATAGACCCTTAGAAAGCCAACCCTGCTCCATCCTGGTCCAATGAGGTAAATCTGAGTGTCATTGGCATGTTGAAGGCATAGTAACCTGCATCATTTCATTACATGATATAAAGGCATCACATAGATGGGTGTTGGAATAGAACCTTGGAGTAATCTGCATGAGAGAGTCCACGGAGCAGATGAACAATGGCCCTGCCCTACTGACTGGGTTCTCACAGAGAGAAAATAGTGGATTCATTCAAGAATAACCCCATCTATCCCTACCTAGTTCTTGGCAGCTTTCAATCCTATCTCTTGGCCATTATTGTCAAAGGCAACTGGCAGAGTTTAAAAGAAACAGCATGGACACTTTGTCCATTGTCAAAAGGAGACAATCAGCTAACAAGACTAGTGCCAAACAATAACTAGATTGACAGGGATCATGTGAATGGGAGGTATTATCAGCATTGCTTCACCACAGTTTCTCATTAAGCCTCCCTAAATACAGGATATTAGACAGAAAGGGTGATATCTGGTAATGCTCTCATAATCAAGAGTGTTTTTTGGAGTAAGGGTATAAAGTTGCTTATTTAAGACCTACTGACAGCTTATGCTTGTGTGGGGAAATTTTGACAATCTCCTTCACTAATGGTAGCAATATCTCAGAATAGAATTTTCCAATGTAGGCATGGGTTCATCTCTTAGGTTATCCCAAAGTTCAAGAACTTTCCGTACCTCAGGAAATGAAACAGGTTGAAACTCACATAAAGACAATTTTGTGTTGTTTTCCCTAGATATGGGTCAGCCACCATAGAGACTAGTAACTTTATTCAAACTAAATAGTAAGGGTGGGATTTTAAAAAGTGCTGAGCATTGCTCAATCAGCTTCCATTAAAGTCAATAGAAAAATTCCCATGGACTTCAGTGGGAGCAGAGTTAGGCCATTGCTGAGTGCTTTGGAAAACCCTACCCAAAATTCCTATCTACTACTAGAAACCATACCCTTCACAGAAGGCTTTGTATTCCCTCAGACTTGAAGATCTGTCAGATATATGGTGTTATAAGGGAATGGAGATCCATTTAGACAGGATTTAAATAACAGACAGACAACTACCATGTTAAGGACAAAGAGAGAGACAGATGGTGAGGTCAAAGTGATGACACGTGTTAATTATAAGCCCCTTGAGTGAATTTCTCCAAATTCTCTCTAATGGCCCATGTTACTTTATCGTTTTTTTCCACTGGAGCTGACGGCTTGTGGCAAAGGATTAAGCTATGTTAATGTATCACATAAACTGGTGCTAATGCTGTCATTCATGGATGTCTCCACTGTACATCATGCCTCCCTGTAGACTGACATTTTGTAACCTTAGGATTTACACACAAGAGCCAACATGCTTTTAATTCTCACCCTCAGCCATGTGACTCTGTGCGTGTGTGTGTGTGTGGGGGGGGGGAATCTCAGTAACCTAGACAGATAATCTGTACTACAACTAGGTCTGGGAGTCTTATGTCTAATTGTGATACACCCAGGCCGGTGCTTCCACTAGGCGACCCTAGGCAGTCGCCTAGGGCGGCAGGATTTGGGGGGTGGCATTTTGCTGCCCTTGGCGGAAATTCGGCGGCGGGGGGTCCTTCCGCTCCAGATCTTCGGCGGTGGCTCCTTCACTCACTCCGGGATCCGCCACCAAAGTGCCCCGAAGGCACGGAACGGAAGGACCCCCGCCGCCGAATGCTCAGAGGAGGAGCGCTGCCGCCTAGGGAGGCAAAAACCCTGGCGCCGCTCCTGGATATACCTTAACATCTTTGATTACTCTAGATGAACTGGAGCATTGAGATGGTTGGAGAGAGATTCACTACTCACTATACATGCACAAACAGGGTATGATAGAAAAGTTTCACTTCCATGCTCCTATTTGGAATATAGTGTCCTCTTATACCTATTACACAACATACTATAGCTATGTGGAGATTAGAGCATTCACTTCCAGCCTTAGAGAAAATATCTTGTGCCCTTCTGTCTTAGCAAGGAGCCATTTCCAAGGGTATGAAGAGGTCACAAACAGAAAGGTTTGGCATTTTTGGATGGGTCTGCAAAACAACTTTTCACCACGCTCCCACCCCAAGATATCACTGGTTCCTGGCCATCTTGATCACAGAACCAGTGTAAAGATTTGGAGAGTAGTTAAGGAGATAGTGTTGTTGGGTGTTTTTTTTTGGTTGGGGGGAGGAGGGGAAGAAGGGGCAAACATAGCCCAAATTCAGCTGAATTCTACGAACAGCAGAATTTCTATAAGTGTTTCAACCGCCTGCTTCAAAGATGGAGCCCAGTTGCTTGGGCATAGCTCAGGTTATGGACCAGCCAATGATGAGTCAGTTGTGCTACCCATAACACAGGAAACCAGCAGTTAGGGCAGTAGCAGACACTGTCACCTGCTGTCACCACTGATGGAAAGACAGTGAGGATGGATGTCCCCTCACCATAGAGATGAACCTGAATGCTGTCTTAATAATTTCATTGCAATTGGCATCTCTTCTGATTCCCATGGAATTTGCTGATAGACTGCACAGTTACAAATATGTTGTTCATTGAGCTATACTAACCTAGCCTACGTTAGTAAGATAATTAGGAGCTTGGCACAAGGAGTAACATGCTTGGTTTAGTTTTCTACCATTCATTGTCTTACACCACTCTTTAAAAAGAAGACTGCATTCTTGTTTCAAAATCTGCTCCCTGTGATGTTTTTCTGCTCCTGTTCCCCTCTGCTCTTGATCTACATGGTGGTGGGGGGGAATGGTTTTCTCCCCCTGTTCTTCTTGGATGTAAATCTGGATCATTCACAAAGCAGCAGACAAAGCTAAGCAAGAAAAATACTGTGCTTGCATGGTACGTTGTAAATTGTTTGTTTAATTTTTTATCTTGCAGCCCGTGCTGCTACCATCTCATTTTACCTCAACCAATCCCCCTGTCCTTACTAACACTGTTAAGCTGAATTTTATAAAGATTTATGCTTAAAACAGAATAGTTGCGGTAACTACAGTGGCTTTGTTGTTTCTTAACAAACAGAACTTGTTTGATTTAAAGTAGATACTTATTATTTTGACTGTGCCTATACTCGTCCTACCACAGTGATACCTGCTGAGTGACTGTATTACTATATATTATGTAGCATTACAATAGTGTTTTCCGGGGGAATGAATTCTATTCCTTGTCTGTAGCAACAGCATACAGGAACTGGTTACTGCTGTTATATACTTCCCAACATCATTCACATCCTATCATGGGGAGCATATTGTTATCTGGTGCCATTACCTTCAGAGAGAGAATTTAGGTCATTTAGGACAATGAGTTCTCTTAGAGATAGACAAGATCTGAAAAATCTAATAGGCAAAAAAGGGAGTTGTATCAGATTCATTTTAATAAGGACATAAGAATGGCCATACTGGGTCAGACCAAAGGTCCATCTAGCCCAGTGTCCTGTCTACCGACAGTGGCCAATGCCAGGTGCTCCAGAGGGAGTGAACCTAACAGGTAATGATCAAGTGATCTCTCTCCTGCCATCCATCTCCACCCTCTGACAAACAGAGTCTAGGGACACCATTCCTTACCCATCCTGGCTAATAGCCATTAATGGATTTAATCTCCATGAATTTATCCAGTTCTCTTTTAATGGCAGATTGCATAATAGTGTCATTTCTCCATCTCTGCATTAGACTGTGATAACCATTGGATACAGTCCCGTAGTCTGGTCTGTGTGCATTGCATGTCCCCCTCTATGTCTCATCCCACAGAGGATGTGAGGCTGTTAGATTCTGTAGCTCAAGCTGTAGTGTTTCAGTCTTTCTAGTTCTGAAGGTCCCTGATTCAATCCCTGGAAAGGCAACCATCACCCTGTATCTGGAGAAGCCATTCCACTAAGTCGCAGCAGCTTTTCTTTACTGATTCTAAGATTGCCTGATGGAATCAGGCACAAGTTAAAATAACATTACACTTTTGTGTCTGAACATTGCTTACCCTATGTAAGCATAAATGCTGCTGTATTTAATCTTTCTTTCTGTACAATACTAGATCAAACCCAGACCTCACTCTGGGTAAATTACCAGGGTAAATACACTTCAATGATTGGCTTTCTTGAGGAATTATGGTAATGCTGGTTGTCAGCAAGTTACAGCATTGAAGTCCACGAGGTTATTCTCACAAGCAAGGAATACTCAGGCAAGGATTTGCAGGATCAGGCCTGCAGTTCCCTCTACCAAATTCAGAACTCTTTTATATGAGTTTGGGGCTAAAGAGGGACATGAAAGTCCGAATTATATATTGTTTAACTGGACATTGAACTGTCTAGCGTTTTTCTAATGGGTCCAATATTAGTAGAAATCAGTATTTATATATGGCAGAACTATTCTGTTTCAAACTTGACATTAAATAGTTCAAACCTGATTACTTACATTGTTGGATTCATTTTTTTAAAACATACCAGCATTAAGCATTTACCAGAGGTGTGTCTTTCCCCTCAATATTTGTGCTGAATATTAGTTTTTCTTCCATTTTGCTCTGAGCTCAGGTCATAGTCACTACTGTTTTGCTCCATTAATAATAGCCGAAGATGGTATGTAATTGAGGCCAGACAGTGATATAACTGTCACAAGCTACAATATTTAAAGACGTAGCAAAAAAAAAAATTGTCAGTGCACACTAACTGTTAAAAGCATCATTAATAAAGTGTATTTGAAAGCATACCTTTTCAATCTGCTGATATCAGAACTAGTTGTACAGTTTGTAACAAGTGAGTCTTTTTAATAGGGTATTTTATGTGACTCTTAATGTACATATAATGTGATTTCATAATGTGTTTATGATCTTTCATATTGATTGTTTGGGTCATTTTGTTGACTTAGTAAATTAGTAAAATTTCTGATGGCTCCATGAAGTGATTTTTAATGAATCTAGAATAATACAGTAGGTGTTGCTTTTCATATTAGTTAACAATAACAACCTGTCATTTGAATAGAACTTTGTGTAAATTACATCATAATATGCAAATCCATTTTTTCAATACTAATGCAAAGCTGAGGTTCCCAACAAGAGCATACACTAACATTTTGCTTCCAAGTGTTCAAAGACATAAAATAAATGAGGCATGGCTATTGATTGTCTTTGGCCTACATTATCTGCACAGGAACTATTAAGAAGGCTTTTCTATCTTCCTTTCATGCCTCATTTTCTCTCACTATCTAATGAAGAGCTTCACTTAAACCGTAATGTGCTACTCTCTTGAAAGTACATTTTATGGCACTAGAAAGCTATGCTTGTGTATTAAGATTTTTTTTTACTGCTATGTTTATTGCCTTGTTGCACTGTATCAGAATAATAACTCCATTCAATTCTACGCCATTTTATTTGTTTAATTAATTTCTTAGTTTAAGGTTTATTTTGTCCACTATAAACACAAACTATAATCACTTTTTTAGTTAAAAAATGAGTGTCCGCAATAACACAAGGGTTTGAATGTAGAGTTGTGATGCAGTTAGCATTTGTGCAAGTTACTGTAGTCTTCTATTCACAAGTGGCTTGTGTATAGATAAAAATGTTTCTGTGGTATTAATGATCTATGATCTAGAGCAGGGGTCGGCAACGTTCGGCACGCGGCTCGCCAGGGTAAGCACCCTGGCGGGCCGGGCCAGTTTATTTACCTGCTGACGCGGCAGGTTTGGCCGATCGCGGCCCCCACTGGCCACGGTTCACCGTCCCGGGCCAATGGGGCGGCAGGAAGCCGCGGCCAGCACATCCCTCGCCCGCGCTGCTTCCCACTGCCCCCATTGGCCCAGGACGGTGAACCGCGGCCAGTGGGGGGCCACGATCGGCCAAACCTGCCATGTCAGCAGGTAAATAAACTTGGTTGGATTAAAGCTTACTCTTTGGTATTGGGGCAGATCTGTATCTATTTATTTATTTGTGGGAGTGGAGGGAAATATGGGGAAAATCAGCAGTTTCACAAGAGTATTGCTTTGAGATTTTTGTGTAGCTTGAATCTGAAACTCAAAGTGCAACCCAAGATCAAAGCAAATTCATTCAAAAAAAATATTTTCACAAAACCTGTATGAACTAAAATGGTTTTATTTCCTACCACTCTGACTGTGAGGCAAAGATGATGTATTGTGGCACAAACTTTATTGTGGTGTTCCAAGGATCCTGGAGAACCCCCATTCCTGGAAAACAGCAAGAAACCTGGGATCACTGAATATTGTGATTACAGTGTGGGGACTCTAGGTCTAAACTTTTGCTGGGGCATTGTAACTTATTTTGCTCTTTGAATAAGGGCATTTTTGAAAGTGTCTTTCACTGGCATTTGAGCTGTTCATTGAAATGCTATTGTTTTTTTGAAGTCGCTTCCTGGACTGTGCACATGTGGGGCATTAAAGCAGCTGACCTGGCATGGAGCCTTCATCTAGAAAAGCTATTCCATTAAATTAGCAGATGGAAGTGGTGCACAGAATTGGAATGAAGGCAAATTTCTTTTATACTGATTTTATATCTTTGTTTTTTTGAGTGGAGACAGGGGGTTCTCGGTTAACACAATGGTAGGTCCTCCTCTGGTCATGGTGAAAGATAGCATAGTCTATACAGTTCAGTGAGTCTCTTCCTCTGAACCTGAGCCTTTGGATTTCTAACACAATCTACCTTCCTACTGTGGGCATTGTAAAATCCCTTCCTGTACTGTCTCTGATTTAGGGTGATCGGCAACTCAGATATGTAGATATTCCTTCAGCCTTGGAGTTTTATTTAGAGCACAGGAATTTTGCCTTGGCTATAGTCATTTTCTTAGGCATACTGATTTTAAAGTACTGAACTTGGAACATAAATCATGGTCTCAGAGTTTCAAGCCAATTAGCCCTCGAGCTTCCTAGCTGAACAAGTTTCAGCTTCCTTAGGAAAAAAGGAAAATAATGTGAATCACTGAAGCAGTGGTACCACCAAAATGTTGTCATGCACAAGTGTTCTGAATTAGAGATAATATGATCATGACATATATTAATTTGTCATAACTTTTCTGATAATCTTTGGCTTCCCTCTGCAATGTCATGGGGATTTCATTGATGTTTCTCTTAATATTCTAGACCCCCCCCCAACTGCAGTATTTTCCCAGCTCTACCTAAATGTGTATGTGTGTATAAACTCCCACTAAAGTATTTTGGTGAACAAGTACAATGTTCTGACAGCTCAGAATTGAAAAGCCCTATGTTTGCAAGGACTAAGCTTAACACACACGTACGTGTGTGGTACGTATGTATTCAGCTCACTGTAACCTGAAGCTTCAGTACTATTCCTGTAACTGCTGCTAGCACTGCTATCGTTAAAGTTTCTATTTTTCAAGGGTTTTTATTTATTTCTTGTCTCTGGAACTTGGCAAACAAGGTTTTAGTGTGGGAGTAATTGTTTTGTTAAAATTTGAGTTCATCTGTTGTGAAATAAGGGGACTGGATGGCTCAGGGGATGATTGACAATGATATACAGAGCCTTTCAGCTCTAGCCAACTGGTTTATCTCTTGCCCTGGTGCATTAGTGAGTGACCACAAGTCTACTATGAAAGCTGTTTGGTGGCTTAATTAAAGTAAATTCAGTTCTACTGAGAAATTAGAAAAGATTCAGAGAAGGGCTGTGAGAATGATTAGGGACATGGAAAAACTTGTACAAAGAGACATGAAAAACTGAGATTGTTTACCTTGGAAAGGAAATAAATAAGAGGGATGGGATAAAAAATATATAAAATAATGGTACAGAGGAGGTAGATTGAGAACTTCTTTCTTATAACATGAGAACAAGGAGAAATTCAATGAAATTAACAGGTGGCAAACTCAAAACTGATAAAAGTAAATGCCTTTTGTCACCATGTGTAATGAGACGGTGGAACTCTTTGCCACAGGAAGCTGTTTAGGTAGTAAATAGCATGCAGGGTAGTTCAATCTCCTGGCCATTTAGTCCTTGGCTTCTCTGCAGTGTGTGCTCTCCAAGTTGTCAATTGTGTTGGTGGTTTGTGTGGGGGTTATGAACATAATTATTCACTAGCAAATGAACTGGAATCAATTTCTAAGAACCGAGGAAGTGCCAGACTGGATCACACTGGAGGGCCATCTAGTCCTGGATCCTGTCTCTGACAGTGGCAGTACCAGATGCTTCAGAAAAAGTGTAAGAACCCCAGGGTAGCAATTGTGTGGTTATCTGCCCCCACCATACAACTGCATGCTCAAAGTCACACGTGCTTATGTGTTTTGCTGGCTCAGGGCCAGAATGCTCCCCGCATGTGATTGAGCCTTCAGGCACCGAAATCCATATTTTGGTGCCTAAATAAAAGTTGTCTGACTTTCCAGTCCTATACACAATTCCAGGTTACCCTATATAGCTATGCCAGTATCATATGTGTGTTATGAGGGGCAGCATGGGAAAAAGTGTGAAGACATTTGTTGGAGCTAAGGACAAACAGCATGTCAATGCTGGCATTGTAGGTAGAACTGTAGGGAGAGAGAGACATGCTCATATAAACAGGGAAGAGCAGAATTTATGCAAGATCTTGAAAACAAGTATAAACTTGAACTTGATGAGGTTGAGGAGATTGTGATGATAAGAGAGTGAATTAGAATGAGAGAGAGAGGATTGTGGGGGTAGTAGAGGGCAGCTACATAGCTGGAGAGGGGTAGAAGAATATGGAACATAGCTTGAAGGAATGGGAAGGAAGCAATGGGAGGCTATGTTACCATAATCCATGTCTGAAAGGGAATTTGAGATCCTCAGATGAAAGGTTCTATTCAAGTTCAAAGTACTATTCTTATTACTATAATTATAACTAGCATGGTTATAACTATAATACTATAACCTTATCTCATGTCATTTTAAGCTAGTTTAATTAAATGTGATTAATTTCTCAGATTACTCTGTTTATGAAAAAAGCACAACTTCAACATAGACAGTAACAATTTAGCACCAATTGGGGAGTATGCTCAGAGAATCATACTTGGGCAGATTAAGCCAGCTAACAGCCTAAGTGCATCCCTGAAGAAGAGTGCTTGTAAAGATACTGTAGACCGTTATAAGATCCTCCACCCTGGGAAATACCAGCCAGAGACAGAGATGAAAAATATATACTGTAAATGCGTGGAAGGCTTATTTCCTGCATTGAACTATTTGGCAATGTGAATTGTGAATGTGTAGAGAGTGCGAGAGAGAGAAATTCTCCATCTAGCAATTCCATCTGTCTTTTCCCCAGAGGCAGAAGTGAGGTGAAGGCCTGCTCATCAAACAATCCAATGAACACCCCAAACGTCACCATGTCAAGAATTCACAGAAAATGTTTTGCTGCCTTTGCAATTGTCTCTTAGCATATTCCTGAGTAAAGGAACAAATGTTTCTGTGGATATAAATAATGCACTTACTTAGAAAACCGGTTGCAGAGATCTCACGTAGCCCCAATATGGTTAGACTTGCAGGATAAGCAGAAGGGAGCTGAGGTTTTAAAGAGAAATGCTGTATGTTTTGTTTCAGTGGGTTGTGAAATAATTTACAGAGACAGGCAACATATACAATACAAATACTATTTCACCGCTAAACTTGATTAGAATAGAAAATGTGTATTTAAGATTGGTGCTGGAAGTTCAGAGATTACTCAGACGACAATTCCAGGAGCTTTTGTTTCTGTTTTCCCCCACCTTCCCCTCCAACGGCAACAGTCAAAACTCATATTGGAGGTTTAATATAGATTTCAGTGAGCACACAAGCTCCATGGTGGGACTCATTTTATTAGACCCTGCACTCAATATAAAACATCAATTGCAGTGGGTCACGCTGCATCTGTCTAGCTGTCACACCAATATCTTGCTGAGTGCCTGCTGCAATTTCTCAGGTTCTTTATTTATACAGGAACTCATTTAGTTTGATCCAAAAGCTATTTCCAAAATGCCTGTAGTACACAAAAAAGCACTTTATCAACAGACAGTCCATTGCTCTGCAGATGTGAATTTCTGGGAGCATCTTTGTGGTGCGGGGATGTAGTCTGTTGGGGGTGATAATGGTTTTAAGGAGAAACAATCTTAATTCCAACAAAAACTTGTATATATTAAATAAATCCAGATGTCTAAAGGTCTGGTAGCACATATAACTCTCAAAAGCTATTCCTAAAAGGTCTGCTCTTCAGAGAGTGGTTCTTTGTTTTCCCACATGAATGTACCAAAACCCTGATACCTGAAATAGTCATTTCTATGAACTGCTTGCTCCAAAATTGCATATTTTAACAGCATCTTTGCCATCTGATATAGTGCTTGACTTTTTAAAGTTAGAAAGTAAAACTAGTAAAAGATTGCTGCATTTCTGAATTCTAAAGTGATAAAATTTCTTCTGCTGAAAAACCTAGCTGAATACCTGTGAGAAATCCTGCCAATCTGACTAGAGCTTGTAAACAATGGGTTTGATCCTGTCAGGTACTGAGACCTCAGTCCCTCTTGAAGTAGATTGGATTTTTGGATGCTCAGCACCTTCAATCCTTTATGTCCTTTTGCTAGAAATTCACTAGCTCCCCAAATTTGATCATTTATGGAAAATATTTCCCCCTCCCCCAATTCCAGCTAGATCATCACTTGAGTCATAGATGGGTTTTTCACTAGCCAGCTGTAGCCAGAGCAAACATGTGCTTAGCTTCCTGCTTGAGACAGGGACATTTATATTTAATGTAATCAAAATGATTTTTTGTGTTGGGTAGCAGCCTGCTCTATTGCATGCATGTATTTTGACAAACCAGATAAAATTTATTTATTTTCAGCTAAATGTTAAACGGGAAGATTCCCAGGGGGAAAGGCAGCAGATGTATGCAGAATTTGTTAACTGGTTACTTATTATCTTCATTGTTAATCTACTTGTTATAGCTGCTTTTCCTGCAGGCACAATCTAGGTCTCTGCACTGCATGTATTTAAAACCAGATTCCGACACCCTTGATCACACTGAATTAGTGCCTTCTTCTGGGAATTTGGAATAATGAAATAAATGGGACTATTGCTGAAGTAATGTAGTAAATGAGTAAAGGTATCAGATTCTGGCTTTTCTGGTAAAATGTGTGACATGGCTTCTGAGCCCTGGAGCGAAATGGGAAAGAATGTTGTGTATAGATGTCTTGGTTCCAAACTAGAGACTTGTTTGCAGAAATGCCCTTTGCATTACTAAAATGGAAGCCTGAAACATAACTGGCTAGTGTAGATCTGTGTTCACATCTTTCCATTTTAGGGACAAAAAATTAAGTCCTACTATGCCACATTGGCACCCCCATTCTCCTTCATTATGAAAACAAGAGACACAGTTATATTTAAATTCAAGCCTTACTGCTGCATACTTCTTTTGGAATGACTCCTATGGAAGAATTACAGAACTACTAGCAAGACTGACCTTTACAGGATGTTTTATTTAAGTAATTGGAAGCAATAACACTGGCTCCTGTTTTTGCCCCCCCTTTACCAGACTATAAACTGTTGGCTTTGGTTATCCTCATTCTCTCTTCTGGGTTCTCTCTGGACCATATCATGGCTCTTCTACAAAGAGCATAGAAAGGGGAAATGCATTGCTGTATTGCCCCAGGAACACAACAGGGGAAGGAATTGTGGTTCTTGAGTCGCAATTCCCTTCCTGTCCCCCTTGCATGAGGGAGGGGGAAGTAACATGCTACTGACCTGTGGGATGACATTTTCCACACCACCCTGTCCCCACACCTTGGGGAGTAGTGGTGGTAAGTGGACACACACCCCTGAGAGCCAGGACCTAAGGTCTGGATATGCTACACAAAGGGGGGATTCTTACTCCTCTTATTCCTATTCCTTTACCAGGGCATGTAGACCAAGTCAAAATCTAGCTCTTCAGAATCGATGGGACTTCTTGCAAAGAAAGTTTAATTAAGGATGGCAGAATTTAGTCTGACAGTCTGGGGATCCATTTTAGCCATTGAAATGTACATAAAATATCATAAAATGTAAATAAGGGAGGGAGGAGGCAGACAAAGGTGCTGAGTTGTATACTCATCCATAAATAACTAAATAACACAGCAAAAAAAAGGGAGCCAAGGAAAAGTCATTTAAACTAAGTAAAATAAGTCACCCATCAGGCCAAACATTGACATTAAGAAGCAAATTGCCGAAGTATTTTCTTTGGAAAATGTATATGATTCCTCTTAACCTTCTCTCCCCTTCCCCCACAAAGAACCCTCCCCCTTTCTGTATTCCAGGGTCCTAAATGTCCATGCCTTAGATAAAAGCAATTCAGTTACTGCTGTGCTTTCATTAAACACCAATGCCTATCAGACAGCTTTGATAAGAGGGGAAATAATCCTGTAGTTATTTCCACAGAAGAACAATTCTTAACACTTTAGTGTAATGCCACGAGCATTCCAGTAATAAATCGCCGGTTTGGTTCCTTGTTCTGGAAAGCTATTGCCTCCTTATGGAGTAAATGACCAAACACAAGTGCATCAAGAACAAAAATAATAAATATTCCCTTTCAAAATGGATATGAAAAATGCCACGAGGGTGACAGCAGTTAAAGATGCCCCTTCCTTATATGTCATTCTGGGGTCCACACAACCTGAGTGGATAGAAAAAAAATCATGTCAGTCCCTTGAGACTTTGTATTGGAATGTATAAACCCCTTGCATCCTGAGGGCAGGGAGAGGGCTAAGGTAGGCTCAGGAAGGGTTAGGAGTTGCACCAGCTGGGCTCATTTACAGCTCTGATAAACTGGCTTGTGTCAAGTACTGAGCTGAGAGTAAGGAGAAGGAAGTTCTTCCTGAGGAAAAGGCTTTCAAGCACATAACAATAAAGGATCCTTCTAGTGACTGGGCCAGGAGGAGATACTCACCATGTATGGACTGATCTACTGATGGCTTGGTTTATTGGTGGCTCTCTGGAGCAAGCCTCACTCCCTCCTCCTTTTTGCAGTCTCTGAACTGGGCATCAGGAAGGTCCAAGAGACTTGTTTAGTTGGGACAAAGTATGGGGAGAGGGGCAGTTATACATGAGTGAGGCATTTCCAAATGGAGAGAGAATAGCTTTCTCTGTGGATGCAAACTAAAGGTTTTGTGTCAGGGACAGACCCAGTTAAGAGATCATCACTAGAGAGTCTTCCATAATCTGCCACGACAGAATCATTGATGGTGTAGTAGCATGTTAGCCTGCATTTGCCATTGCTGGTCTTTTAAATGTTTGCAAGACAATCTGCTCAATATTGGGAGTGTGAGGTCCAGTCAGAAATGTTGTTTTATTAGATGCACTTACATTGGAAGACTCTAAAACATACCAAGTGAAGTGGTTGAAAAATGGAGTGATTTTTTTCCCCCCACAAAAATGTATGGGAATTTTTTTGCCCATTTTCCATGGAAGAACTTTGAAATATTCTGACCGAATTCTGAGTTTAGAAAGAGAAAATCTGAAATCATTTAAATAACAGTAAAATATGTGGCACAAAAGTCAGAGTTGAGTCTAAGGGCATGGCTACACTTGCAGATGTAGAGCGCTGTGAGTTAAACCAGCCCTCAGCGACCGAAGTAGGGAAAGCGCTGCAGTGTGTCCACACTGTCAGATTCAAGCGCACTAGTGTGGCCACATTAGCAGCTCTTGCAACGGCCACAGAGAGCAGTGCATTGTGGTAGCTATCCCAGCATGCAAGTGGCTGCAACGTGCTTTTAAAATGTGGGGGGGAGTGGAGTGGATTGCGACAGGGGGTGTGTTGTGTGTATGTGGGGGGGGGAGTGAGTGGGGTTTTGGGGGGCTGAGAGCATGTCAGCATGCTGTCTTGTAAGTTCAGACAGCAGCAGACCCCCCCACCTCTCTCTCTCTCACATAGTATTCCACACTAATGGTTTGCTTTGTCCCGGAGCAGATAAACAGCCAGCTGTCAGAAACGGAGCTTTGAAAGGGCATATCCGCATTCCTGCAGCGATTCCAAAACAATGACAAGAGTGGCCACTTGACTTAAGGGGATTATGGGACATTCTGGAGGCCGATCAGAGCGCAATAATGCAACACCTCGTTCACACTGACACCTGGGTGTTTCAGCCAAGGCATACCAAGCGTTATGCTTCTCGTGGATTACCAGGGGCGCTACAGCTGCAGAGTCCAGGCGCTCTAAGTGCCTTGCCAGTGTGGAGGGGTCGTGAGTTAGGGCACTTGGGGCTGCTTTAATGCACTCTAACTCACAAGTGTAGCCATGTCCTAAGCAAATAACAAGGTGTTAAGCAGGTGTAAATTAAAGTAGACCATCTTTCACTTTAACATCAACCTGTTAGTTCCTTTTCCTGGTACTGTATAACCTTTTCTTCCAGCTTCTCAGTAGATGAGTTACACCAAATTACATTCCCTTAAACTCAGTGGGCCAAATTCAGAGGTGATGTGCGAAAGGATGTGCAAGTTGCACATTGGCAAGTGGGTGTGAATGTAAAGGTATTTGTTAATATAAATTGAATGGTGAAGGGGATTGAAGGATGTGTAAATTAGATCAGTACAGGGCTGGGATTTTTCACCTTCTACTCCAGGGAGGGGTAGAGAGAGAGGTGATGGTGTCGTAATTTATTGCTGCCATAGGCCAGGACTAAATTACCCCAACCTTCAACCCTCCCCTGACTAGTAGGAAGTGGGAGTGGATCCAAAGTTCTATCTGTTTTTGCCACCTGCTCCAGAGAGGGAGTAAGCAGGCATGTAGCCCTTGCTTATTCCTGTGTGCTCAAACCAAAGTGCTGTAGATCATGTCTAGGGATGTACGTGTAGGTTGTTTTATTTTGGAAATGGGTGTGAGGTTGGGGCAGTTACTCCCTCGTGTAGGTGTGCAGTCCAAGTCACAATGTACCGTTTCCATTCACTTTGATTTTTCATGACTTAATTTGGCCCATGGTCTTCAGAGACTTTCTCCAGAATTCTGTAAAATATTCTGAGGTCCTTCGGGGCCCACAATCTGTGCAGTATAAGTTGTGAGAGTCCCTCATGGATTTCGTGAGCAAAATGTTGTATTTAACGGAAATATATTACTTTAAATACTGATGTTCTCTAGCCTCCTAAAACATTAAAAGAAGGCAAAGTCTGTTGAATTATGTGGATATGTTCATCCAGTCTCCTTGATTAATACTGATAGTAAAATATTTGCAAAGGCATTCATGAAACAGACTGGAAATCATTCTGCCAGACTTGATACATCCCAGCCAAGTAGATTTTATTAAAAATAGATACTCGTGTAAAAACATCAGACTGTTCATTGGCCTAATAAATATCAATCATTATGCTAAGGACCAAATTGGGTTTGGTGGATGCAAAAATAGCTGCTCAGAAATAACTTTTCTTCATATCTTTTGCTTTGGACTGGGGCAAAATTTCAACTGAATCATTTGTTGTACCCAGAAATAGAAGCAGCAGTATCTAGACGTGGAAGGATGTCCCAAGCATTTCCAAAATAGAATTGCAAGACCAGGGTTGTCTCCTCTTTGTGTACAAGTGTGCACTGAAATTGCGATAGCAGTAAGACAAAAATACACACATACATTGTTGAGAATGAATTTAAAGGAAGTGGGCATACATGGCTGATTATGTAATTTATAGTCAATGTATTCTGCACAAGCTATTTTCAAAACGTTAGAGCTCAGAAATTATGCTTTTTAAAGGGATATTAAAAGTAATTAGGGAAAATATTTCAAATCAGGTCCAAACCATGGACTAGAGCAGAGGTGGGCAAACTACGGCCTGCAGGCTACATCCAGCCTGCAGGACCCTCCTGCCCGGCCTCTGAGCTCCTAGCCCGGGAGGCTACCCCCCCCGGCTCCTCCCCCGCAGCTTCAGCTCACTCCGCCGCCAGCGCAATGCTCTGGGCGGCGGGGCTGTGAGCTTCTGGGGCAGCGCGGCTGCAGAACCCGGCCTGACACGGTCTCTGTACTGTGTGGTGGCGATGGCGTGGCTGGCTCCAGCTGAGCAGCGTGGTTGTAGCGCTGCCAGCCACTGGTGTTCCAGGCAGTGCGGTAAGGGGGCAGGGAGCAAGGGGGGTTTGATAGAGGGCAGGGGAGTTTGGGGGTGATGGTCGGGGTGGGGGTGTGGATAGGGGTCGGGGCCATCAGAGTGCGGGGAACAGGTGTGTTGAATGGGGTCAGGGGTCCTGGGGGGCAGTCAGGAATGAGAGGAGGGATTGGATGGGACAGCGTGGGGCAGTCAGGGACAGAGGATCCGGAGGCATCAGGGGACAGGGAGAAGGGATGGTTGGATGGGGCAGGGGTCCCTGGGGGGCAGTCAGGAAGGACGGGGGGTTGGATGGGGCAGCAGGAGGCAGTCAAGGGACAGGGAGAAGGGGTGGTTGGATGGGGCAGGAGTCCTGGGGTGGGGGGCTGTCAGGAATGAGAGGAGGGGTTGGATGGTATGGAGGGGAGCAGTCAGGGGCAGAGGGCTCGGGGGCAGTCAGGAGACAGGGAGAAGGGATGGTTGGATGGGGCAGGAGTCCCGTGGGGGGTGTGTGTGGATAGGGGTTGGGATCGGGCCACGACCCTCTCCCCTAACCGGCCCTCCATACAATTTTCGAAACTCGATGCGGCCCTCAGGCCAAAAAGTTTGCCTGCCCCTGGACTAGAGTCTCAAAACCAGTTACAGCCCCTTCACAGCAATCAAACGGCATCAAAGGTCTGTAATGGAGTGACAGGTGGCCAGTAGAAAACTCCTCCTATACAGGGAAACTTTCTGTTGGTGATTCTGAGCCATTGCTGAGCATCCATCATTTGCACCTCTCCCACACAGTATGCGGTGCAGGTACAGAGACAGGGAGAAGTTGTGGCGGAGCTCTGCTCCACTACACCATTAAGGACCCTAAGTCAGTGACACAATGTAAGTTGCACAGCAGGAGCTGTTAGTAGTTTCTGGCACCCATAATATGGCTACCGAACACACAGTCCTCTGCCTGCCAAAGCACAGCTCTTGTGCATGAGAAAATCTGCCCCTCTGTCTAGTGACTGACCTGGAGCGCACTTTACCAATGGGAACATTTAAATCTACTGGGGTGGGGATGAGAGGAAACTATTTTTAAAAGCATGGAATAGAATAAAACCACTGAAAAATCAAGAGAACCAATAACAAGTGCAATAAGGGCCTGACTGTCCAAATAACTGATTTTTTTGGTTTGCTGACAGTTCCAACAAGTAAATAAATAAAGGCCGCTGAAGTCAAACTGAAAACCATTTTTTAAAAATGTTTATCAAATAGAAAAAGACAGAGAAAATTCATTTCAGTTTGAACAGAACATTGTGAGAGGTTGAATAAAAGCAAAGAAAATGAAGGATTAGATTCGCCAAAAGAGAGGTGGTGGTAGTGGCCACACCCCTCTTTTACGCAAGTAGTCCAGTTTTTAGGGCAACTCACCTGGGCTGTGAGAGACCCAAGTTTGAATCCTTGCTCTGGAGAAGGGGCTTGAACCCAAATCTCCCACTCATAGTTGACTGCCTAAGCACCAGCATACTGGGTATTCTGGGGTGGGTCTTTCTCAAGCTGTACTGTTGAAGCTGCTCCATTTTGTATAAATAATGATACTGTTACTGAAGCAGGGACTGGAACAGAGGGGTCCCCCTCTTGGATAAGCATGCTAACTACCAGGCTGTAGGCTATTCTGGGATAGGCTTCTCTCAGTCTCTCCTGTTGACGCTGTTCCATTTTGTAGAAATACTTAAATGGTCAATGGGCCAGAGAGAATTCCCTTGTGAATGTAGCCCCCCAAAATAAGACTTTTTTTTCCCAAACCAAACAGATTGGTGAAATGGACATAAATGTGTGACATGTTTTGCTCAGTCCAAATTTGCTATTTTTTAGTGAGGGGGAAAAAATGTTTCATCAGTAAAATTTCACCCAGCTTAATCACAGCACATATCATCCTACTGAACACATAGCCCCACTGAAGTCAATAGGATGGGACTACAGAAGGCGTACGCTACTACTCTATGTGAGTTATGGCATCACAATATAGGCCTTGGGGAGGAGGCAGCCACTCAAGATGGCTTTAGACCAGATTATTTACTCGGGGTGAATGGTGGATTTGAATTCAGTGATATTACACGAGGAGCAAGGTACCCGTTTCCATGAGGGAAGGAGGAAGAATCTGACTCCTAGAGATGCAAGATTAATATAGCACCAGTGCCACTTCTATTCATCTTCAGGAACAATTTACTCCACAAATAATCCCCTTCAAATTAGTAAGGGTGGTGTGATAAATGCAGTAGAGTTCTTTCAATTTTGCTATCAGGTCAGTTTGTGACAGTATAATGAAGGGAGATGAATATACTAGATGTAACACAGGTTACAGTGCTAGGACATTGCAAGTGCCATTGGTATTCCTATGTAGAACACAAACCCATTCTATTTTCCTAACCCACCCTAATCAACCCGCTTTATATGCCAAGGCTCCCAAATATACTCAAATATCCACCAAAGTATGTGGTTCTCCTTGTCTTCAGGTTACACAATGGTTCCCTCAGTGCAGCTTGCAATACTGTAGTGACATTAAAATTCATGTCCAGTTGATCAATATGCAGTATTATGCTGGAAAAAAGTATCCAGGAGCTAAAACTCAAACCTCTGAGTGCACAGAAGAAAACAGCCAGGAAATACAACAGCAAGCTCAGAACTCATTGAAAGGAGGAAACCATTTTTTAAGTATTTGGGCTTTGAAAACCAGCCACCCTTTACTTAGGCTGAAAGGATTCCCTCTTGTGGTTTTATGTTCCAGGTTGGACTGATTGATCTATTATATTTAAAAGGCCCCTATCACAGTGGTATATGAACACATCACACTCTAACGTATGTATCCTCCCAACATCCCTGTGAAATAGGGAAGTGTTATAACCCTCCCCGTAGAGATGAGGAACTGAAGCACAGAGAGAAACAGTGACTTGCCCAAGGTTACATAGAGAATCTGTTGCAGAGCAGGGAATAGAAATCAGGTCTCCATAGTCCTAGGCTACTGCCCTACTCACTAGATATCTTCCCTCCCTCCCTCCCTCACTCTTCCAGCACCTCCAACTCAGAAAGTCCAAAGAACGTCCAAATCCTCAATTTAACCCTTAGTGTGCTGATACTTCCAATTAGAGTACAGAAAACTACAAAATTTGGTACACCCTAAAGACAGACGATTTAGTGAGCAATCTCTGCCTCTTGTATCTTCAGATCTCTGATGCTCTTTATTTAGTTGCTCAAAAAGAAAAGTGTGGTTGTTTGCTAATGCACCGGAGTTAGCTGTATTTGAAGTCCTTCCTCAGAATATACAAGTCTGCAGTAATAGCATATGGGCTTTGGAACATAATTGAAGGATCCAGGACTGCATCTATTCTCATAATCTGCATCAGTACATAAATGTCAGGTCCTACCACCTACTGTCTAAGAATACAAGTGTTCTAAAGCTTCCCCTATTATTTAATAAAATAGGTACATAGAGGAGCATTAGAGAGACCCTTTATGTAACTTTAACAGATTATACTGGGCTATTTGACGAGTGCTTAAGGGCACTTCCTAAGATGTGCTATGTACTCAACCTCACAAATTTAAAAATAATGAAAGAAACAACATGAACTGTCACTTTAATGCATTGGAAGTTTTCTGACCTAGTTACCTAAGTTACTTCCTCTAAAGACTTTAATGTCCTCTTTTTCTTTTTCTTTTTTTTTTTAAATTCAGGTTGATATGAAGATATACATTCTGAAATACTGAAGCAGAGGAAGAACTCCACCAGAAGCATGAATGATACACAGTTTCAATCTGGTAAGTCTCTGTTAATTTATTATGTTGATGGTGATTTTTTCCATCACAGATCTTGTTTACATTTACAATAACCTCTCAGACGTTACAAAGATTTTCCCCCTCGTATTGTTGGCTTTCTATTTTATCCTTGATGAAAGCTGGCCGTTCTTTTAACAAAACAGAAGTATTCTGTCTCTGCTGCTGGCTTGGCTCCTAGAGACTCATTTTTATAATTGACACCAGAACTCATACACCCTTGTCCATTTAGGGAAGGGAGGACTGTTGTCTCATAAACAATGCTGTCTCTTTCTGGGGGACTAGTGCCTAGCGGTATTTATGAACAGTAGCCCTGCTCCCTTTGGATACTGGGCCACCTAGTGGTTGTGATACTGTGCACCCAAGAAGCCACACAGCAAACCAAGGCTATAAAGGCACAATATTGGGAAGTTATAAGACTTCTTTAACCTTTAGAACTACATCTGGACAGGCTGTAGCAGCTACTGAATTTAAATCCATTTCTTTATAACCTGGAGAGACGAAACAGCTGGTATCACAGCACTGGAACAGCAGAGAGGCTCAGGTGGTGTTTCTTTAGGTCTAAAAGGGATTCACAACAACGTCAAAGGTATCAGCATGCAGATATTCAGTACGGTGCTCGTAAGCTTCTACCAGTACCAGATTCACCTGCTCTCCTCTTAACCTGTACGGCTTTTTTATTTGAAAAAGGAGAGTCTCTGTCATATTCTGCGAAGAGTCCTGCTAAAAATGAGTCTTGGGATGAATGCTAGCGTCACAGTCTTTTTAGAAGGCAATGTTGGAATAGACATATGAACAGAGAAAAGTAAAGGAATAAAAGGCCTATGCAAATGATAAGATACACAACTCCTTGTCTTCACTGAAGGTTTTACGGGTTCATAAATTTCACTTCTTTAAAGATATCTGTGAAGGCTTCTCAATCCCAAATATGTGATGGGCAGAACTCCCTTAATTCTTAAACATTTTCACCTGGGAGGGCAGCAGTAGTGAGAGAGAGAGAGACAGCGTCAATAGGGACACCCCCCCCCCTTGGTAGTCAGGTACTACCCCTGGCCAAGTATAAATGCTGTCCTCAGGATAAAGAACAGGAGTACTTGTGGCACCTTAGAGACTAACAAATTTATTAGAGCATAAGCTTTCGTGAACTACAGCCCACTTCTTCGGATGCAAGTGGGCTGTAGTCCACAAAAGCTTATGCTCTAATAAATTTGTTAGTCTCTAAGGTGCCACAAGTACTCCTGTTCTTTTTGCGGATACAGACTAACACGGCTGCTACTCTGAAACCTGTCAT